>NC_134702.1:188925580-189228611 GCF_043290135.1 Rhipicephalus microplus
GTCAAAGAAAATGGCAGCGCTGTTCAACAAATTGTATTTAATGTTATGCGCACCGGTAACTCGTGGTGCCATAGTATTTCAACAGGCAATATAAAAAGATACCGCTAAAGTCGAGAGCGATTTGGAGGTGCCGGGGTTTGAACCCGGGACTTCTCACATGCAAAGCGAACGCTCTACCACTGAGCTACACCCCCGTTACTTTTGGAGCACTCATTAACGAGTTTCTTGGTACTCACCAGCTTGTTCCAACAATAAAATAATTCAGTAGTTGAAATAGACAAAATCATCTCGTCATTGCTGCCTGATACAGTTTTTTCGTCATTGAGGAAAGCCGCATATTGATATAGTCAAAGAAAATGGCAGCGCTGTTCGATGAAACGTATTTCATGATATGCGCACCGGTAACTCGTGGTGCCGTAGTATTACAACAGGCAATAAAAAAAGATACCGCTAAAATCGAGAGCGATTTGGAGGTGCCGGGGTTTGAACCCGGGACTTCTCACATGCAAAGCGAGCGCTCTACTGCTGAGCTACACCCCCGTTACATCTGGAGCACTCATTAACAAGTTTCTTGGTGCTCATCAGCTTGTTCAAACAATAAATTAATCAATTAGTTGAAATAAACAAAATCATCTCGTCAATGCCCCCTGATACAGTTTTTTCATCATTGAGGTAAGCCGCATATTTCTATAGTCAAAGAAAATGGCAGCGCTGTTCAACGAAATGTATTTCATGATATGCGCACCGGTAACTCGTGGTGCCGTAGTATTTCAACAGGCAATATAAAAAGATACCGCTAAAGTCGAGAGCGATTTGGAGGTGCCGGGGTTGAACGCGGAACTTCTCACATGCAAAGCGAGCGCTCTACCACTGAGCTACACCCCCGTTACATCTGGAGCACTCATTAACAAGTTTCTTGGTGCTCATTAGCTTGTTCTAACAATAAAATAATTCAATATTTGAAATAAACAAAATCATCTCGTCATTGGTGCCTGATACAGTTTCTTCATCATTGAGGAAAGCCGCATATTTCAATAGTCAAAGAAAATGGCAGCGCTGTTCTATGAAATGTATTTCATGATATGCGCACCGGTAACTCGTGGTGCCGTAAGTATTACAACAGGCAATCAAAAAAGATACCGCTAAAGTCGAGAGCGCTTTGGAGGTGCCGAGGATTGAACGCGGAACTTCTCACATGCAAAGCGAGCGCTCTACCGCTGAGCTACACCCCCGTTACTTTTGGAGCACTCATTAACGAGTTTCTTGGTGCTCATTAGCTTGTTCTAACAATAAAATAATCAATTAGTTGAAATAAACAAAACCATCTCGTCATTGCCGCCTGATACAGTTTTTTCATCATTGAGGAAAGCCGCATATTTCTATAGTCAAAAAAATAGGCAGCGCTGTTCATGTATTTCATGATATGCGCACCGGTAACCCGTGGTGCCGTAGTATTTCAACAGGCAATATAAAAAGATACCGCTAAAGTCGAGAGCGATTTGGAGGTGCCGGGGTTGAACGCGGAACTTCTCACATGCAAAGCGAGCGCTCTACCACTGAGCTACACCCCCGTTACATCTGGAGCACTCATTAACGAGTTTCTTGGTGCTCATTAGCTTGTTCTAACAATAAAATAATTCAATATTTGAAATAAACAAAATCATCTCGTCATTGGTGCCTGATACAGTTTCTTCATCATTGAGGAAAGCCGCATATTTCAATAGTCAAAGAAAATGGCAGCGCTGTTCTATGAATTGTATTTCATGATATGCGCACCGGTAACTCGTGGTGCCGTAAGTATTACAACAGGCAATCAAAAAAGATACCGCTAAAGTCGAGAGCGCTTTGGAGGTGCCGAGGATTGAACGTGGAACTTCTCACATGCAAAGCGAGCGCTCTACCGCTGAGCTACACCCCCGTTACTTTTGGAGCACTCATTAACGAGTTTCTTGGTGCTCATTAGCTTGTTCTAACAATAAAATAATTCAATAGTTGAAATAAACAAAATCATCTCGTCATTGGTGCCTGATACAGTTTCTTCATCATTGAGGAAAGTCGCATATTTCTATAGTCAAAGAAAATGGCAGCGCTGTTCGATGAATTGTATTTAATGATATGCGCACCGGTAACTCGTGGTGCCGTAGTATTTCAACAGGCAATATAAAAAGATACCGCTAAAGTCGAGAGCGATTTGGAGGTGCCGAGGATTGAACGCGGAACTTCTCACATGCAAAGCGAGCGCTCTACCGCTGAGCTACACCCCCGTTACATCTGGAGCACTCATTAACAAGTTTTTTGGTGCTCATCAGCTTGTTCAAACAATAAATTAATCAATTAGTTGAAATAAACAAAATCATCTCGTCAATGCCCCCTGATACAGTTTTTTCATCATTGAGGTAAGCCGCATATTTCTATAGTCAAAGAAAATGGCAGCGCTGTTTGATGAAATGTATTTCATGTTATGCGCACCGGTAACTCGTGGTGCCGTAGTATTACAACAGGCAATAAAAACAGATACCGCTAATGTCGAGAGCGCTTTGGAGGTGCCGGGGATTGAACCCGAGGTTTCTCACATGCAAATCGAGCGCTCTACTGCTGAGCTACACCCCCGTTACATCTGGAGCACTCATTAACGAGTTTCTTGGTGCTCATCACCTTGTTCAAACAATAAAGTAATCAATTAGTTGAAATAAACAAAACCATCTCGTCATTGCCGCCTGATACAGTTTTTTCATCATTGAGGAAAGCCGCATATTTCTATAGTCAAAGAAATAGGCAGCGCTGTTCATGTATTTCATGATATGCGCACCGGTAACTCGTGGTGCCGTAGTATTACAACAGGCAATCAAAAAAGATACCGCTAAAGTCGAGAGCGCTTTGGAGGTGCCGGGGATTGAAACCCGGGACTTCTCACATGCAAAGCGAGCGCTCCACCACTGAGCTACACTTCCGTTACCTTTAGAGCACTCATTAACGAGTTTCTTGGATCTCATCAGCTTGTTCAAACAAAAAATAATCAATTAGTTGAAATAAACAAAATCATCTCGTCTTTGCCCCCTGATACAGTTTTTTCATCATTGAGGTAAGCCGCATATTTCTTTAGTCAAAGAAAATGGCAGCGCTGTTCAACAAATTGTATTTATTGTTATGCGCACCGGTAACTCGTGGTGCCATAGTATTTCAACAGGCAATATAAAAAGATACCGCTAAAATCGAGAGCGATTTGGAGGTGCCGGGGTTTGAACCCGGGACTTCTCACATGCAAAGCGAGCGCTCTACTGCTGAGCTACACACCCGTTACATCTGGAGCACTCATTAACGAGTTTCTTGGTGCTCATCACCTTGTTCAAACAATAAAGTAATCAATTAGTTGAAATAAACAAAACCATCTCGTCATTGCCGCCTGATACAGTTTTTTCATCATTGAGGAAAGCCGCATATTTCTATAGTCAAAGAAATAGGCAGCGCTGTTCATGTATTTCATGATATGCGCACCGGTAACTCGTGGTGCCGTAGTATTACAACAGGCAATATAAAAAGATACCGCTAAAGTCGAGAGCGATTTGGAGGTGCCGGGGTTTGAACCCGGGACTTCTCACATGCAAAGCGAACGCTCTACCACTGAGCTACACCCCCGTTAAATCTGGAGCACTCATTAACAAGTTTCTTGGTGCTCATCAGCTTGTTCAAACAATAAATTAATCAATTAGTTGAAATAAACAAAATCATCTCGTCAATGCCCCCTGATACAGTTTTTTCATCATTGAGGTAAGCCGCATATTTCTTTAGTCAAAGAAAATGGCAGCGCTGTTCAACAAATTGTATTTAATGTTATGCGCACCGGTAACTCGTGGTGCCATAGTATTTCAACAGGCAATATAAAAAGATACCGCTAAAGTCGAGAGCGATTTGGAGGTGCCGGGGTTTGAACCCGGGACTTCTCACATGCAAAGCGAACGCTCTACCACTGAGCTACACCCCCGATACTTTTGGAGCACTCATTAACGAGTTTCTTGGTACTCACCAGCTTGTTCCAACAATAAAATAATTCAGTAGTTGAAATAGACAAAATCATCTCGTCATTGCTGCCTGATACAGTTTTTTCGTCATATAGGAAAGCCGCATATTGATATAGTCAAAGAAAATGGCAGCGCTGTTCGATGAAATGTATTTCATGATATGCGCACCGGTAACTCGTGGTGCCGTAGTATTACAACAGGCAATAAAAAAGATACCGCTAAAATCGAGAGCGATTTGGAGGTGCCGGGGTTTGAACCCGGGACTTCTCACATGCAAAGCGAGCGCTCTACTGCTGAGCTACACCCCCGTTACATCTGGAGCACTCATTAACAAGTTTCTTGGTGCTCATCAGCTTGTTCAAACAATAAATAATCAATTAGTTGAAATAAACAAAATATTCTCGTCAATGCCCCCTGATACAGTTTTTTCATCATTGAGGTAAGCCGCATATTTCTTTAGTCAAAGAAAATGGCAGCGCTGTTCAACAAATTGTATTTAATGTTATGCGCACCGGTAACTCGTGGTGCCATAGTATTTCAACAGGCAATATAAAAAGATACCGCTAAAGTCGAGAGCGATTTGGAGGTGCCGGGGTTTGAACCCGGGACTTCTCACATGCAAAGCGAGCGCTCTACCACTGAGATACACCCCCGTTACATCTGGAGCACTCATTAACGAGTTTGTTGGTGCTCATCAGCTTGTTCTAACAATGAATTAATCAATTAGTTGAAATAAACAAAATCACCTCGTCATTGCCGCCTGATGCAGTTTTTTCATCATTGAGGAAAGCCGCATATTTCCATAGTCAAAGAAAATGGCAGCGCTGTTCGATGAAATGTATTTCATGATATGCGCACCGGTAACTCGTGGTGCCGTAGTATTACAACAGGCAATAAAAAAAGATACCGCTAAAATCGAGAGCGATTTGGAGGTGCCGGGGCTTGAACCCGGGACTTCTCACATGCAAAGCGAGCGCTCTACCACTGAGCTACACCCCCGTTACATCTGGAGCACTCATTAACGAGTTTGTTGGTGCTCATCAGCTTGTTTTAACAATAAATTAATCAATTAGTTGAAATAAACAAAATCATCTCGTCATTGCTGCCTGATACAGTTTTTTCATCATTGAGGAAAGCCGCATATTTCTATAGTCAAAGAAAATGGCAGCGCTGTTTGATGAAATGTATTTCATCATATGCGCACCGGTAACTCGTGGGGCCGTAGTATTACAACAGGCAATCAAAAAAGATACCGCTAAAGTCGAGAGCGCTTTGGAGGTGCCGGGGATTGAACCCGGGACTTCTCACATGCAAAGCGAGCGCTCTACCACTGAGCTACACCCCGTTACTTTTGGAGCACTCATTAACGAGTTTCTTGGTACTCACCAGCTTGTTCCAACAATAAAATAATTCAGTAGTTGAAATAGACAAAATCATCTCGTCATTGCTGCCTGATACAGTTTTTTCATCATTGAGGAAAGCCGCATATTTCTATAGTCAAAGAAAATGGCAGCGCTGTTCGATGAAATGTATTTCATGATATGCGCACCGGTAACTCGTGGTGCCGTAGTATTACAACAGGCAATCAAAAAAGATACCGCTAAAGTCGAGAGCGCTTTGGAGGTGCCGGGGATTAAACCCGGGACTTCTCCCATGCAAAGCGAGCGCTCTACCACTGAGCTACACCCCCGTTACATCTGGAGCACTCATTAACGAGTTTCTTGGAGCTCATCAGCTTGTTCTAACAATAAAATAATTCAATAGTAGAAATAAACAAAATCATCTCGTAATTGCTGCCTGATACAGTTTTTTCATCATTGAGGAAAGCCGCATATTTGTATAGTCAAAGAAAATGGCAGCGCTGTTTGATGAATTGTATTTCATGATATGCGCACCGGTAACTCGTGGTGCCGTAGTATTACAACAGGCAATCAAAAAAGATACCGCTAAAGTCGAGAGCGCTTTGGAGGTGCCGGGGATTGAACCCGGGACTTCTCACATGCAAAGCGAGCACTCTACCACTGATCTACACCCCCGTTACATCTCGAGCACCCATTAACGAGTTTCTTGGTGCTCATCAGCTTGTTCTAACAATAAAATAATTCAATAGTTGAAATAAACAAAATCATCTCGTCATTGGTGCCGTAGTATTACAACAGGCAATCAAAATAGATACCGCTAAAGTCGAGAGTGCTTTGGAGGTGCCGGGGATTGAACCCGGGACTTCTCACATGGAAAGCGAGCACTCTACCACTGATCTACACCCCCGTTACTTTTGGAGCACTCATTAACGAGTTTCTTGGTGCTCATTAGCTTGTTCTAACAATAAAATAATTCAATAGTTGAAATAAACAAAATCATCTCGTCATTGGTGCCTGATACAGTTTCTTCATAATTGAGGAAAGCCGCATATTTCTATAGTCAAAGAAAATGGCAGCGCTGTTCGATGAAATGTATTTCATGATATGCGCACCGGTAACTCGTGGTGCCGTAGTATTACAACAGGCAATCAAAAAAGATACCGCTAAAGTCGAGAGCGCTTCGGAGGTGCCGAGGATTGAACGCGGAACTTCTCACATGCAAAGCGAGCGCTCTACCGCTGAGCTACACCCCCGTTACTTTTGGAGCACTCATTAACGAGTTTCTTGGTGCTCATTAGCTTGTTCTAACAATAAAATAATTCAATAGTTGAAATAAACAAAATCATCTCGTCATTGGTGCCTGATACAGTTTCTTCATCATTGAGGAAAGCCGCATATTTCTATAGTCAAAGAAAATGGCAGCGCTGTTCGATGAAATGTATTTCATGATATGCGCACCGGTAACTCGTGGTGCCGTAGTATTACAACAGGCAATCAAAAAAGATACCGCTAAAGTCGAGAGCGATTTGGAGGTGCCGGGGATTGAACGCGGAACTTCTCACATGCAAAGCGAGCGCTCTACCGCTGAGCTACACCCCCGTTACATCTTGAGCACTCATTAACAAGTTTCTTGGTGCTCATCAGCTTGTTCAAACAATAAATTAATCAATTAGTTCAAATAAACAAAATCATCTCGTCAATGCCCCCTGATACAGTTTTTTCATCATTGAGGTAAGCCGCATATTTCTTTAGTCAAAGAAAATGGCAGCGCTGTTCAACGAAATGTATTTAACGTTATGCGCACCGGTAACTCGTGGTGCCGTAGTATTACAACAGGCAATATAAGAAAATACCACTAAAGTCGAGAGCGATTTGGAGGGGCCGGGGCTTAAACCCGGGACTTCTCACATGCAAAGCGAGCGCTCTACCACTGAGCTACACCCCCGTTACATCTGGAGCACTCATTAACGAGTTTCTTGGTGCTCATCAGCTTGTTCTAACAATAAATTAATCAATTAGTTGAAATAAACAAAATCATCTCGTCATTGCCGCCTGATACAGTTTTTTCAACATTGAGGAAAGCCGCATATTTCTATAGTCAAAGAAAATGGCAGCGCTGTTTGATGAAATGTATTTCATGTTATGCGCACCGGTAACTCGTGGTGCCGTAGTATTACAACAGGCAATAAAAACAGATACCGCTAATGTCGAGAGCGCTTTGGAGGTGCAGGGGATTGAACCCGAGGTTTCTCACATGCAAAGCGAGTGCTCTACTGCTGAGCTACACCCCCGTTACATCTGAGGCACTCATTAACGAGTTTCTTGGTGCTTATCACCTTGTTCAAACAATAAAGTAATCAATTAGTTGAAATAAACAAAACCATCTCGTCATTGACGCCTGATACAGTTTTTTCATCATTGAGGAAAGCCGCATATTTCTATAGTCAAAGAAATAGGCAGCGCTGTTCATGTGTTTCATGATATGCGCACCGGTAACTCGTGGTGCCATAGTATTTCAACAGGCAATATAAAAAGATACCGCTAAAGTCGAGAGCGATTTGGAGGTGCCGGGGTTTGAACCCGGGACTTCTCACATGCAAAGCAAGCGCTCTACCACTGAGCTACACCCCCGTTACATCTGGAGCACTCATTAACAAGTTTCTTGGTGCTCATCAGCTTGTTCTAACAATGAATTAATCAATTAGTTGAAATAAACAAAATCACCTCGTCATTGCCGCCTGATGCAGTTTTTTCATCATTGAGGAAAGCCGCATATTTCTATAGGCAAAGAAAATGGCAGCGCTGCTCGATGAAATGTATTTCATGATATGCGCACCAGTAACTCGTGGTGCCGTAGTATTTCAACAGGCAATATAAAATGATACCGCTAAAGTCGAGAGCGATTTGGAGGTGTCGGGGATTGAACCCGGGACTTCTCACATGCAAAGCGAGCGCTCTACCACTGAGCTACACCCCCGTTACTTTTGGAGCACTCATTAACGAGTTTCTTGGTACTCACCAGCTTGTTCCAACAATAAAATAATTCAGTAGTTGAAATAGACAAAATCATCTCGTCATTGCTGCCTGATACAGTTTTTTCATCATTGAGGAAAGCCGCATATTTCTATAGTCAAAGAAAATGGCAGCGCTGTTCGATGAAATGTATTTCATGATATGCGCACCGGTAACTCGTGGTGCCGTAGTATTACAACAGGCAATCAAAAAAGATACCGCTAAAGTCGAGAGCGCTTTGGAGGTGCCGGGGATTAAACCCGGGACTTCTCACATGCAAAGCGAGCACTCTACCACTGATCTACACCCCCGTTACATCTCGAGCACTCATTAACGAGTTTCTTGGTGCTCATCAGCTTGTTCTAACAATAAAATAATTCAATAGTTGAAATAAACAAAATCATCTCGTCATTGCTGCCTGATACAGTTTTTCATCATTGAGGAAAGCCGCATATTTCTATAGTCAAAGAAATTGGCAGCGCTGTTCGACGAAATGTATTTCAAGATATGCGCACCGGTAACTCGTGGTGCCGTAGTATTACAACAGGCAATAAAAAAGATACCGCTAAAGTCGAGAGCGCTTTGGAGGTGCCGGGGATTGAACCCGGGACTTCTCACATGCAAAGCGAGCGCTCTGCCACTGAGCTACACACCCGTTACATCTGGAGCACTCATTAACGAGTTTTTTGGTGCTCATCAGCTTGTTCAAACAATAAAGTAATCAATTAGATGAAATAAACAAAATCATTTCGTCATTACCGGCTGATACAGTTTTTTCATCATTGAGGGAAGCCGTATATTTCTATAGTCAAAGAAATTGGCAGCGCTGTTCGATGAATTGTATTTCATGTTATGCGCATCGGTAACTCGTGGTGCCGTAGTATTACAACAGGCAATAAAAAAAGATACTGCTAAAGTCGAGAGCGCTTTGGAGGTGCCGGGGTTTCAACCCGGGACTTCTCACATGCAAAGCGAACGCTCTACCACTGAGCTACACCCCCGTTACATCTGGAGCATTCATTAACAAGTTTCTTGGTGCTCATCAGCTTGTTCTAACAATGAAATAATCAATTAGTTGAAATAAACAAAATCATCTCGTCATTGCCGCCTGATGCAGTTTTTTTATCATTGAGGAAAGCCGCTTATCTCTATAGTCAAAGAAAGTGGCAGCGCTGTTTGATGAAGTGTATTTCATGTTATGCGCACCGGTAACTCATGGTGTCGTAGTATTACAACAGGCAATAAAAAAAGATACCGCTAAAGTCGAGAGCGCTTTGGAGGTGCCGGGGATTGAACCCGGGACTTCTCACATGCAAAGCGAGCGCTCTACCGCTGAGCTTCACCCCCGTTACATTTGGAGCACTCATTAACGAGTTTCTTGGTGCTCATCACCTTGTTGAAACAATAACGTAATCAATTAGTTAAATAAACAAAATCATCTCGTCATTGCTGCCTGATACAGTTTTTTCATTATTGAGAAAAGCCGCTTATCTCTATAGTCAAAGAAAGTGGCAGCGCTGTTTGATGAAGTGTATTTCATGTTATGCGCACCGGTAACTCATGGTGTCGTAGTATTACAACAGGCAATAAAAAAAGATACCGCTAAAGTCGAGAACGCTTTGGAGGTGCCGGGGATTGAACCCAGGACTTCTCACATGCAAAGCGAGCGCTCTACCGCTGAGCTTTACCCCCGTTACATTTGGAGCACTCATTAACGAGTTTCTTGGTGCTCATCACCTTGTTCAAACAATAAAATAATCAATTAGTTAAATAAACAAAATCATCTCGTCATTGCTGCCTGATACAGTTTTTTCATTATTGAGAAAAGCCGCTTATCTCTATAGTCAAAGAAAGTGGCAGCGCTGTTTGATGAAATGTATTTCATGTTATGCGCACCGGTAACTCGTGGTGCCATAGTATTTCAACAGGCAATATAAAAAGATACCGCTAAAGTCGAGAGCGATTTGGAGGTGCCGGGATTTGAACCCGGGACTTCTCACATGCAAAGCGAACGCTCTACCACTGAGCTACACCCCCGTTACATCTGGAGCACTCATTAACAAGTTTCTTGGTGCTCATCAGCTTGTTCTAACAATGAATTAATCAATAAGTTGAAATAAACAAAATCATCTCGTCATTGCCGCCTGATGCAGTTTTTTCATCATTGAGGAAAGCCGCATATTTCTATAGTCAAAGAAAATGGCAGCGCTGTTCAATGAAATGTATTTCATGATATGCGCACCGGTAACTCGTGGTGCCGTAGTATTTCAACAGGCAATATAAAAAGATACCGCTAAAGTCGAGAGCGATTTGGAGGTGCCGAGGATTGAACGCGGAACTTCTCACAAGCAAAGCGAGCGCTCTACCGCTGAGCTACACCCCCGTTACTTTTGGAGCACTCATTACCGAGTTTCTTGGTGCTCATTAGCTTGTTCTAACAATAAAATAATTCAATAGTTGAAATAAACAAAATCATCTCGTCATTGGTGCCTGATACAGTTTCTTCATCATTGAGGAAAGCCGCATATTTCTATAGTCAAAGAAAATGGCAGCGCTGTTCGATGAAATGTATTTCATGATATGCGCACCGGTAACTCGTGGTGCCGTAGTATTACAACAGGCAATCAAAAAAGATACCGCTAAAGTCGAGAGCGATTTGGAGGTGCCGGGGATTGAACGCGGAACTTCTCACATGCAAAGCGAGCGCTCTACCGCTGAGCTACACCCCCGTTACATCTGGAGCACTCATTAAGAAGTTTCTTGGTGCTCATCAGCTTGTTCAAACAATAAATTAATCAATTAGTTCAAATAAACAAAATCATCTCGTCAATTCCCCCTGATACAGCTTTTTCATCATTGATGTAAGCCGCATATTTCTTTAGTCAAAGAAAATGGCAGCGCTGTTCAACGAAATGTATTTAACGTTATGCGCACCGGTAACTCGTGGTGCCGTAGTATTACAACAGGCAATATAAGAAAATACCACTAAAGTCGAGAGCGATTTGGAGGGGCCGGGGCTTAAACCCGGGACTTCTCACATGCAAAGCGAGCGCTCTACCACTGAGCTACACCCCCGTTACATCTGGAGCACTCATTAACAAGTTTCTTGGTGCTCATTAGCTTGTTCTAACAATAAAATAATTCAATAGTTGAAATAAACAAAATCATCTCGTCATTGGTGCCTGATACAGTTTCTTCATCATTGAGGAAAGCCGCATATTTCTATAGTCAAAGAAAATGGCAGCGCTGTTCGATGAAATGTATTTCATGATATGCGCACCGGTAACTCGTGGTGCCGTAGTATTACAACAGGCAATCAAAAAAGATACCGCTAAAGTCGAGAGCGATTTGGAGGTGCCGGGGATTGAACGCGGAACTTCTCACATGCAAAGCGAGCGCTCTACCGCTGAGCTACACCCCCGTTACATCTTGAGCACTCATTAACAAGTTTCTTGGTGCTCATCAGCTTGTTCAAACAATAAATTAATCAATTAGTTCAAATAAACAAAATCATCTCGTCAATGCCCCCTGATACAGTTTTTTCATCATTGAGGTAAGCCGCATATTTCTTTAGTCAAAGAAAATGGCAGCGCTGTTCAACGAAATGTATTTAACGTTATGCGCACCGGTAACTCGTGGTGCCGTAGTATTACAACAGGCAATATAAGAAAATACCACTAAAGTCGAGAGCGATTTGGAGGGGCCGGGGCTTAAACCCGGGACTTCTCACATGCAAAGCGAGCGCTCCACCACTGAGCTACACTTCCGTTACCTTTAGAGCACTCATTAACGAGTTTCTTGGGTCTCATCAGCTTGTTCAAACAAAAAATTATCAATTAGTTGAAATAAACAAAATCATCTCGTCTTTGCCCCCTGATACAGTTTTTTCATCATTGAGGTAAGCCGCATATTTCTTTAGTCAAAGAAAATGGCAGCGCTGTTCAACAAATTGTATTTAATGTTTTGCGCACCGGTAACTCGTGGTGCCATAGTATTTCAACAGGCAATATAAAAAGATACCGCTAAAGTCGAGAGCGATTTGGAGGTGCCGGGGTTTGAACCCGGGACTTCTCACATGCAAAGCAAGCGCTCTACCACTGAGCTACACCCCCGTTACATCTGGAGCACTCATTAACGAGTTTCTTGGTGCTTATCACCTTGTTCAAACAATAAAGTAATCAATTAGTTCAAATAAACAAAACCATCTCGTCATTGACGCCTGATACAGTTTTTTCATCATTGAGGAAAGCCGCATATTTCTATAGTCAAAGAAATAGGCAGCGCTGTTCATGTGTTTCATGATATGCGCACCGGTAACTCGTGGTGCCGTAGTATTACAACAGGCAATCAAAAAAGATACCGCTAAAGTCGAGAGCGCTTTGGAGGTGCCGGGGATTGAAACCCGGGACTTCTCACATGCAAAGCGAGCGCTCCACCACTGAGCTACACTTCCGTTACCTTTAGAGCACTCATTAACGAGTTTCTTGGGTCTCATCAGCTTGTTCAAACAAAAAATTATCAATTAGTTGAAATAAACAAAATCATCTCGTCTTTGCCCCCTGATACAGTTTTTTCATCATTGAGGTAAGCCGCATATTTCTTTAGTCAAAGAAAATGGCAGCGCTGTTCAACAAATTGTATTTAATGTTTTGCGCACCGGTAACTCGTGGTGCCATAGTATTTAAACAGGCAATATAAAAAGATACCGCTAAAGTCGAGAGCGATTTGGAGGTGCCGGGGTTTGAACCCGGGACTTCTCACATGCAAAGCAAGCGCTCTACCACTGAGCTACACCCCCGTTACATCTGGAGCACTCATTAACAAGTTTCTTGGTGCTCATCAGCTTGTTCTAACAATGAATTAATCAATTAGTTGAAATAAACAAAATCACCTCGTCATTGCCGCCTGATGCAGTTTTTTCATCATTGAGGAAAGCCGCATAATTCTATAGGCAAAGAAAATGGCAGCGCTGCTCGATGAAATGTATTTCATGATATGCGCACCAGTAACTCGTGGTGCCGTAGTATTTCAACAGGCAATATAAAATGATACCGCTAAAGTCGAGAGCGATTTGGAGGTGTCGGGGATTGAACCCGGGACTTCTCACATGCAAAGCGAGCACTCTACCACTGAGCTACACCCCCGTTACTTTTGGAGCACTCATTAACGAGTTTCTTGGTACTCACCAGCTTGTTCCAACAATAAAATAATTCAGTAGTTGAAATAGACAAAATCATCTCGTCATTGCTGCCTGATACAGTTTTTTCATCATTGAGGAAAGCCGCATATTTCTATAGTCAAAGAAAATGGCAGCGCTGTTCGATGAAATGTATTTCATGATATGCGCACCGGTAACTCGTGGTGCCGTAGTATTACAACAGGCAATCAAAAAAGATACCGCTAAAGTCGAGAGCGCTTTGGAGGTGCCGGGGATTAAACCCGGGACTTCTCACATGCAAAGCGAGCACTCTACCACTGATCTACACCCCCGTTACATCTCGAGCACTCATTAACGAGTTTCTTGGTGCTCATCAGCTTGTTCTAACAATAAAATAATTCAATAGTTGAAATAAACAAAATCATCTCGTCATTGCTGCCTGATACAGTTTTTCATCATTGAGGAAAGCCGCATATTTCTATAGTCAAAGAAATTGGCAGCGCTGTTCGACGAAATGTATTTCAAGATATGCGCACCGGTAACTCGTGGTGCCGTAGTATTACAACAGGCAATAAAAAAGATACCGCTAAAGTCGAGAGCGCTTTGGAGGTGCCGGGGATTGAACCCGGGACTCCTCACATGCAAAGCGAGCGCTCTGCCACTGAGCTACACACCCGTTACATCTGGAGCACTCATTAACGAGTTTTTTGGTGCTCATCAGCTTGTTCAAACAATAAAGTAATCAATTAGATGAAATAAACAAAATCATTTCGTCATTACCGGCTGATACAGTTTTTTCATCATTGAGGGAAGCCGTATATTTCTATAGTCAAAGAAATTGGCAGCGCTGTTCGATGAATTGTATTTCATGTTATGCGCATCGGTAACTCGTGGTGCCGTAGTATTACAACAGGCAATAAAAAAAGATACTGCTAAAGTCGAGAGCGCTTTGGAGGTGCCGGGGTTTCAACCCGGGACTTCTCACATGCAAAGCGAACGCTCTACCACTGAGCTACACCCCCGTTACATCTGGAGCATTCATTAACAAGTTTCTTGGTGCTCATCAGCTTGTTCTAACAATGAATTAATCAATTAGTTGAAATAAACAAAATCATCTCGTCATTGCCGCCTGATGCAGTTTTTTTATCATTGAGGAAAGCCGCTTATCTCTATAGTCAAAGAAAGTGGCAGCGCTGTTTGATGAAGTGTATTTCATGTTATGCGCACCGGTAACTCATGGTGTCGTAGTATTACAACAGGCAATAAAAAAAGATACCGCTAAAGTCGAGAGCGCTTTGGAGGTGCCGGGGATTGAACCCGGGACTTCTCACATGCAAAGCGAGCGCTCTACCGCTGAGCTTCACCCCCGTTACATTTGGAGCACTCATTAACGAGTTTCTTGGTGCTCATCACCTTGTTGAAACAATAACGTAATCAATTAGTTAAATAAACAAAATCATCTCGTCATTGCTGCCTGATACAGTTTTTTCATTATTGAGAAAAGCCGCTTATCTCTATAGTCAAAGAAAGTGGCAGCGCTGTTTGATGAAGTGTATTTCATGTTATGCGCACCGGTAACTCATGGTGTCGTAGTATTACAACAGGCAATAAAAAAAGATACCGCTAAAGTCGAGAGCGCTTTGGAGGTGCCGGGGATTGAACCCAGGACTTCTCACATGCAAAGCGAGCGCTCTACCGCTGAGCTTTACCCCCGTTACATTTGGAGCACTCATTAACGAGTTTCTTGGTGCTCATCACCTTGTTCAAACAATAAACTAATCAATTAGTTAAATAAACAAAATCATCTCGTCATTGCTGCCTGATACAGTTTTTTCATTATTGAGAAAAGCCGCTTATCTCTATAGTCAAAGAAAGTGGCAGCGCTGTTTGATGAAATGTATTTCATGTTATGCGCACCGGTAACTCGTGGTGCCATAGTATTTCAACAGGCAATATAAAAAGATACCGCTAAAGTCGAGAGCGATTTGGAGGTGCCGGGATTTGAACCCGGGACTTCTCACATGCAAAGCGAACGCTCTACCACTGAGCTACACCCCCGTTACATCTGGAGCACTCATTAACAAGTTTCTTGGTGCTCATCAGCTTGTTCTAACAATGAATTAATCAATAAGTTGAAATAAACAAAATCATCTCGTCATTGCCGCCTGATGCAGTTTTTTCATCATTGAGGAAAGCCGCATATTTCTATAGTCAAAGAAAATGGCAGCGCTGTTCGATGAAATCTATTTCATGATATGCGCACCGGTAACTCGTGGTGCCGTAGTATTTCAACAGGCAATATAAGAAAATACCACTAAAGTCGAGAGCGATTTGGAGGGGCCGGGGCTTAAACCCGGGACTTCTCACATGCAAAGCGAGCGCTCTACCACTGAGCTACACCCCCGTTACATCTGGAGCACTCATTAACGAGTTTCTTGGTGCTCATTAGCTTGTTCTAACAATAAAATAATTCAATAGTTGAAATAAACAAAATCATCTCGTCATTGGTGCCTGATACAGTTTCTTCATCATTGAGGAAAGCCGCATATTTCTATAGTCAAAGAAAATGGCAGCGCTGTTCGATGAAATGTATTTCATGATATGCGCACCGGTAACTCGTGGTGCCGTAGTATTACAACAGGCAATCAAAAAAGATACCGCTAAAGTCGAGAGCGATTTGGAGGTGCCGGGGATTGAACGCGGAACTTCTCACATGCAAAGCGAGCGCTCTACCGCTGAGCTACACCCCCGTTACATCTTGAGCACTCATTAACAAGTTTCTTGGTGCTCATCAGCTTGTTCAAACAATAAATTAATCAATTAGTTCAAATAAACAAAATCATCTCGTCAATGCCCCCTGATACAGTTTTTTCATCATTGAGGTAAGCCGCATATTTCTTTAGTCAAAGAAAATGGCAGCGCTGTTCAACGAAATGTATTTAACGTTATGCGCACCGGTAACTCGTGGTGCCGTAGTATTACAACAGGCAATATAAGAAAATACCACTAAAGTCGAGAGCGATTTGGAGGGGCCGGGGCTTAAACCCGGGACTTCTCACATGCAAAGCGAGCGCTCTACCACTGAGCTACACCCCCGTTACATCTGGAGCACTCATTAACGAGTTTCTTGGTGCTCATCAGCTTGTTCTAACAATAAATTAATCAATTAGTTGAAATAAACAAAATCATCTCGTCATTGCCGCCTGATACAGTTTTTTCAACATTGAGGAAAGCCGCATATTTCTATAGTCAAAGAAAATGGCAGCGCTGTTTGATGAAATGTATTTCATGTTATGCGCACCGGTAACTCGTGGTGCCGTAGTATTACAACAGGCAATAAAAACAGATACCGCTAATGTCGAGAGCGCTTTGGAGGTGCAGGAGATTGAACCCGAGGTTTCTCACATGCAAATCGAGCGCTCTACTGCTGAGCTACACCCCCGTTACATCTGAGGCACTCATTAACGAGTTTCTTGGTGCTTATCACCTTGTTCAAACAATAAAGTAATCAATTAGTTGAAATAAACAAAACCATCTCGTCATTGACGCCTGATACAGTTTTTTCATCATTGAGGAAAGCCGCATATTTCTATAGTCAAAGAAATAGGCAGCGCTGTTCATGTGTTTCATGATATGCGCACCGGTAACTCGTGGTGCCGTAGTATTACAACAGGCAATCAAAAAAGATACCGCTAAAGTCGAGAGCGCTTTGGAGGTGCCGGGGATTGAAACCCGGGACTTCTCACATGCAAAGCGAGCGCTCCACCACTGAGCTACACTTCCGTTACCTTTAGAGCACTCATTAACGAGTTTCTTGGGTCTCATCAGCTTGTTCAAACAAAAAATTATCAATTAGTTGAAATAAACAAAATCATCTCGTCTTTGCCCCCTGATACAGTTTTTTCATCATTGAGGTAAGCCGCATATTTCTTTAGTCAAAGAAAATGGCAGCGCTGTTCAACAAATTGTATTTAATGTTTTGCGCACCGGTAACTCGTGGTGCCATAGTATTTCAACAGGCAATATAAAAAGATACCGCTAAAGTCGAGAGCGATTTGGAGGTGCCGGGGTTTGAACCCGGGACTTCTCACATGCAAAGCAAGCGCTCTACCACTGAGCTACACCCCCGTTACATCTGGAGCACTCATTAACAAGTTTCTTGGTGCTCATCAGCTTGTTCTAACAATGAATTAATCAATTAGTTGAAATAAACAAAATCACCTCGTCATTGCCGCCTGATGCAGTTTTTTCATCATTGAGGAAAGCCGCATACTTCTATAGGCAAAGAAAATGGCAGCGCTGCTCGATGAAATGTATTTCATGATATGCGCACCGGTAACTCGTGGTGCCGTAGTATTACAACAGGCAATCAAAAAAGATACCGCTAAAGTCGAGAGCGCTTTGGAGGTGCCGGGGATTAAACCCGGGACTTCTCACATGCAAAGCGAGCACTCTACCACTGATCTACACCCCCGTTACATCTCGAGCACTCATTAACGAGTTTCTTGGTGCTCATCAGCTTGTTCTAACAATAAAATAATTCAATAGTTGAAATAAACAAAATCATCTCGTCATTGCTGCCTGATACAGTTTTTCATCATTGAGGAAAGCCGCATATTTCTATAGTCAAAGAAATTGGCAGCGCTGTTCGACGAAATGTATTTCAAGATATGCGCACCGGTAACTCGTGGTGCCGTAGTATTACAACAGGCAATAAAAAAGATACCGCTAAAGTCGAGAGCGCTTTGGAGGTGCCGGGGATTGAACCCGGGACTTCTCACATGCAAAGCGAGCGCTCTGCCACTGAGCTACACACCCGTTACATCTGGAGCACTCATTAACGAGTTTTTTGGTGCTCATCAGCTTGTTCAAACAATAAAGTAATCAATTAGATGAAATAAACAAAATCATTTCGTCATTACCGGCTGATACAGTTTTTTCATCATTGAGGGAAGCCGTATATTTCTATAGTCAAAGAAATTGGCAGCGCTGTTCGATGAATTGTATTTCATGTTATGCGCATCGGTAACTCGTGGTGCCGTAGTATTACAACAGGCAATAAAAAAAGATACTGCTAAAGTCGAGAGTGCTTTGGAGGTGCCGGGGTTTCAACCCGGGACTTCTCACATGCAAAGCGAACGCTCTACCACTGAGCTACACCCCCGTTACATCTGGAGCATTCATTAACAAGTTTCTTGGTGCTCATCAGCTTGTTCTAACAATGAATTAATCAATTAGTTGAAATAAACAAAATCATCTCGTCATTGCCGCCTGATGCAGTTTTTTTATCATTGAGGAAAGCCGCTTATCTCTATAGTCAAAGAAAGTGGCAGCGCTGTTTGATGAAGTGTATTTCATGTTATGCGCACCGGTAACTCATGGTGTCGTAGTATTACAACAGGCAATAAAAAAAGATACCGCTAAAGTCGAGAGCGCTTTGGAGGTGCCGGGGATTGAACCCGGGACTTCTCACATGCAAAGCGAGCGCTCTACCGCTGAGCTTCACCCCCGTTACATTTGGAGCACTCATTAACGAGTTTCTTGGTGCTCATCACCTTGTTGAAACAATAACGTAATCAATTAGTTAAATAAACAAAATCATCTCGTCATTGCTGCCTGATACAGTTTTTTCATTATTGAGAAAAGCCGCTTATCTCTATAGTCAAAGAAAGTGGCAGCGCTGTTTGATGAAGTGTATTTCATGTTATGCGCACCGGTAACTCATGGTGTCGTAGTATTACAACAGGCAATAAAAAAAGATACCGCTAAAGTCGAGAGCGCTTTGGAGGTGCCGGGGATTGAACCCAGGACTTCTCACATGCAAAGCGAGCGCTCTACCGCTGAGCTTTACCCCCGTTACATTTGGAGCACTCATTAACGAGTTTCTTGGTGCTCATCACCTTGTTCAAACAATAAACTAATCAATTAGTTAAATAAACAAAATCATCTCGTCATTGCTGCCTGATACAGTTTTTTCATTATTGAGAAAAGCCGCTTATCTCTATAGTCAAAGAAAGTGGCAGCGCTGTTTGATGAAATGTATTTCATGTTATGCGCACCGGTAACTCGTGGTGCCATAGTATTTCAACAGGCAATATAAAAAGATACCGCTAAAGTCGAGAGCGATTTGGAGGTGCCGGGATTTGAACCCGGGACTTCTCACATGCAAAGCGAACGCTCTACCACTGAGCTACACCCCCGTTACATCTGGAGCACTCATTAACAAGTTTCTTGGTGCTAATCAGCTTGTTCTAACAATGAATTAATCAATAAGTTGAAATAAACAAAATCATCTCGTCATTGCCGCCTGATGCAGTTTTTTCATCATTGAGGAAAGCCGCATATTTCTATAGTCAAAGAAAATGGCAGCGCTGTTCGATGAAATGTATTTCATGATATGCGCACCGGTAACTCGTGGTGCCGTAGTATTTCAACAGGCAATATAAAAAGATACCGCTAAAGTCGAGAGCGATTTGGAGGTGCCGAGGATTGAACGCGGAACTTCTCACAAGCAAAGCGAGCGCTCTACCGCTGAGCTACACCCCCGTTACTTTTGGAGCACTCATTAACGAGTTTCTTGGTGCTCATTAGCTTGTTCTAACAATAAAATAATTCAATAGTTGAAATAAACAAAATCATCTCGTCATTGGTGCCTGATACAGTTTCTTCATCATTGAGGAAAGCCGCATATTTCTATAGTCAAAGAAAATGGCAGCGCTGTTCGATGAAATGTATTTCATGATATGCGCACCGGTAACTCGTGGTGCCGTAGTATTACAACAGGCAATCAAAAAAGATACCGCTAAAGTCGAGAGCGATTTGGAGGTGCCGGGGATTGAACGCGGAACTTCTCACATGCAAAGCGAGCGCTCTACCGCTGAGCTACACCCCCGTTACATCTGGAGCACTCATTAAGAAGTTTCTTGGTGCTCATCAGCTTGTTCAAACAATAAATTAATCAATTAGTTCAAATAAACAAAATCATCTCGTCAATGCCCCCTGATACAGCTTTTTCATCATTGAGGTAAGCCGCATATTTCTTTAGTCAAAGAAAATGGCAGCGCTGTTCAACGAAATGTATTTAACGTTATGCGCACCGGTAACTCGTGGTGCCGTAGTATTACAACAGGCAATAGAAACAGATACCGCTAATGTCGAGAGCGCTTTGGAGGTGCCGGGGATTGAACCCGAGGTTTCTCACATGCAAAGCGAGCGCTCTACTGCTGAGCTACACCCCCGTTACATCTGGAGCACTCATTAACGAGTTTCTTGGTGCTCATCACCTTGTTCAAACAATAAAGTAATCAATTAGTTGAAATAAACAAAACCATCTCGTCATTGCCGCCTGATACAGTTTTTTCATCATTGAGGAAAGCCGCATATTTCTATAGTCAAAGAAATAGGCAGCGCTGTTCATGTATTTCATGATATGCGCACCGGTAACTCGTGGTGCCGTAGTATTACAACAGGCAATCAAAAAAGATACCGCTAAAGTCGAGAGCACTTTGGAGGTGCCGGGGATTGAAACCCGGGACTTCTCACATGCAAAGCGAGCGCTCCACCACTGAGCTACACTTCCGTTACCTTTAGAGCACTCATTAACGAGTTTCTTGGATCTCATCAGCTTGTTCAAACAAAAAATAATCAATTAGTTGAAATAAACAAAATCATCTCGTCTTTGCCCCCTGATACAGTTTTTTCATCATTGAGGTAAGCCGCATATTTCTTTAGTCAAAGAAAATGGCAGCGCTGTTCAACAAATTGTATTTAATGTTTTGCGCACCGGTAACTCGTGGTGCCATAGTATTTCAACAGGCAATATAAAAAGATACCGCTAAAGTCGAGAGCGATTTGGAGGTGCCGGGGTTTGAACCCGGGACTTCTCACATGCAAAGCAAGCGCTCTACCACTGAGCTACACCCCCGTTACATCTGGAGCACTCATTAACAAGTTTCTTGGTGCTTATCAGCTTGTTCTAACAATGAATTAATCAATTAGTTGAAATAAACAAAATCACCTCGTCATTGACGCCTGATGCAGTTTTTTCATCATTGAGGAAAGCCGCATATTTCTATAGTCAAAGAAAATGGCAGCGCTGTTCGATGAAATGTATTTCATGATATGCGCACCAGTAACTCGTGGTGCCGTAGTATTTCAACAGGCAATATAAAAAGATACCGCTAAAGTCGAGAGCGATTTGGAGGTGCCGGGGATTGAGCCCGGGACTTCTCACATGCAAAGCGAGCGCTCTACCACTGAGCTACACCCCTGTTACTTTTGGAGCACTCATTAACGAGTTTCTTGGTACTCACCAGCTTGTTCCAACAATAAAATAATTCAGTAGTTGAAATAGACAAAATCATCTCGTCATTGCTGCCTGATACAGTTTTTTCATCATTGAGGAAAGCCGCATATTTCTATAGTCAAAGAAAATGGCAGCGCTGTTCGATGAAATGTATTTCATGATATGCGCACCGGTAACTCGTGGTGCCGTAGTATTACAGCAGGCAATCAAAAAAGATACCGCTAAAGTCGAGAGCGCTTTGGAGGTGCCGGGGATTAAACCCGGGACTTCTCCCATGCAAAGCGAGCGCTCTACCACTGAGCTACACCCCCGTTACATCTGGAGCACTCATTAACGAGTTTCTTGGAGCTCATCAGCTTGTTCTAACAATAAAATAATTCAATAGTATAAATAAACAAAATCATCTCGTAATTGCTGCCTGATACAGTTTTTTCATCATTGAGGAAAGCCGCATATTTGTATAGTCAAAGAAAAAGGCAGCGCTGTTTGATGAATTGTATTTCATGATATGCGCACCGGTAACTCGTGGTGCCGTAGTATTACAACAGGCAATCAAAAATGATACCGCTAAAGTCGAGAGCGCTTTGGAGGTGCCGGGGACTGAACCCGGGACTTCTCACATGCAAAGCGAGCACTCTACCACTGATCTACACCCCCGTTACATCTAGAGCACTTATTAACGAGTTTCTTGGTGCTCATCAGCTTGTTCTAACAATAAAATAATTCAATAGTTGAAATAAACAAAATCATCTCGTCATTGGTGCCGTAGTAATACAACAGGCAATCAAAATAGATACCGCTAAAGTTGAGAGTGCTTTGGAGGTGCCGGGGATTGAACCCGGGACTTCTCACATGCAAAGCGAGCACTCTACCACTGATCTACACCCCCGTTACATCTCGAGCACTCATTAACGAGTTTCTTGGTGCTCATCAGCTTGTTCTAACAATAAAATAATTCAATAGTTGAAATAAACAAAATCATCTCGTCATTGCTGCCTGATACAGTTTTTCATCATTGAGGAAAGCCGCATATTTCTATAGTCAAAGATATTGGCAGCGCTGTTCGACGAAATGTATTTCAAGATATGCGCACCGGTAACTCGTGGTGCCGTAGTATTACAACAGGCAATAAAAAAGATACCGCTAAAGTCGAGAGCGCTTTGGAGGTGCCGGGGATTGAACCCGGGACTTCTCACATGCAAAGCGAGTGCTCTGCCACTGGGCTACACACCCGTTACATCTGGAGCACTCATTAACGAGTTTTTTGGTGCTCATCAGCTTGTTCAAACAATAAAGTAATCAATTAGATGAAATAAACAAAATCATTTCGTCATTACCGGCTGATACAGTTTTTTCATCATTGAGGGAAGCCGTATATTTCTATAGTCAAAGAAAATGGCAGCGCTGTTCGATGAATTGTATTTCATGTTATGCGCACCGGTAACTCGTGGTGCCGTAGTATTACAACAGGCAATAAAAAAAGATACTGCTAAAGTCGAGAGCGCTTTGGAGGTGCCGGGGTTTCAACCCGGGACTTCTCACATGCAAAGCGAACGCTCTACCACTGAGCTACACCCCCGTTACATCTGGAGCATTCATTAACAAGTTTCTTGGTGCTCATCAGCTTGTTCTAACAATGAATTAATCAATTAGTTGAAATAAACAAAATCATCTCGTCATTGCCGCCTGATACAGTTTTTTTATCATTGAGGAAAGCCGCTTATCTCTATAGTCAAAGAAAGTGGCAGCGCTGTTTGATGAAGTGTATTTCATGTTATGCGCACCGGTAACTCATGGTGTCGTAGTATTACAACAGGCAATAAAAAAAGATACCGCTAAAGTCGAGAGCACTTCGGAGGTGCCGGGGATTGAACCCGGGACTTCTCACATGCAAAGCGAGCGCTCTACCGCTGAGCTTCACCCCCGTTACATTTGGAGCACTCATTAACGAGTTTCTTGGTGCTCATCACCTTGTTCAAACAATAAAGTAATCAATTAGTTAAATAAACAAAATCATCTCGTCATTGCTGCCTGATACAGTTTTTTTCATTATTGAGAAAAGCCGCTTATCTCTATAGTCAAAGAAAGTGGCAGCGCTGTTTCATGAAATGTATTTCATATTATTCGCACCGGTAACTCGTGGTGCCATAGTATTTCAACAGGCAATATAAAAAGATACCGCTAAAGTCGAGAGCGATTTGTAGGTGCCGGGATTTGAACCCGGGACTTCTCACATGCAAAGCGAACGCTCTACCACTGAGCTACACCCCCGTTACATCTGGAGCACTCATTAACAAGTTTCTTGGTGCTCATCAGCTTGTTCTAACAATGAATTAATCAATTAGTTGAAATAAACAAAATCATCTCGTCATTGCCGCCTGATGCAGTTTTTTCATCATTGAGGAAAGCCGCATATTTCTATAGTCAAAGAAAATGGCAGCGCTGTTCGATGAAATGTATTTCATGATATGCGCACCAGTAACTCGTGGTGCCGTAGTATTACAACAGGCAATAAAAAAAGATACCGCTAAAATCGAGAGCGATTTGGAGGTGCCGGGGATTAAACCCGGGACTTCTCCCATGCAAAGCGAGCGCTCTACCACTGAGCTACACCCCCGTTACATCTGGAGCACTCATTAACGAGTTTCTTGGAGCTCATCAGCTTGTTCTAACAATGAATTAATCAATTAGTTGAAATAAACAAAATCATCTCGTCATTGCCGCCTGATGCAGTTTTTTCATCATTGAGGAAAGCCGCATATTTCTATAGTCAAAGAAAATGGCAGCGCTGTTCGATGAAATGTATTTCATGATATGCGCACCAGTAACTCGTGGTGCCGTAGTATTACAACAGGCAATAAAAAAAGATACCGCTAAAATCGAGAGCGATTTGGAGGTGCCGGGGATTAAACCCGGGACTTCTCACATGCAAAGCGAACGCTCTACCACTGAGCTACACCCCCGTTACATCTGGAGCACTCATTAACAAGTTTCTTGGTGCTAATCAGCTTGTTCTAACAATGAATTAATCAATAAGTTGAAATAAACAAAATCATCTCGTCATTGCCGCCTGATGCAGTTTTTTCATCATTGAGGAAAGCCGCATATTTCTATAGTCAAAGAAAATGGCAGCGCTGTTCGATGAAATGTATTTCATGATATGCGCACCGGTAACTCGTGGTGCCGTAGTATTTCAACAGGCAATATAAAAAGATACCGCTAAAGTCGAGAGCGATTTGGAGGTGCCGAGGATTGAACGCGGAACTTCTCACAAGCAAAGCGAGCGCTCTACCGCTGAGCTACACCCCCGTTACTTTTGGAGCACTCATTAACGAGTTTCTTGGTGCTCATTAGCTTGTTCTAACAATAAAATAATTCAATAGTTGAAATAAACAAAATCATCTCGTCATTGGTGCCTGATACAGTTTCTTCATCATTGAGGAAAGCCGCATATTTCTATAGTCAAAGAAAATGGCAGCGCTGTTCGATGAAATGTATTTCATGATATGCGCACCGGTAACTCGTGGTGCCGTAGTATTACAACAGGCAATCAAAAAAGATACCGCTAAAGTCGAGAGCGATTTGGAGGTGCCGGGGATTGAACGCGGAACTTCTCACATGCAAAGCGAGCGCTCTACCGCTGAGCTACACCCCCGTTACATCTGGAGCACTCATTAAGAAGTTTCTTGGTGCTCATCAGCTTGTTCAAACAATAAATTAATCAATTAGTTCAAATAAACAAAATCATCTCGTCAATGCCCCCTGATACAGCTTTTTCATCATTGAGGTAAGCCGCATATTTCTTTAGTCAAAGAAAATGGCAGCGCTGTTCAACGAAATGTATTTAACGTTATGCGCACCGGTAACTCGTGGTGCCGTAGTATTACAACAGGCAATAGAAACAGATACCGCTAATGTCGAGAGCGCTTTGGAGGTGCCGGGGATTGAACCCGAGGTTTCTCACATGCAAAGCGAGCGCTCTACTGCTGAGCTACACCCCCGTTACATCTGGAGCACTCATTAACGAGTTTCTTGGTGCTCATCACCTTGTTCAAACAATAAAGTAATCAATTAGTTGAAATAAACAAAACCATCTCGTCATTGCCGCCTGATACAGTTTTTTCATCATTGAGGAAAGCCGCATATTTCTATAGTCAAAGAAATAGGCAGCGCTGTTCATGTATTTCATGATATGCGCACCGGTAACTCGTGGTGCCGTAGTATTACAACAGGCAATCAAAAAAGATACCGCTAAAGTCGAGAGCACTTTGGAGGTGCCGGGGATTGAAACCCGGGACTTCTCACATGCAAAGCGAGCACTCTACCACTGATCTACACCCCCGTTACATCTAGAGCACTTATTAACGAGTTTCTTGGTGCTCATCAGCTTGTTCTAACAATAAAATAATTCAATAGTTGAAATAAACAAAATCATCTCGTCATTGGTGCCGTAGTAATACAACAGGCAATCAAAATAGATACCGCTAAAGTTGAGAGTGCTTTGGAGGTGCCGGGGATTGAACCCGGGACTTCTCACATGCAAAGCGAGCACTCTACCACTGATCTACACCCCCGTTACATCTCGAGCACTCATTAACGAGTTTCTTGGTGCTCATCAGCTTGTTCTAACAATAAAATAATTCAATAGTTGAAATAAACAAAATCATCTCGTCATTGCTGCCTGATACAGTTTTTCATCATTGAGGAAAGCCGCATATTTCTATAGTCAAAGATATTGGCAGCGCTGTTCGACGAAATGTATTTCAAGATATGCGCACCGGTAACTCGTGGTGCCGTAGTATTACAACAGGCAATAAAAAAGATACCGCTAAAGTCGAGAGCGCTTTGGAGGTGCCGGGGATTGAACCCGGGACTTCTCACATGCAAAGCGAGTGCTCTGCCACTGGGCTACACACCCGTTACATCTGGAGCACTCATTAACGAGTTTTTTGGTGCTCATCAGCTTGTTCAAACAATAAAGTAATCAATTAGATGAAATAAACAAAATCATTTCGTCATTACCGGCTGATACAGTTTTTTCATCATTGAGGGAAGCCGTATATTTCTATAGTCAAAGAAAATGGCAGCGCTGTTCGATGAATTGTATTTCATGTTATGCGCACCGGTAACTCGTGGTGCCGTAGTATTACAACAGGCAATAAAAAAAGATACTGCTAAAGTCGAGAGCGCTTTGGAGGTGCCGGGGTTTCAACCCGGGACTTCTCACATGCAAAGCGAACGCTCTACCACTGAGCTACACCCCCGTTACATCTGGAGCATTCATTAACAAGTTTCTTGGTGCTCATCAGCTTGTTCTAACAATGAATTAATCAATTAGTTGAAATAAACAAAATCATCTCGTCATTGCCGCCTGATACAGTTTTTTTATCATTGAGGAAAGCCGCTTATCTCTATAGTCAAAGAAAGTGGCAGCGCTGTTTGATGAAGTGTATTTCATGTTATGCGCACCGGTAACTCATGGTGTCGTAGTATTACAACAGGCAATAAAAAAAGATACCGCTAAAGTCGAGAGCACTTCGGAGGTGCCGGGGATTGAACCCGGGACTTCTCACATGCAAAGCGAGCGCTCTACCGCTGAGCTTCACCCCCGTTACATTTGGAGCACTCATTAACGAGTTTCTTGGTGCTCATCACCTTGTTCAAACAATAAAGTAATCAATTAGTTAAATAAACAAAATCATCTCGTCATTGCTGCCTGATACAGTTTTTTTCATTATTGAGAAAAGCCGCTTATCTCTATAGTCAAAGAAAGTGGCAGCGCTGTTTCATGAAATGTATTTCATATTATTCGCACCGGTAACTCGTGGTGCCATAGTATTTCAACAGGCAATATAAAAAGATACCGCTAAAGTCGAGAGCGATTTGTAGGTGCCGGGATTTGAACCCGGGACTTCTCACATGCAAAGCGAACGCTCTACCACTGAGCTACACCCCCGTTACATCTGGAGCACTCATTAACAAGTTTCTTGGTGCTCATCAGCTTGTTCTAACAATGAATTAATCAATTAGTTGAAATAAACAAAATCATCTCGTCATTGCCGCCTGATGCAGTTTTTTCATCATTGAGGAAAGCCGCATATTTCTATAGTCAAAGAAAATGGCAGCGCTGTTCGATGAAATGTATTTCATGATATGCGCACCAGTAACTCGTGGTGCCGTAGTATTACAACAGGCAATAAAAAAAGATACCGCTAAAATCGAGAGCGATTTGGAGGTGCCGGGGATTAAACCCGGGACTTCTCCCATGCAAAGCGAGCGCTCTACCACTGAGCTACACCCCCGTTACATCTGGAGCACTCATTAACGAGTTTCTTGGAGCTCATCAGCTTGTTCTAACAATGAATTAATCAATTAGTTGAAATAAACAAAATCATCTCGTCATTGCCGCCTGATGCAGTTTTTTCATCATTGAGGAAAGCCGCATATTTCTATAGTCAAAGAAAATGGCAGCGCTGTTCGATGAAATGTATTTCATGATATGCGCACCAGTAACTCGTGGTGCCGTAGTATTACAACAGGCAATAAAAAAAGATACCGCTAAAATCGAGAGCGATTTGGAGGTGCCGGGGATTAAACCCGGGACTTCTCACATGCAAAGCGAACGCTCTACCACTGAGCTACACCCCCGTTACATCTGGAGCACTCATTAACAAGTTTCTTGGTGCTAATCAGCTTGTTCTAACAATGAATTAATCAATAAGTTGAAATAAACAAAATCATCTCGTCATTGCCGCCTGATGCAGTTTTTTCATCATTGAGGAAAGCCGCATATTTCTATAGTCAAAGAAAATGGCAGCGCTGTTCGATGAAATGTATTTCATGATATGCGCACCGGTAACTCGTGGTGCCGTAGTATTTCAACAGGCAATATAAAAAGATACCGCTAAAGTCGAGAGCGATTTGGAGGTGCCGAGGATTGAACGCGGAACTTCTCACAAGCAAAGCGAGCGCTCTACCGCTGAGCTACACCCCCGTTACTTTTGGAGCACTCATTAACGAGTTTCTTGGTGCTCATTAGCTTGTTCTAACAATAAAATAATTCAATAGTTGAAATAAACAAAATCATCTCGTCATTGGTGCCTGATACAGTTTCTTCATCATTGAGGAAAGCCGCATATTTCTATAGTCAAAGAAAATGGCAGCGCTGTTCGATGAAATGTATTTCATGATATGCGCACCGGTAACTCGTGGTGCCGTAGTATTACAACAGGCAATCAAAAAAGATACCGCTAAAGTCGAGAGCGATTTGGAGGTGCCGGGGATTGAACGCGGAACTTCTCACATGCAAAGCGAGCGCTCTACCGCTGAGCTACACCCCCGTTACATCTGGAGCACTCATTAAGAAGTTTCTTGGTGCTCATCAGCTTGTTCAAACAATAAATTAATCAATTAGTTCAAATAAACAAAATCATCTCGTCAATGCCCCCTGATACAGCTTTTTCATCATTGAGGTAAGCCGCATATTTCTTTAGTCAAAGAAAATGGCAGCGCTGTTCAACGAAATGTATTTAACGTTATGCGCACCGGTAACTCGTGGTGCCGTAGTATTACAACAGGCAATAGAAACAGATACCGCTAATGTCGAGAGCGCTTTGGAGGTGCCGGGGATTGAACCCGAGGTTTCTCACATGCAAAGCGAGCGCTCTACTGCTGAGCTACACCCCCGTTACATCTGGAGCACTCATTAACGAGTTTCTTGGTGCTCATCACCTTGTTCAAACAATAAAGTAATCAATTAGTTGAAATAAACAAAACCATCTCGTCATTGCCGCCTGATACAGTTTTTTCATCATTGAGGAAAGCCGCATATTTCTATAGTCAAAGAAATAGGCAGCGCTGTTCATGTATTTCATGATATGCGCACCGGTAACTCGTGGTGCCGTAGTATTACAACAGGCAATCAAAAAAGATACCGCTAAAGTCGAGAGCACTTTGGAGGTGCCGGGGATTGAAACCCGGGACTTCTCACATGCAAAGCGAGCGCTCCACCACTGAGCTACACTTCCGTTACCTTTAGAGCACTCATTAACGAGTTTCTTGGATCTCATCAGCTTGTTCAAACAAAAAATAATCAATTAGTTGAAATAAACAAAATCATCTCGTCTTTGCCCCCTGATACAGTTTTTTCATCATTGAGGTAAGCCGCATATTTCTTTAGTCAAAGAAAATGGCAGCGCTGTTCAACAAATTGTATTTAATGTTTTGCGCACCGGTAACTCGTGGTGCCATAGTATTTCAACAGGCAATATAAAAAGATACCGCTAAAGTCGAGAGCGATTTGGAGGTGCCGGGGTTTGAACCCGGGACTTCTCACATGCAAAGCAAGCGCTCTACCACTGAGCTACACCCCCGTTACATCTGGAGCACTCATTAACAAGTTTCTTGGTGCTTATCAGCTTGTTCTAACAATGAATTAATCAATTAGTTGAAATAAACAAAATCACCTCGTCATTGCCGCCTGATGCAGTTTTTTCATCATTGAGGAAAGCCGCATATTTCTATAGTCAAAGAAAATGGCAGCGCTGTTCGATGAAATGTATTTCATGATATGCGCACCAGTAACTCGTGGTGCCGTAGTATTTCAACAGGCAATATAAAAAGATACCGCTAAAGTCGAGAGCGATTTGGAGGTGCCGGGGATTGAGCCCGGGACTTCTCACATGCAAAGCGAGCGCTCTACCACTGAGCTACACCCCTGTTACTTTTGGAGCACTCATTAACGAGTTTCTTGGTACTCACCAGCTTGTTCCAACAATAAAATAATTCAGTAGTTGAAATAGACAAAATCATCTCGTCATTGCTGCCTGATACAGTTTTTTCATCATTGAGGAAAGCCGCATATTTCTATAGTCAAAGAAAATGGCAGCGCTGTTCGATGAAATGTATTTCATGATATGCGCACCGGTAACTCGTGGTGCCGTAGTATTACAGCAGGCAATCAAAAAAGATACCGCTAAAGTCGAGAGCGCTTTGGAGGTGCCGGGGATTAAACCCGGGACTTCTCCCATGCAAAGCGAGCGCTCTACCACTGAGCTACACCCCCGTTACATCTGGAGCACTCATTAACGAGTTTCTTGGAGCTCATCAGCTTGTTCTAACAATAAAATAATTCAATAGTATAAATAAACAAAATCATCTCGTAATTGCTGCCTGATACAGTTTTTTCATCATTGAGGAAAGCCGCATATTTGTATAGTCAAAGAAAAAGGCAGCGCTGTTTGATGAATTGTATTTCATGATATGCGCACCGGTAACTCGTGGTGCCGTAGTATTACAACAGGCAATCAAAAATGATACCGCTAAAGTCGAGAGCGCTTTGGAGGTGCCGGGGACTGAACCCGGGACTTCTGACATGCAAAGCGAGCACTCTACCACTGATCTACACCCCCGTTACATCTAGAGCACTTATTAACGAGTTTCTTGGTGCTCATCAGCTTGTTCTAACAATAAAATAATTCAATAGTTGAAATAAACAAAATCATCTCGTCATTGGTGCCGTAGTAATACAACAGGCAATCAAAATAGATACCGCTAAAGTTGAGAGTGCTTTGGAGGTGCCGGGGATTGAACCCGGGACTTCTCACATGCAAAGCGAGCACTCTACCACTGATCTACACCCCCGTTACATCTCGAGCACTCATTAACGAGTTTCTTGGTGCTCATCAGCTTGTTCTAACAATAAAATAATTCAATAGTTGAAATAAACAAAATCATCTCGTCATTGCTGCCTGATACAGTTTTTCATCATTGAGGAAAGCCGCATATTTCTATAGTCAAAGATATTGGCAGCGCTGTTCGACGAAATGTATTTCAAGATATGCGCACCGGTAACTCGTGGTGCCGTAGTATTACAACAGGCAATAAAAAAGATACCGCTAAAGTCGAGAGCGCTTTGGAGGTGCCGGGGATTGAACCCGGGACTTCTCACATGCAAAGCGAGTGCTCTGCCACTGGGCTACACACCCGTTACATCTGGAGCACTCATTAACGAGTTTTTTGGTGCTCATCAGCTTGTTCAAACAATAAAGTAATCAATTAGATGAAATAAACAAAATCATTTCGTCATTACCGGCTGATACAGTTTTTTCATCATTGAGGGAAGCCGTATATTTCTATAGTCAAAGAAAATGGCAGCGCTGTTCGATGAATTGTATTTCATGTTATGCGCACCGGTAACTCGTGGTGCCGTAGTATTACAACAGGCAATAAAAAAAGATACTGCTAAAGTCGAGAGCGCTTTGGAGGTGCCGGGGTTTCAACCCGGGACTTCTCACATGCAAAGCGAACGCTCTACCACTGAGCTACACCCCCGTTACATCTGGAGCATTCATTAACAAGTTTCTTGGTGCTCATCAGCTTGTTCTAACAATGAATTAATCAATTAGTTGAAATAAACAAAATCATCTCGTCATTGCCGCCTGATACAGTTTTTTTATCATTGAGGAAAGCCGCTTATCTCTATAGTCAAAGAAAGTGGCAGCGCTGTTTGATGAAGTGTATTTCATGTTATGCGCACCGGTAACTCATGGTGTCGTAGTATTACAACAGGCAATAAAAAAAGATACCGCTAAAGTCGAGAGCACTTCGGAGGTGCCGGGGATATAACCCGGGACTTCTCACATGCAAAGCGAGCGCTCTACCGCTGAGCTTCACCCCCGTTACATTTGGAGCACTCATTAACGAGTTTCTTGGTGCTCATCACCTTGTTCAAACAATAAAGTAATCAATTAGTTAAATAAACAAAATCATCTCGTCATTGCTGCCTGATACAGTTTTTTTCATTATTGAGAAAAGCCGCTTATCTCTATAGTCAAAGAAAGTGGCAGCGCTGTTTCATGAAATGTATTTCATATTATTCGCACCGGTAACTCGTGGTGCCATAGTATTTCAACAGGCAATATAAAAAGATACCGCTAAAGTCGAGAGCGATTTGTAGGTGCCGGGATTTGAACCCGGGACTTCTCACATGCAAAGCGAACGCTCTACCACTGAGCTACACCCCCGTTACATCTGGAGCACTCATTAACAAGTTTCTTGGTGCTCATCAGCTTGTTCTAACAATGAATTAATCAATTAGTTGAAATAAACAAAATCATCTCGTCATTGCCGCCTGATGCAGTTTTTTCATCATTGAGGAAAGCCGCATATTTCTATAGTCAAAGAAAATGGCAGCGCTGTTCGATGAAATGTATTTCATGATATGCGCACCAGTAACTCGTGGTGCCGTAGTATTACAACAGGCAATAAAAAAAGATACCGCTAAAATCGAGAGCGATTTGGAGGTGCCGGGGATTAAACCCGGGACTTCTCCCATGCAAAGCGAGCGCTCTACCACTGAGCTACACCCCCGTTACATCTGGAGCACTCATTAACGAGTTTCTTGGAGCTCATCAGCTTGTTCTAACAATAAAATAATTCAATAGTAGAAATAAACAAAATCATCTCGTAATTGCTGCCTGATACAGTTTTTTCATCATTGAGGAAAGCCGCATATTTGTATAGTCAAAGAAAATGGCAGCGCTGTTTGATGAATTGTATTTCATGATATGCGCACCGGTAACTCGTGGTGCCGTAGTATTACAACAGGCAATCAAAAAAGATACCGCTAAAGTCGAGAGCGCTTTGGAGGTGCCGGGAATTGAACCCGGGACTTCTCACATGCAAAGCGAGCACTGTACCACTGATCTACACCCCCGTTACATCTCGAGCACCCATTAACGAGTTTATTGGTGCTCATCAGCTTGTTCTAACAATAAAATAATTCAATAGTTGAAATAAACAAAATCATTTCGTCATTGGTGCCGTAGTATTACAACAGGCAATCAAAATAGATACCGCTAAAGTTGAGAGTGCTTTGCAGGTGCCGGGGATTGAATCCGGGACTTCTCACATGCAAAGCGAGCACTCTACAACTGATCTACACCCCCGTTACATCTCGAGCACTCATTAACGAGTTTCTTGGTGCTCATCAGCTTGTTCTAACAATAAAATAATTCAATAGTTGAAATAAACAAAATCATCTCGTCATTGCTGCCTGATACAGTTTTTCATCATTGAGGAAAGCCGCATATTTCTATAGTCAAAGAAATTGGCAGCGCTGTTCGACGAAATGTATTTCAAGATATGCGCACCGGTAACTCGTGGTGCCGTAGTATTACAACAGGCAATAAAAAAGATACCGCTAAAGTCGAGAGCGCTTTGGAGGTGCCGGGGATTGAACCCGGGACTTCTCACATGCAAAGCGAGCGCTCTGCCACTGGGCTACACACCCGTTACATCTGGAGCACTCATTAACGAGTTTTTTGGTGCTCATCAGCTTGTTCAAACAATGAATTAATCAATTAGTTGAAATAAACAAAATCATCTCGTCATTGCCGCCTGATGCAGTTTTTTTTATCATTGAGGAAAGCCGCTTATCTCTATAGTCAAAGAAAGTGGCAGCGCTGTTTGATGAAGTGTATTTCATGTTATGCGCACCGGTAACTCACGGTGTCGTAGTATTACAACAGGCAATAAAAAAAGATACCGCTAAAGTCGAGAGCGCTTTGGAGGTGCCGGGGATTGAACCCGGGACTTCTCACATGCAAAGCGAGCGCTCTACCGATGAGCTTCACCCCCGTTACATTTGGAGCACTCATTAACAAGTTTCTTGGTGCTCATCACCTTGTTCAAACAATAAAGTAATCAATTAGTTAAATAAACAAAATCATCTCGTCATTGCTGCCTGATACAGTTTTTTCATTATTGAGAAAAGCCGCTTATCTCTATAGTCAAAGAAAGTGGCAGCGCTGTTTGATGAAGTGTATTTCATGTTATGCGCACCGGTAACTCATGGTGTCGTAGTATTACAACAGGCAATAAAAAAAGATACCGCTAAAGTCGAGAGCGCTTTGGAGGTGCCGGGGATTGAACCCGGGACTTCTCACATGCAAAGCGAGCGCTCTACCGCTGAGCTTCACCCCCGTTACATTTGGAGCACTCATTAACGAGTTTCTTGGTGTTCATCACCTTGTTCAAACAATAAAGTAATCAATTAGTTAAATAAACAAAATCAACTCGTCATTGCTGCCTGATACAGTTTTTTCATTATTGAGAAAAGACGCTTATCTCTATAGTCAAAGAAAGTGGCAGCGCTGTTTGATGAAATGTATTTCATGTTATGCGCACCGGTAACTCGTGGTGCCACAGTATTTCAACAGGCAATATAAAAAGATACCGCTAAAGTCGAGAGCGATTTGGAGGTGCCGGGATTTGAACCCGGGACTTCTCACATGCAAAGCGAACGCTCTACCACTGAGCTACACCCCCGTTACATCTGGAGCACTCATTAACAAGTTTCTTGGTGCTCATCAGCTTGTTCTAACAATGAATTAATCAATTAGTTGAAATAAACAAAATCATCTCGTCATTGCCGCCTGATGCAGTTTTTTCATCATTGAGGAAAGCCGCATATTTCTATAGTCAAAGAAAATGGCAGCGCTGTTCGATGAAATGTATTTCATGATATGCGCACCAGTAACTCGTGGTGCCGTAGTATTACAACAGGCAATAAAAATGATACCGCTAAAATCGAGAGCGATTTGGAGGTGCCGGGGCTTGAACCCGGGACTTCTCACATGCAAAGCGAGCGCTCTACCACTGAGCTACACCCCCGTTACATCTGGAGCACTCATTAACGAGTTTCTTGGTGCTCATCAGCTTGTTTTAACAATAAATTAATCAATTAGTTGAAATAAACAAAATCATCTCGTCATTGCTGCCTGATACAGTTTTTTCATCATTGAGGAAAGCCGCATATTTCTATAGTCAAAGAAAATGGCAGCGCTGTTTGATGAAATGTATTTCATCATATGCGCACCGGTAACTCGTGGTGCCGTAGTATTACAACAGGCAATCAAAAAAGATACCGCTAAAGTGGAGAGCGCTTTGGAGGTGCCGGGGATTGAACCCGGGACTTCCCACATGCAAAGCGAGCGCTCTACCACTGAGCTACACCCCCGTTACTTTTGGAGCACTCATTAACGAGTTTCTTGGTACTCACCAGCTTGTTCCAACAATAAAATAATTCAGTAGTTGAAATAAGCAAAATCATCTCGTCATTGCTGCCTGATACAGTTTTTTCATCATTGAGGAAAGCCGCATATTTCTATAGTCAAAGAAAATGGCAGCGCTGTTTGAGGAAATGTATTTCATCATATGCGCACCGGTAACTCGTGGTGCCGTAGTATTACAACAGGCAATCAAAAAAGATACCGCTAAAGTCGAGAGCGCTTTAGAGGTGCCGGGGATTGAACCCAGGACTTCTCCCATGCAAAGCGAGCGCTCTACCACTGAGCTACACCCCCGTTACATCTGGAGCACTCATTAACGAGTTTCTTGGAGCTCATCAGCTTGTTCTAACAATAAAATAATTCAATAGTAGAAATAAACAAAATCATCTCGTAATTGCTGCCTGATACAGTTTTTTCATCATTGAGGAAAGCCGCATATTTGTATAGTCAAAGAAAATGGCAGCGCTGTTTGATGAATTGTATTTCATGATATGCGCACCGGTAACTCGTGGTGCCATAGTATTACAACAGGCAATCAAAAAAGATACCGCTAAAGTCGAGAGCGCTTTGGAGGTGCCGGGGATTGAACCCGGGACTTCTCACATGCAAAGCGAGCACTCTACCACTGATCTAACCCCCCGTTACATCTCGAGCACCCATTAACGAGTTTCTTGGTGCTCATCAGCTTGTTCTAACAATAAAATAATTCAATAGTAGAAATAAACAAAATCATCTCGTCATTGGTGCCGTAGTATTACAACAGGCAATCAAAATAGATACCGCTAAAGTCGAGAGTGCTTTGGAGGTGCCGGGGATTGAACCCGGGACTTCTCACATGCAAAGCGAGCACTCTACCACTGATCTACACCCCCGTTACATCTCGAGCACTCATTATCGAGTTTCTTGGTGCTCATCAGCTTGTTTTAACAATAAAATAATTCAATAGTTGAAATAAACAAAATCATTTCGTCATTGCTGCCTGATACAGTTTTTCATCATTTAGGAAAGCCGCATATTTCTATAGTCAAAGAAAATGGCAGCGCTGTTCGACGAAATGTATTTCAATATATGCGCACCGGTAACTCGTGGTGCCGTAGTATTACAACAGGCAATAAAAAAAGATACCGCTAAAGTCGAGAGCGCTTTGGAGGTGCCGGGGATTGAACCCGGGACTTCTCACATGCAAAGCGAGCGCTCTGCCACTGAGCTACACACCCGTTACATCTGGAGCACTCATTAACGAGTTTTTTGGTGGTCATCAGCTTGTTCAAACAATAAAGTAATCAATTAGATGAAATAAACAAAATCATCTCGTCATTACCGGCTGATACAGTTTTTTCATCATTGAGGGAAGCCGTATATTTCTATAGTCAAAGAAAATGGCAGCGCTGTTCGATGAAATGTATTTCATGTTATGCGCACCGGTAACTCGTGGTGCCGTAGAATTACAACAGGCAATAAAAAAAGATACTGCTAAAGTCGAGAGCGCTTTGGAGGTGCTGGGATTTCAACCCGGGACTTCTCACATGCAAAGCGAATGCTCTACCACTGAGCTACACCCCCGTTACATCTGGAGCATTCATTAACAAGTTTCTTGGTGCTCATCAGCTTGTTCTAACAATGAAATAATCAATTAGTTGAAATAAACAAAATCATCTCGTCATTGCCGCCTGATGCAGTTTTTTCATCATTGAGGGAAGCCGCTTATCTCTATAGTCAAAGAAAGTGGCAGCGCTGTTTGATGAAGTGTATTTCATGTTATGCGCACCGGTAACTCATGGTGTCGTAGTATTACAACAGGCAATAAAAAAAGATACCGCTAAAGTCGAGAGCGCTTTGGAGGAGCCGGGAATTGAACCCGGGACTTCTCACATGCAAAGCGAGCGCTCTACCGCTGAGCTTCACCCCCGTTACATTTGGAGCACTCATTAACGAGTTTCTTGGTGCTCAACACCTTGTTCAAACAATAAAGTAATCAATTAGTTAAATAAACAAAATCATCTAGTCATTGCTGCCTGATACAGTTTTTTCATTATTGAGAAAAGCCGCTTATCTCTATAGTCAAAGAAAGTGGCAGCGCTGTTTGATGAAGTGTATTTCATGTTATGCGCACCGGTAACTCATGGTGTCGTAGTATTACAACAGGCAATAAAAAAGATACCGCTAAAGTCGAGAGCGCTTTGGAGGTGCCGGGGTTTCAACCCGGGACTTCTCACATGCAAAGAGAACGCTCTACCACTGAGCTACACCCCCGTTACATTTCGAGCACTCATTAACGATTTCTTGGTGCTCATCACCTTGTTCAAACAATAAAGTAATCAATTAGTTAAATAAACAAAATCATCTCGTCATTGCTGCCTGATACAGTTTTTTCATTATTGAGAAAAGACGCTTATCTCTATAGTCAAAGAAAGTGGCAGCGTTGTTTGATGAAGTGTATTTCATGTTATGCGCACCGGTAACTCATGGTGTCGTAGTATTACAACAGGCAATAAAAAAAGATACCGCTAAAGTCGAGAGCGCTTTGGAGGTGCCGGGGATTGAACCCGGGACTTCTCACATGCAAAGCGAGCGCTCTACCACTGAGCTACACCCCCGTTACTTCTGGAGCACTCATTAACGAGTTTCTTGGTGCTCATCAGCTTGTTCTAACAATAAATTAATCAATTAGTTGAAATAAACAAAATCATCTCGTCATTGCTGCCTGATACAGTTTTTCCATTATTGAGAAAAGCCGCTTATCTCTATAGTCAAAGAAAGTGGCAGCGCTGTTTGATGAAATGTATTTCATGTTATGCGCACCGGTAACTCATGGTGTCGTAGTATTACAAAAGGCAATAAAAAAAGATACCGCTAAAGTCGAGAGCGCTTTGGAGGTGCCGGGGATTGAACCCGGGACTTCTCACATGCAAAGCGAGCGCTCTACCACTGAGCTACACCCCCGTTACATCTGGAGCACTCATTAACAAGTTTCTTGGTGCTCATCAGCTTGTTCTAACAATAAATTAATCAATTAGTTGAAATAAACAAAATTATCTCGTCATTGCTGCCTGATACAGTTTTTTCATTATTGAGAAAAGCCGCTTATCTCTATAGTCAAAGAAAGTGGCAGCGCTGTTTGATGAAATGTATTTCATGTTATGCGCACTGGTAACTCGTGGTGCCATAGTATTTCAACAGGCAATATACAAAGATACCGCTAAAGTCGATAGCGATTTGGAGGTGCCGGGGTTTGAACCCGGGACTTCTCACAAGCAAAGCGAACGCTCTACCACTGAGCTACACCCCCGTTACATCTGGAGCACTCATTAACAAGTTTCTTGGTGCTCATCAGCTTGTTCAAACAATGAATTAATCAATTAGTTGAAATAAACAAAATCATCTCGTCATTGCCGCCTGATGCAGTTTTTTCATCATTGAGGAAAGCCGCATATTTCTATAGTCAAAGAAAATGGCAGCGCTGTTCGAAGAAATGTATTTCATGATATGCGCACCAGTCACTCGTGGTGCCGTAGTATTACAACAGGCAATAAAAAAAGATACCGCTAAAATCGAGAGCGATTTGGAGGTGCCGGGGCTTGAACCCGGGACTTCTCACATGCAAAGCGAGCGCTCTACCACTGAGCTACACCCCCGTTACATCTGGAGCACTCATTAACGAGTTTCTTGGTGCTCATCAGCTTGTTTTAACAATAAATTAATCAATTGTTGAAATAAACAAAATCATCTCGTCATTGCTGCCTGATACAGTTTTTTCATCATTGAGGAAAGCCGCATATTTCTATAGTCAAAGAAAATGGCAGCGCTGTTTGATGAAATGTATTTCATCATATGCGCACCGGTAACTCGTGGTGCCGTAGTATTACAACAGGCAATCAAAAAAGATACCGCTAAAGTCGAGAGCGCTTTGGAGGTGCCGGGGATTGAACCCGGGACTTCTCACATGCAAAGCGAGCACTCTACCACTGAGCTACACCCCCGTTACTTTTGGAGCACTCATTAACGAGTTTCTTGGTACTCACCAGCTTGTTCCAACAATAAAATAATTCAGTAGTTGAAATAGACAAAATCATCTCGTCATTGCTGCCTGATACAGTTTTTTCATCATTGAGGAAAGCCGCATATTTCTATAGTCAAAGAAAATGGCAGCGCTGTTCGATGAAATGTATTTCATGATATGCGCACCGGTAACTCGTGGTGCCGTAGTACTACAATAGGCAATCAAAAAAGATACTGCTAAAGTCGAGAGCGCTTTGGAGGTGCCGGGGATTAAACCCGGGACTTCTCCCATGCAAAGCGAGCGCTCTACCACTGAGCTACACCCCCGTTACATCTGGAGCACTCATTAACGAGTTTCTTGGAGCTCATCAGCTTGTTCTAACAATAAAATAATTCAATAGTAGAAATAAACAAAATCATCTCGTAATTGCTGCCTGATACAGTTTTTTCATCATTGAGGAAAGCCGCATATTTGTATAGTCAAAGAAAATGGCAGCGCTGTTTGATGAATTGTATTTCATGATATGCGCACCGGTAACTCGTGGTGCCGTAGTATTACAACAGGCAATCAAAAAAGATACCGCTAAAGTCGAGAGCGCTTTGGAGGTGCCGGGGATTGAACCCGGGACTTCTCACATGCAAAGCGAGCACTCTATAACTGATCTACACCCCCGTTACATCTCGAGCACCCATTAACGAGTTTCTTGGTGCTCATCAGCTTGTTCTAACAATAAAATAATTCAATAGTTGAAATAAACAAAATCATCTCGTCATTGGTGCCGTAGTATTACAACAGGGAATCAAAATAGATACCGCTAAAGTCGAGAGTGCTTTGGAGGTGCCGGGAATAGAACCCGGGACTTCTCACATGCAAAGCGAGCACTCTAGCACTGATCTACACCCCCGTTACATCTCGAGCACTCATAAACGAGTTTCTTGGTGCTCATCAGCTTGTTCTAACAATAAAATAATTCAATAGTTGAAATAAACAAAATCATCTCGTCATTGCTGCCTGATACAGTTTTTCATCATTGAGGAAAGCCGCATATTTCTATAGTCAAAGAAAATGGCAGCGCTGTTCGACGAAATGTATTTCAAGATATGCGCACCGGTAACTCGTGGTGCCGTAGTATTACAACAGGCAATAAAAAACGATACCGCTAAAGTCGAGAGCGCTTCGGAGGTGCCGGGGATTGAACCCGGGACTTCTCACATGCAAAGCGAGCGCTCTGCCACTGAGCTACACACCCGTTACATCTGGAGCACTCATTAACGAGTTTTTTGGTGCTCATCAGCTTGTTCAAACAATAAAGTAATCAATTAAATGAAATAAACAAAATCATCTCGTCATTACCGGCTGATACAGTTTTTTCATCATTGAGGGAAGCCGTATATTTCTATAGTCAAAGAGAATGGCAGCGCTGTTCGATGAAGTGTATTTCATGTTATGCGCACCGGTAACTCATGGTGTCGTAGTATTACAACAGGCAATAAAAAAAGATACCGCTAAAGTCGAGAGCGCTTTGGAGGTGCCGGGGATTGAACCCGGGACTTCTCACATGCAAAGCGAGCGCTCTACCACTGAGCTACACCCCCGTTACAACTGGAGCACTCATTAACGAGTTTCTTGGTGCTCATCAGCTTGTTCTAACAATAAATTAATCAATTAGTTGAAATAAACAAAATCATCTCGTCATTGCTGCCTGATACAGTTTTTTCATTATTGAGAAAAGCCGCTTATCTCTATAGTCAAAGAAAGTGGCAGCGCTGTTTGATGAAATGTATTTCATGTTATGCGCACCGGTAACTCGTTGTGCCGTAGTATTACAACAGGCAATCAAAAAAGATAGTGCTAAAGTCGAGAGCGCTTTGGAGGTGCCGGGGATTAAACCCGGGACTTCATCATGCAAAGAGAGCGCTCTACCACTGAGCTACACCCCCGTTACATCTGGAGCACTCATTAACGAGTTTCTTGGAGCTCATCAGCTTGTTCTAACAATAAAATAATTCAATAGTAGAAATAAACAAAATCATCTCGTAATTGCTGCCTGATACAGTTTTTTCATCATTGAGGAAAGCCGCATATTTGTATAGTCAAAGAAAATGGCAGCGCTGTTTGATGAATTGTATTTCATGATATGCGCACCGGTAACTCGTGGTGCCGTAGTGTTACAACAGGCAATCAAAAAAGATACCGCTAAAGTCGAGAGCGCTTTGGAGGTGCCGGGGATTGAACCCGGGACTTCTCACATGCAAAGCGAGCACTCTATAACTGATCTACACCCCCGTTACATCTCGAGCACCCATTAACGAGTTTCTTGGTGCTCATCAGCTTGTTCTAACAATAAAATAATTCAATAGTTGAAATAAACAAAATCATCTCGTCATTGGTGCCGTAGTATTACAACAGGCAATCAAAATAGATACCGCTAAAGTCGAGAGCGCTTTGGAGGTGCCGGGAATTGAACCCGGGACTTCTCACATGCAAAGCGAGCACTCTACCACTGATCTACACCCCCGTTACATCTCGAGCACTCATTAACAAGTTTCTTGGTGCTCATCAGCTTGTTCAAACAATAAAGTAATCAATTAGATGAAATAAACAAAATCATCTCGTCATTACCGGCTGATACAGTTTTTTCATCATTGAGGCAAGCCGTATATTTCTATAGTCAAAGAGAATGGCAGCGCTGTTCGATGAAATGTATTTCATGTTATGCGCACCGGTAACTCGTGGTGACGTATTATTACAACAGGCAATAAAAAAAGATACTGCTAAAGTCGAGAGCGCTTTGGAGGTGCCGGTGTTTCAACCCGGGACTTCTCACATGCAAAGCGAACGCTCTACCACTGAGCTACACCCCCGTTACATCTGGAGCACTCATTAACAAGTTTCTTGGTGCTCATCAGCTTGTTCTAACAATGAATTAATCAATTAGTTGAAATAAACAAAATCATCTCGTCATTGCCGCCTGATGCAGTTTTCTCATCATTGAGGAAAGCCGCTTATCTCTATAGTCAAAGAAAGTGGCAGCGCTGTTTGATGAAGTGTATTTCATGTTATGCGCACCGGTAACTCGTGGTGACGTAGTATTACAACAGGCAATAAAAAAAGATACTGCTAAAGTCGAGAGCGCTTTGGAGGTGCCGGGGATTGAACCCGGGACTTCTCACATGCAAAGCGAGCGCTCTACTACTGAGCTTCACCCCCGTTACATTTGGAGCACTCATCAACGAGTTTCTTGGTGCTCATCACCTTGTTCAAAGAATAGAGTAATCAATTAGTTAAATAAACAAAATCATCTCGTCATTGCTGCCTGATACAGTTTTTTCATTATTGAGAAAAGCCGCTTATCTCTATAGTCAAAGAAAGTGGCAGCGCTGTTTGATGAAGTGTATTTCATGTTATGCGCACCGGTAACTCATGGTGTCGTAGTATTACAACAGGCAATAAAAAAAGATACCGCCAAAGTCGAGAGCGCTTTGGAGGTGCCGGGGATTGAACCCGGGACTTCTCACATGCAAAGCGAGCGCTCTACCACTGAGCTACACCCCCGTTACATCTGGAGCACTCATTAACAAGTTTCTTGGTGCTCATCAGCTTGTTCTAACAATAAATTAATTAATTAGTTGAAATAAACAAAATCATCTCGTCATTGCTGCCTGATACAATTCTTTCATTATTGAGAAAAGCCGCTTATCTCTATAGTCAAAGAAAGTGGCAGCGCTGTTTGATGAAATGTATTTCATGTTATGCGCACCGGTAACTCATGGTGTCGTAGTATTACAAAAGGCAATAAAAAAAGATACCGCTAAAGTCGAGAGCGCTTTGGAGGTGCCGGAGATTGAACCCGGGACTTCTCACAAGCAAAGCGAGCGCTCTACCACTGAGCTACACCCCCGTTACATCTGGAGCACTCATTAACAAGTTTCTTGGTGCTCATCAGCTTGTTCTAACAATAAATTAATTAATTAGTTGAAATAAACAAAATCATCTCGTCATTGCTGCCTGATACAGTTTTTTCATTATTGAGAAAAGCCGCTTATCTCTATAGTCAAAGAAAGTGGCAGCACTGTTTGATGAAATGTATTTCATGTTATGCGCACCGGTAACTCATGGTGTCGTAGTATTACAAAAGGCAATAAAAAAAAGATACCGCTAAAGTCGAGAGCGCTTTGGAGGTGCCGGAGATTGAACCCGGGACTTCTCACATGCAAAGCGAGCGCTCTACCACTGAGCTACACCCCCGTTTCATCTGGAGCACTCATTAACAAGTTTCTTGGTGCTCATCAGCTTGTTCTAACAATAAAATAATTAATTAGTTGAAATAAACAAAATCATCTCGTCATTGCTGCCTGATACAGTTTTTTCATTATTGAGAAAAGCCGCTTATCTCTATAGTCAAAGAAAGTGGCAGCGCTGTTTGATGAAGTGTATTTCATGTTATGCGCACCGGTAACTCATGGTGTCGTAGTATTACAACAGGCAATAAAAAAAGATACCACTAAAGTCGAGAGCGCTTTGGAGGTGCCGGGGATTGAACCCGGGACTTCTCACATGCAAAGCGAGCGCTCTACCACTGAGCTACACCCCCGTTACATCTGGAGCACTCATTAACAAGTTTCTTGGTGCTCATCAGCTTGTTCTAACAATAAATTAATTAATTAGTTGAAATAAACAAAATCATCTCGTCATTGCTGCCTGATACAGTTTTTTCATTATTGAGAAAAGCCGCTTATCTCTATAGTCAAAGAAAGTGGCAGCGCTGTTTGATGAAATGTATTTCATGTTATGCGCACCGGTAACTCATGGTGTCGTAGTATTACAAAAGGCAATAAAAAAAGATACCGCTAAAGTCGAGAGCGCTTTGGGGGTGCCGGGGATTGAACCCGGGACTTCTCACAAGCAAAGCGAGCGCTCTACCACTGAGCTACACCCCCGTTACATCTGGAGCACTCATTAACAAGTTTCTTGGTGCTCATCAGCTTGTTCTAACAATAAATTAATTAATTAGTTGAAATAAACAAAATCATCTCGTCTTTGCTGCCTGATACAGTTTTTTCATTATTGAGAAAAGCCGCTTATCTCTATAGTCAAAGAAAGTGGCAGCGCTGTTTGATGAAATGTATTTCATGTTATGCGCACCGGTAACTCATGGTGTCGTAGTATTACAAAAGGCAATAAAAAAAAGATACCGCTAAAGTCGAGAGCGCTTTGGAGGTGCCGGGGATTGAACCCGGGACTTCTCACATGCAAAGCGAGCGCTCTACCACTGAGCTACACCCCCGTTTCATCTGGAGCACTCATTAACAAGTTTCTTGGTGCTCATCAGCTTGTTCTAACAATAAATTAATTAATTAGTTGAAATAAACAAAATCATCTCGTCATTGCTGCCTGATACAGTTTTTTCATTATTGAGAAAAGCCGCTTATCTCTATAGTCAAAGAAAGTGGCAGCGCTGTTTGATGAAGTGTATTTCATGTTATGCGCACCGGTAACTCATGGTGTCGTAGTATTACAACAGGCAATAAAAAAAGATACCGCTAAAGTCGAGAGCGCTTTGGAGGTGCCGGGGATTGAACCCGGGACTTCTCACATGCAAAGCGAGCGCTCTACCACTGAGCTACATTTCCGTTAGCTTTAGAGCACTCATTAACGAGTTTCTTGGTGCTCATTAGCTTGTTCAAAGAAAAAAATAATCAATTAGTTGAAATAAACAAAATCATCTCGTCTTTGCCACCTGATACAGTTTTTTCATCATTGAGGTAAGCCGCATATTTCTTTAGTCAAAGAAAATGGCAGCGCTGTTCAACAAATTGTATTTAATGTTATGCGCACCGGTAACTCGTGGTGCCGTAGTATTACAACAGGCAATAAAAAAAGATACCTCTAAAGTCGAGAGCGCTTTGGAGGTGCCGGTTATTGAACCCGAGATTTCTCACATGCAAAGCGAGCGCTCTACCGCTGAGCTACACCCCCGTTACATCTGGAGCACTCATTAACGATTTTCTTGGTGCTCATCAGCTTGTTCTAACAATAAATAAGTAAATTAGTTGAAATGAACAAAACCATCTCGTCATTGCCGCCTGATACAGTTTTTTCATCATTGAGGAAAGCCGCATATTTCTATAGTCAAAGAAAATGACAGCGCTGTTTGATTAAATATATTTTATGATATGCGCACCGGTAACTCGTGGTGCCGAAGTATTACAACAGGATATAAAAAAAGATACCGCTAAAGTCGAGAGCGCTTTGGAGGTGCCGGGGATTGAACCCGAGATTTCTCACATGCAAAGCGAGCGCTCTACCGCTGAGCTACATTTCCGTTAGCTTTAGAGCACTAATTAACGAGTTTCTTGGTGCTCATCAGCTTGTTCTAACAATGAATTAATCAATTAGTTGAAATAAACAAAATCATCTCATCATTGCCGCCTGATGCAGTTTTTTTATCATTGAGGAAAGCCGCATATTTCTATAGTCAAAGAAAATGGCAGCGCTGTTCGATGAAATGTATTTGATGATATGCGCACCGGTAACTCGTGGTGCCGTAGTAATACAACAGGCAATAAAAAAAGATACCGCTAAAGTCGAGAGCGCTTTGGAGGTGCCGGGGATTGAACCCGAGATTTCTCCCTTGCAAAGCGAGCGCTCTACCGCTGAGCTACACCCCCGTTACATCTGGAGCACTCATTAACGAGTTTCTTGGTGCTCATCAGCTTGTTCTAACAATAAATTAGTAAATTAGTTGAAATAAACAAAACCATCTCGTCATTGCCACCTGATGCAGTTTTTTCATTATTGAGAAAAGCCGCATATTTCTATAGTCAAAGAAAATGGCAGCGCTGTTCGATGAAATGTATTTTATGATATGCGCACCGGTAACTCGTGGTGCCGTAGTATTACAACAGGATATAAAAAAAGATACCGCTAAAGTTGAGAGCGCTTTGGAGGTGCCGGGGATTGAACCCGAGATTTCTCACATGCAAAGCGAGCGCTCCACCACTGAGCTACAATTCCGTTAGCTTTAGAGCACTCATTAACGAGTTTCTTGGTGCTCATCAGCTTGTTCAAACAAAAAATAATCAATTAGTTGATATAAACAAAATCATCTCGTCTTTGCCCCCTAATACAGTTTTTTCATCATTGAGGTAAGCCGCATATTTCTTTAGTCAAAGAAAATGGCAGCGCTGTTCAACAAATTGTATTTAATGTTATGCGCACCGGTAACTCGTGGTGCCATAGTATTTCAACAGGCAATATAAAAAGATACCGCTAAAGTCGAGAGCGATTTGGAGGTGCCGGGGTTTGAACCCGGGACTTCTCTCATGCAAAGCGAGCGCTCTACCACTGAGCTATTCCCCCTTACATCTGGAGCACTCATTAACAAGTTTCTTGTTGCTCATCAGCTTGTTCTAACAATGAATTAATTAATTAGTTGAAATAAACAAAATCATCTCGTCATTGCCGCCTGATGCAGTTTTTTCATCATTGAGGAAAGCCGCATATTTCTATAGTCAAAGAAAATGGCAGCGCTGTTCGGTTCGATGAAATGTATTTCATAATATGCGCACCAGTAACTCATGGTGTCGTAGTATTACAACAGGCAATAAAAAAAGATACCGCTAAAGTCGAGAGCGCTTTGGAGGTGCCGGGGATTGAACCCGGGACTTCTCACATGCAAAGCGAGCGCTCTACCACTGAGCTTCACCCCCGTTACATTTGGAGCACTCATTAACGAGTTTCTTGGTGCTCATCACCTTGTTCAAAGAATAGAGTAATCAATTAGTTAAATAAACAAAATCATCTCGTCATTGCTGCCTGATACAGTTTTTTCATTATTGAGAAAAGCCGCTTATCTCTATAGTCAAAGAAAGTGGCAGCGCTGTTTGATGAAGTGTATTTCATGTTATGCGCACCGGTAACTCATGGTGTCGTAGTATTACAACAGGCAATAAAAAAGATACCGCTAAAGTCGAGAGCGCTTTGGAGGTGCCGGGGATTGAACCCGGGACTTCTCACATGCAAAGCGAGCGCTCTACCACTGAGCTACACCCCCGTTACATCTGGAGCACTCATTAACAAGTTTCTTGGTGCTCATCAGCTTGTTCTAACAATAAATTAATTAATTAGTTGAAATAAACAAAATCATCTCGTCATTGCTGCCTGATACAGTTTTTTCAATATTGAGAAAAGCCGCTTATCTCTATAGTCAAAGAAAGTGGCAGCGCTGTTTGATGAAATGTATTTCATGTTATGCGCACCGGTAACTCATGGTGTCGTAGTATTACAAAAGGCAATAAAAAAAGATACCGCTAAAGTCGAGAGCGCTTTGGAGGTGCCAGGGATTGAACCCGGGACTTCTCACAAGCAAAGCGAGCGCTCTACCACTGAGCTACACCCCCGTTACATCTGGAGCACTCATTAACAAGTTTCTTGGTGCTCATCAGCTTGTTCTAACAATAAATTAATTAATTAGTTGAAATAAACAAAATCATCTCGTCATTGCTGCCTGATACAGTTTTTTCATTATTGAGAAAAGCCGCTTATCTCTATAGTCAAAGAAAGTGGCAGCGCTGTTTGATGAAATGTATTTCATGTTATGCGCACCGGTAACTCATGGTGTCGTAGTATCACAAAAGGCAATAAAAAAAAGATACCGCTAAAGTCGAGAGCGCTTTGGAGGTGCCGGGGATTGAACCCGGGACTTCTCACATGCAAAGCGAGCGCTCTACCACTGAGCTACACCCCCGTTTCATCTGGAACACTCATTAACAAGTTTCTTGGTGCTCATCAGCTTGTTCTAACAATAAATTAATTATTTAGTTGAAATAAACAAAATCATCTCGTCATTGCTGCCTGATACAGTTTTTTCATTATTGAGAAAAGCCGCTTATCTCTATAGTCAAAGAAAGTGGCAGCGCTGTTTGATGAAGTGTATTTCATGTTATGCGCACCGGTAACTCATGGTGCCGTAGTATTACAACAGGCAATAAAAAAAGATACCTCTAAAGTCGAGAGCGCTTTGGAGGTGCCGGTTATTGAACCCGAGATTTCTCACATGCAAAGCGAGCGCTCTACCGCTGAGCTACACCCCCGTTACATCTGGAGCACTCATTAACGAGTTTCTTGGTGCTCATCAGCTTGTTCTAACAATAAATAAGTAAATTAGTTGAAATGAACAAAACCATCTCGTCATTGCCGCCTGATACAGTTTTTTCATCATTGAGGAAAGCCGCATATTTCTATAGTCAAAGAAAATGACAGCGCTGTTTGAATAAATATATTTTATGATATGCGCACCGGTAACTCGTGGTGCCGTAGTATTACAACAGGATATAAAAAAAGATACCGCTAAAGTCGAGAGCGCTTTGGAGGTGCCGGGGATTGAACCCGAGATTTCTCACATGCAAAGCGAGCGCTCTACCGCTGAGCTACATTTCCGTTAGCTTTAGAGCACTCATTAACGAGTTTCTTGGTGCTCATCAGCTTGTTCTAACAATGAATTAATCAATTAGTTGAAATAAACAAAATCATCTCATCATTGCCGCCTGATGCAGTTTTTTCATCATTGAGGAAAGCCGCATATTTCTATAGTCAAAGAAAATGGCAGCGCTGTTCGATGAAATGTATTTTATGATATGCGCACCGGTAACTCGTGGTGCCGTAGTATTACAACAGGCAATAAAAAAAGATACCGCTAAAGTCGAGAGCGCTTTGGAGGTGCCGGGGATTGAACCCGAGATTTCTCCCTTGCAAAGCGAGCGCTCTACCGCTGAGCTACACCCCCGTTACATCTGGAGCACTCATTAACGAGTTTCTTGGTGCTCATCAGCTTGTTCTAACAATAAATTAGTAAATTAGTTGAAATAAACAAAACCATCTCGTCATTGCCACCTGATGCAGTTTTTTCATTATTGAGAAAAGCCGCATATTTCTATAGTCAAAGAAAATGGCAGCGCTGTTCGATGAAATGTATTTTATGATATGCGCACCGGTAACTCGTGGTGCCGTAGTATTACAACAGGATATAAAAAAAGATACCGCTAAGTTGAGAGCGCTTTGGAGGTGCCGGGGATTGAACCCGAGATTTCTCACATGCAAAGCGAGCGCTCCACCACTGAGCTACAATTCCGTTAGCTTTAGAGCACTCATTAACAAGTTTCTTGGTGCTCATCAGCTTGTTCTAACAATAAATTAATTAATTAGTTGAAATAAACAAAATCATCTCGTCATTGCTGCCTGATACAGTTTTTTCATTATTGAGAAAAGCCGCTTATCTCTATAGTCAAAGAAAGTGGCAGCACTGTTTGATGAAATGTATTTCATGTTATGCGCACCGGTAACTCATGGTGTCGTAGTATTACAAAAGGCAATAAAAAAAAGATACCGCTAAAGTCGAGAGCGCTTTGGAGGTGCCGGGGATTGAACCCGGGACTTCTCACATGCAAAGCGAGCGCTCTACCACTGAGCTACACCCCCGTTTCATCTGGAGCACTCATTAACAAGTTTCTTGGTGCTCATCAGCTTGTTCTAACAATAAAATAATTAATTAGTTGAAATAAACAAAATCATCTCGTCATTGCTGCCTGATACAGTTTTTTCATTATTGAGAAAAGCCGCTTATCTCTATAGTCAAAGAAAGTGGCAGCGCTGTTTGATGAAGTGTATTTCATGTTATGCGCACCGGTAACTCATGGTGTCGTAGTATTACAACAGGCAATAAAAAAAGATACCACTAAAGTCGAGAGCGCTTTGGAGGTGCCGGGGATTGAACCCGGGACTTCTCACATGCAAAGCGAGCGCTCTACCACTGAGCTACACCCCCGTTACATCTGGAGCACTCATTAACAAGTTTCTTGGTGCTCATCAGCTTGTTCTAACAATAAATTAATTAATTAGTTGAAATAAACAAAATCATCTCGTCATTGCTGCCTGATACAGTTTTTTCATTATTGAGAAAAGCCGCTTATCTCTATAGTCAAAGAAAGTGGCAGCGCTGTTTGATGAAATGTATTTCATGTTATGCGCACCGGTAACTCATGGTGTCGTAGTATTACAAAAGGCAATAAAAAAAGATACCGCTAAAGTCGAGAGCGCTTTGGAGGTGCCGGGGATTGAACCCGGGACTTCTCACAAGCAAAGCGAGCGCTCTACCACTGAGCTACACCCCCGTTACATCTGGAGCACTCATTAACAAGTTTCTTGGTGCTCATCAGCTTGTTCTAACAATAAATTAATTAATTAGTTGAAATAAACAAAATCATCTCGTCTTTGCTGCCTGATACAGTTTTTTCATTATTGAGAAAAGCCGCTTATCTCTATAGTCAAAGAAAGTGGCAGCGCTGTTTGATGAAATGTATTTCATGTTATGCGCACCGGTAACTCATGGTGTCGTAGTATTACAAAAGGCAATAAAAAAAAGATACCGCTAAAGTCGAGAGCGCTTTGGAGGTGCCGGGGATTGAACCCGGGACTTCTCACATGCAAAGCGAGCGCTCTACCACTGAGCTACACCCCCGTTTCATCTGGAGCACTCATTAACAAGTTTCTTGGTGCTCATCAGCTTGTTCTAACAATAAATTAATTAATTAGTTGAAATAAACAAAATCATCTCGTCATTGCTGCCTGATACAGTTTTTTCATTATTGAGAAAAGCCGCTTATCTCTATAGTCAAAGAAAGTGGCAGCGCTGTTTGATGAAGTGTATTTCATGTTATGCGCACCGGTAACTCATGGTGTCGTAGTATTACAACAGGCAATAAAAAAAGATACCGCTAAAGTCGAGAGCGCTTTGGAGGTGCCGGGGATTGAACCCGGGACTTCTCACATGCAAAGCGAGCGCTCTACCACTGAGCTACATTTCCGTTAGCTTTAGAGCACTCATTAACGAGTTTCTTGGTGCTCATTAGCTTGTTCAAAGAAAAAAATAATCAATTAGTTGAAATAAACAAAATCATCTCGTCTTTGCCACCTGATACAGTTTTTTCATCATTGAGGTAAGCCGCATATTTCTTTAGTCAAAGAAAATGGCAGCGCTGTTCAACAAATTGTATTTAATGTTATGCGCACCGGTAACTCGTGGTGCCGTAGTATTACAACAGGCAATAAAAAAAGATACCTCTAAAGTCGAGAGCGCTTTGGAGGTGCCGGTTATTGAACCCGAGATTTCTCACATGCAAAGCGAGCGCTCTACCGCTGAGCTACACCCCCGTTACATCTGGAGCACTCATTAACGATTTTCTTGGTGCTCATCAGCTTGTTCTAACAATAAATAAGTAAATTAGTTGAAATGAACAAAACCATCTCGTCATTGCCGCCTGATACAGTTTTTTCATCATTGAGGAAAGCCGCATATTTCTATAGTCAAAGAAAATGACAGCGCTGTTTGATTAAATATATTTTATGATATGCGCACCGGTAACTCGTGGTGCCGAAGTATTACAACAGGATATAAAAAAAGATACCGCTAAAGTCGAGAGCGCTTTGGAGGTGCCGGGGATTGAACCCGAGATTTCTCACATGCAAAGCGAGCGCTCTACCGCTGAGCTACATTTCCGTTAGCTTTAGAGCACTAATTAACGAGTTTCTTGGTGCTCATCAGCTTGTTCTAACAATGAATTAATCAATTAGTTGAAATAAACAAAATCATCTCATCATTGCCGCCTGATGCAGTTTTTTTATCATTGAGGAAAGCCGCATATTTCTATAGTCAAAGAAAATGGCAGCGCTGTTCGATGAAATGTATTTGATGATATGCGCACCGGTAACTCGTGGTGCCGTAGTAATACAACAGGCAATAAAAAAAGATACCGCTAAAGTCGAGAGCGCTTTGGAGGTGCCGGGGATTGAACCCGAGATTTCTCCCTTGCAAAGCGAGCGCTCTACCGCTGAGCTACACCCCCGTTACATCTGGAGCACTCATTAACGAGTTTCTTGGTGCTCATCAGCTTGTTCTAACAATAAATTAGTAAATTAGTTGAAATAAACAAAACCATCTCGTCATTGCCACCTGATGCAGTTTTTTCATTATTGAGAAAAGCCGCATATTTCTATAGTCAAAGAAAATGGCAGCGCTGTTCGATGAAATGTATTTTATGATATGCGCACCGGTAACTCGTGGTGCCGTAGTATTACAACAGGATATAAAAAAAGATACCGCTAAAGTTGAGAGCGCTTTGGAGGTGCCGGGGATTGAACCCGAGATTTCTCACATGCAAAGCGAGCGCTCCACCACTGAGCTACAATTCCGTTAGCTTTAGAGCACTCATTAACGAGTTTCTTGGTGCTCATCAGCTTGTTCAAACAAAAAATAATCAATTAGTTGATATAAACAAAATCATCTCGTCTTTGCCCCCTAATACAGTTTTTTCATCATTGAGGTAAGCCGCATATTTCTTTAGTCAAAGAAAATGGCAGCGCTGTTCAACAAATTGTATTTAATGTTATGCGCACCGGTAACTCGTGGTGCCATAGTATTTCAACAGGCAATATAAAAAGATACCGCTAAAGTCGAGAGCGATTTGGAGGTGCCGGGGTTTGAACCCGGGACTTCTCTCATGCAAAGCGAGCGCTCTACCACTGAGCTATTCCCCCTTACATCTGGAGCACTCATTAACAAGTTTCTTGTTGCTCATCAGCTTGTTCTAACAATGAATTAATTAATTAGTTGAAATAAACAAAATCATCTCGTCATTGCCGCCTGATGCAGTTTTTTCATCATTGAGGAAAGCCGCATATTTCTATAGTCAAAGAAAATGGCAGCGCTGTTCGGTTCGATGAAATGTATTTCATAATATGCGCACCAGTAACTCATGGTGTCGTAGTATTACAACAGGCAATAAAAAAAGATACCGCTAAAGTCGAGAGCGCTTTGGAGGTGCCGGGGATTGAACCCGGGACTTCTCACATGCAAAGCGAGCGCTCTACCACTGAGCTTCACCCCCGTTACATTTGGAGCACTCATTAACGAGTTTCTTGGTGCTCATCACCTTGTTCAAAGAATAGAGTAATCAATTAGTTAAATAAACAAAATCATCTCGTCATTGCTGCCTGATACAGTTTTTTCATTATTGAGAAAAGCCGCTTATCTCTATAGTCAAAGAAAGTGGCAGCGCTGTTTGATGAAGTGTATTTCATGTTATGCGCACCGGTAACTCATGGTGTCGTAGTATTACAACAGGCAATAAAAAAAGATACCGCTAAAGTCGAGAGCGCTTTGGAGGTGCCGGGGATTGAACCCGGGACTTCTCACATGCAAAGCGAGCGCTCTACCACTGAGCTACACCCCCGTTACATCTGGAGCACTCATTAACAAGTTTCTTGGTGCTCATCAGCTTGTTCTAACAATAAATTAATTAATTAGTTGAAATAAACAAAATCATCTCGTCATTGCTGCCTGATACAGTTTTTTCAATATTGAGAAAAGCCGCTTATCTCTATAGTCAAAGAAAGTGGCAGCGCTGTTTGATGAAATGTATTTCATGTTATGCGCACCGGTAACTCATGGTGTCGTAGTATTACAAAAGGCAATAAAAAAAGATACCGCTAAAGTCGAGAGCGCTTTGGAGGTGCCAGGGATTGAACCCGGGACTTCTCACAAGCAAAGCGAGCGCTCTACCACTGAGCTACACCCCCGTTACATCTGGAGCACTCATTAACAAGTTTCTTGGTGCTCATCAGCTTGTTCTAACAATAAATTAATTAATTAGTTGAAATAAACAAAATCATCTCGTCATTGCTGCCTGATACAGTTTTTTCATTATTGAGAAAAGCCGCTTATCTCTATAGTCAAAGAAAGTGGAAGCGCTGTTTGATGAAATGTATTTCATGTTATGCGCACCGGTAACTCATGGTGTCGTAGTATCACAAAAGGCAATAAAAAAAAGATACCGCTAAAGTCGAGAGCGCTTTGGAGGTGCCGGGGATTGAACCCGGGACTTCTCACATGCAAAGCGAGCGCTCTACCACTGAGCTACACCCCCGTTTCATCTGGAACACTCATTAACAAGTTTCTTGGTGCTCATCAGCTTGTTCTAACAATAAATTAATTATTTAGTTGAAATAAACAAAATCATCTCGTCATTGCTGCCTGATACAGTTTTTTCATTATTGAGAAAAGCCGCTTATCTCTATAGTCAAAGAAAGTGGCAGCGCTGTTTGATGAAGTGTATTTCATGTTATGCGCACCGGTAACTCATGGTGTCGTAGTATTACAACAGGCAATAAAAAAAGATACCGCTAAAGTCGAGAGCGCTTTGGAGGTGCCGGGGATTGAATCCGGGACTTCTCACATGCAAAGCGAGCGCTCTACCACTGAGCTACATTTCCGTTAGCTTTAGAGCACTCATTAACGAGTTTCTTGGTGCTCATTAGCTTGTTCAAAGAAAAAAATAATCAATTAGTTGAAATAAACAAAATCATCTCGTCTTTGCCCCCTGATACAGTTTTTTCATCATTGAGGTAAGCCGCATATTTCTTTAGTCAAAGAAAATGGCAGCGCTGTTCAACAAATTGTATTTAATGTTATGCGCACCGGTAACTCGTGGTGCCGTAGTATTACAACAGGCAATAAAAAAAGATACCTCTAAAGTCGAGAGCGCTTTGGAGGTGCCGGTTATTGAACCCGAGATTTCTCACATGCAAAGCGAGCGCTCTACCGCTGAGCTACACCCCCGTTACATCTGGAGCACTCATTAACGAGTTTCTTGGTGCTCATCAGCTTGTTCTAACAATAAATAAGTAAATTAGTTGAAATGAACAAAACCATCTCGTCATTGCCGCCTGATACAGTTTTTTCATCATTGAGGAAAGCCGCATATTTCTATAGTCAAAGAAAATGACAGCGCTGTTTGAATAAATATATTTTATGATATGCGCACCGGTAACTCGTGGTGCCGTAGTATTACAACAGGATATAAAAAAAGATACCGCTAAAGTCGAGAGCGCTTTGGAGGTGCCGGGGATTGAACCCGAGATTTCTCACATGCAAAGCGAGCGCTCTACCGCTGAGCTACATTTCCGTTAGCTTTAGAGCACTCATTAACGAGTTTCTTGGTGCTCATCAGCTTGTTCTAACAATGAATTAATCAATTAGTTGAAATAAACAAAATCATCTCATCATTGCCGCCTGATGCAGTTTTTTCATCATTGAGGAAAGCCGCATATTTCTATAGTCAAAGAAAATGGCAGCGCTGTTCGATGAAATGTATTTTATGATATGCGCACCGGTAACTCGTGGTGCCGTAGTATTACAACAGGCAATAAAAAAAGATACCGCTAAAGTCGAGAGCGCTTTGGAGGTGCCGGGGATTGAACCCGAGATTTCTCCCTTGCAAAGCGAGCGCTCTACCGCTGAGCTACACCCCCGTTACATCTGGAGCACTCATTAACGAGTTTCTTGGTGCTCATCAGCTTGTTCTAACAATAAATTAGTAAATTAGTTGAAATAAACAAAACCATCTCGTCATTGCCACCTGATGCAGTTTTTTCATTATTGAGAAAAGCCGCATATTTCTATAGTCAAAGAAAATGGCAGCGCTGTTCGATGAAATGTATTTTATGATATGCGCACCGGTAACTCGTGGTGCCGTAGTATTACAACAGGATATAAAAAAAGATACCGCTAAGTTGAGAGCGCTTTGGAGGTGCCGGGGATTGAACCCGAGATTTCTCACATGCAAAGCGAGCGCTCCACCACTGAGCTACAATTCCGTTAGCTTTAGAGCACTCATTAACGAGTTTCTTGGTGCTCATCAGCTTGTTCAAACAAAAAATAATCAATTAGTTGATATAAACAAAATCATCTCGTCTTTGCCCCCTAATACAGTTTTTTCATCATTGAGGTAAGCCGCATATTTCTTTAGTCAAAGAAAATGGCAGCGCTGTTCAACAAATTGTATTTAATGTTATGCGCACCGGTAACTCGTGGTGCCATAGTATTTCAACAGGCAATATAAAAAGATACCGCTAAAGTCGAGAGCGATTTGGAGGTGCCGGGGTTTGAACCCGGGACTTCTCACATGCAAAGCGAGCGCTCTACCACTGAGCTACACCCCCGTTACATCTGGAGCACTCATTAACAAGTTTCTTGTTGCTCATCAGCTTGTTCTAACAATGAATTAATTAATTAGTTGAAATAAACAAAATCATCTCGTCATTGCCGCCTGATGCAGTTTTTTCATCATTGAGGAAAGCCGCATATTTCTATAGTCAAAGAAAATGGCAGCGCTGTTCGGTTCGATGAAATGTATTTCATAATATGCGCACCAGTAACTCATGGTGTCGTAGTATTACAACAGGCAATAAAAAAAGATACCGCTAAAGTCGAGAGCGCTTTGGAGGTGCCGGGGATTGAACCCGGGACTTCTCACATGCAAAGCGAGCGCTCTACCACTGAGCTACACCCCCGTTTTTTTTTTTTATTTATTGCCTGGCATGGACATTGTACAGGGCAATCATTGCACACACATATATTACAATACAAAGAAAAAAAAAAAAAACAAGCATTGCCATCAGTCCCATTTGTACTGATGTTGTCCTCTTAAAAATACTTAAGGTTTGCCAGGGGTTCAAACCTTGACAACCATTCTGGCTCGATATCCTCTATTTTGCTACACTCAATGAATGCAGACATGCTTTGCCTGAAATAAATTACTGCTGGCTTTGCGTCCGGGTCGAAATGGTATCCGGCCATTCGTGCACGCCATATACAGTGGAGACCGGTCAACATCACTACATCAAATGGGACCCCATCATCATTTGTTACTGCGAGGTACCTTATTCCGTGTGGGTCTAGTGGGAAATCCTTCTTTATTGTCCTCTGTAATATGTCCCAAAAATGTACCCCTTCCCAACAATGCAAAAAAACATGGTCTATTGTTTCTGGTTTCTTACATATCAAGCAGTGTGACCCCCATGGTGTAAAAAAACCCCGTTCCTCTGTGAAAGTCTTTACTGATAGTGTTCCTGTGTGTAACTTGAAGAAAAAGGTTTTCACCCCTGTAGGTACCTGCATGTTTCTCACCCGCTTCAGTACATTTTGTCCCGGTCTTCCACTGTATATGGCCCTGTACAATGGTACTGGCAAAACCATAGCACATACATCTTTGTACAATTCTTTTCTTCTAACACTTGCTAGATAATCTATCGAAAAGCGTACAGATAAAAAACGTACACTGTCTACCACTTCCTTGAGATACCCACGCAACGTCACGGGCCGGCTATCCGTAGTAACAACAAGATCTGGTAAGGCACTGCCTAACCTGAGCTGGCATACCGTACGCAAAAACGGATCCCTGACGTCACGGAAAAACAAAAATCTATTTACTACTTGTCTCACAAATAGGTGCGCCAAACCAAGACCTCCGTCCTTCACGCGCCTGAACAAGTTGGTCCGTCTGCACCTTTCCCATTTCGAGCCCCATATAAAAACTGCGAACACTCTGTGCAGCCTTTGCACGTTGATCCTTGAACAATGTAACACCTGCATCACATACCACAGTTTAGCGATAAAAAACATGTTGCACACAGTAGCCCTAGCAAAAACAGACAGGTTCATGCCTTTCCACCTGTCTGCTTTTTCCTTCGTCTCTTTTGTTTGACGCGACCAATACTCCTCGCTGCCGTTATAACATTCCAGGGGAACACCGAGGTACCTTGTCGGTGTTTCCGTCCAGTGCACATTCGCAAAAAGGTCCGGCTTTGAAGGCCACCTTCCGTGCCAAAGCCCAAGAGATTTCGCCCAGTTTACGCGGCTTCCTGTGACGCTACAAAAATGTTTCACAACACTTATCGTTTCCTCTACACTTTCTTTGTTCGTACAACACACCGCAATGTCATCTGCATATGCCAGCAGCTTAACTTCCACTGCCGCCAAGCTGAAGCCACGTATTTTTTCATTTTCATTTATCGCTAAGCACATCGCTTCGATGTAAATACAAAACAAAAGTGGACTGAGGGGGCAGCCTTGACGCACAGAACGCATTACGTGAATGGGGGCCCCCAAAGACTTGTTAACAATTAAACGTGTTGTGCAGTTCTGGTACGCCAAGGCCACTCCCTCCTTGATGATGGAACCGACATTAATATGATCTAAGATGACAAACAAAATATCATGCGCAACACAATCAAAAGCTTTCTCCAGGTCTATCTGGAGCACAGCAACGCCAAGTGAATCTTCGTCACAACACTCTAGCACACACCGCATCTTGTGAATGTTTGAGCTAATGGTTCTGCCTTTGATTCCACAAGTTTGGTGCTCTCCAACAATTTCTTTAATGACACCTTGAAGTCGCGCTGCCAGAACCTTCATAAAAATCTTGTAGTCGACATTGGTCAGCGATATGGGCCTATACGATGTCACCAGTTTAAGTTTTTCCCCTTCGTCCGTTTTAGGAATTAATATCGTATGCGCTTTGCTGAAGGAGGGCGGCAGAGTTTTCCGTTCGTACGCCTCATTGAACAGCTCAGCTAACCCCGGGGACAGTTCTGTTCTAAACGTCTTATACCATGCTGCGGTTAGGCCATCGGGTCCCGGTGACTTTCCGGGGTTCAGATGACCAATCGCGCGTTCCACTTCGCCTTCCGTTATTCTGCCTTCTAAAAGCTTTTTTGTGTCGTCACTAAGCCGCGGCAAGCGCTTGAGAAACTCTTCTTTAAAACCATGTACATTCGCTTTTCGAATTGCAAAAAGTGACTGATAATACGCAACAAAGGCCCGTTCGATGCTTTCATTGTCGCTCGCGAGAGTCCCGTTGCAATAGACCTTATCGATGTGGTTTCGGCGTCCTTGCGCTTTTTCGAGACCAAGCGCCCTTTTTGTGGGCGTCTCACCCGCGGCAAGTTCATTTGCGCGCGCGCGAACCCAGGCGCCTCGATAACGCTCTCTGTCATGCAGTTCTAATTTTTCCTTGACACTGCGCACCTCGTCTTTGCAAGTCCCAGGCTCCCGACTTTCTAGGGCTATCAGCTGCTGCAGTGTTTTCTTAAGACTTCTTTCTTTTATTTGCGCTTCGAATTTTAGCGTGCTCGATCTGTCAAGCGCTTTCATTTTCACCTTCTGCTTTAAACACTCCCATTTCTCTGCTACTGTTTCCGTTTTTTCCATAAGCACTTCATTAATGGTCTCGTGCACTGCTTCTAAAAATGGTTCATCTTTTAGTAACAATGCGTTCAGTTTCCATAAATCCCAGTTGAAAACCTTACGCTGTTTCTTCATGCCTATGCGACACACAACCAAACAGTGATCTGAAAACGACACTGGCTCAACCGAAAAATCGTGACACATAGGCAATACATCTAGGGATAGGTATATGCGGTCTAAACGCGCATGGCTATTGCCTTGAAATCGCGTGTAGATCACTTCGCGATTTGCTGCCACACATTCATACACGTCTTCCAAGTCATTTTCGGTTATTAATTTGCCTAGCACGTCACTGCTTTTGTCACGAACGCCAGTGCTATTGACTCTATCGCGAGCCCTTAAAACACAGTTAAAATCACCTAACAAAACCACCCTCTTATCACACTTTGTCCACTGAAACAGGTTAGAAAAAAACTGAGCACGCTCTTCTACACTATTCGGTGCGTATACGCATATAACTCTGAATTCAGTGGCACCATAAACAAAGTCACAATAAACAATTCTACCCGACTGGCATGAAAAAACACTTTGCACAAGAAGGCTTTGCAATTTTTTTACAAAAAGAACACAACCCGCGGACGTTCCTATCGAGTGGCTTACGACCGCGTAATATCGGTCAGTGAAACGGCGCACCATGCTCCCGGTCTCCTCCTCTCCGTCTACCTTGGTTTCCTGGACGGCTAGGACGTCTATGTCTTGGTCTGTGAGCAACCGATAGAGCTGACTTTGCCTACGCCTAGCCGCCAACCCTCTGACGTTAAGCGTAGCTATGCTGAATGGCGGAGTTAATGCCATAGTGACTTATTCGCTAAAGGAGTAGGCCCGGAGCATGGCGCTTACCTTTCACGACCAGCCCTCGGCTAGCCGCCTCCAGGACCATCCTGCTTCCCAGCGCTGTTTTCTTTTGCCTTGTCCGCCAGTCTTCGGTCGGTAGGGACTTTCGGCTTAGGTTTGAGACTACGCCGCCTCCCTTGCGGCGCCTTCGCAGGCGGCTCCTGGCTGCTGGTGGACGACGCCCCGTCCTGCTCTACCGAGTCGTCGAGTGGACGCTTTAGCGTGGCGCTGGTCACGCACATCTCGTCGTCGCTGTCCGCCGCCGTCTCTCCCTGACCCTCCGTTGTGTCAGCTGTCCCCACTGGAACCACGTCCGTCTCGACCCGCTCAGGCTCGGCCGCTGACAGGGCGCTGGCCGGTGTAGTCGAAAGCTGGAGAGTCTCCGGAAACTTGGGTGTGTCTGCCGGCGCCGCCCCTCCAGTAGTCACAGGGACCACTGGGCTTCCGACCCCTTTGGCTGCGTCCTCTGCCTCGGCCGCGTCCATGACGTGATCAGCCATCGCCTCGTTCTTCGCTGGCCCCATTGCACTGGCGTACGTTCGAACGCAATCGGCCTCGACGTGTCCGAAGCGTTTGCACCGTGAGCAACGGGGAACCTTGCACTCTCGGCGGACGTGCCCTTTGCCTTGGCAGCGCAAGCATTGCATCGGCCGACCAGGCACAACCAGCAAGGCCAGCTCTCCATCGATCCTGATCTGGTGCGGAAGGTCTTCGACCTTGACGCCGCTTTTCAGCTTCAGGAGAGCTGTTCTTGTGGTCGAACACTTGTCGGCCATGCCCGGGACACGCCACCGCTCACGGCTCACCTCCACGACCTTGCCGAAAGCCGACAGCGCCGTCCGTACTTCTTCGTCGCTCACCCCGTGAAGCAGCCAGTGAATTCGTAGCCGCACCTGCTGGTCCTGTGGGTCGACGACGACGCAGCGCCGCCCCTTCACCTGCAGCTCCTTCAAGGCGAGCAGGCGTTTCGTGGGAGCGGCATCATTGAATGTCACCGCCCACAAGTGGTTAACCTGGTATGCACCGAGGCTTACCACATCCGGCAGCAGGCCCGTTGGCGTCAATGCGTCCCTGAAATCTTCGACCTTGTATGGCCTCGCTCGTACATCACCGTGTAAAAACACGGTGTTGATAACAAGTCGTCCTTTTGGCATTTGCGGCAAAATAAACTGGTATTCGCTATCTCCGTTCCTGTTTCCGCGGCTAAGATTGGCCGCTGTCGCCGCTCCGCTGGAGCTCATGATCCTGCGATCCGTTCAGCACGACTGCCGGAAGCAGAATGACTGAGCTACACCCCCGTTACACCTGGAGCACTCATTAACAAGTTTCTTGGTGCTCATCAGCTTGTTCTAACAATAAACTAATCAATTAGTTGAAATAAACAACATCATCTAGTCATTGCTGCCTGATACAGTTTTTTCATTATTGAGAAAAGCCGCTTATCTCTATAGTCAAAGAAAGTGGCAGCGCTGTTTGATGAAATGTATTTCATGTTATGCGCACCGGTAACTCGTGGTGCCGTAGTATTACAACAGGCAATAAAAAAAGATTTCGCTAAAGTCGAGAGCGCTTTGGAGGTGCCGGGGTTTGAACCCGGGACTTCTCACATGCAAAGCGAGCGCTCTACCACTGAGCTACACCCCCGTTACATCTGGAGCACTCATTAACAAGTTTTTTTTTTCTTTATTGCCTGCTTCGCAGACAGTACAAATCAATATAAGAATACAGTGCAGTGTCACGTGTAAAAGTGCTGTCACATCTTCCAGCACATGGGGGTTAAAAAGGCAGACGCTTTATGCCCACCAACTTATCTAAACATGGCAACCACTCTGGCTTATCTTGTGCCTCGTATGCAGTCATCAAATACTGTACACTTTCTATGAAGTACTCTAGAGCGGGCCGGGGATTCACGTCTACGTTTCGCACTGCCATCCGTGTTCCCCACACACTGTGAAGAACCAATACCATGAACATATCGTAGGGCACACCGCCTACATTTATGACTGGCAAAAAACGGATGTCATACTGTGTAACTGGCAGGTCTTTCTTCAGGGTCCTTTGAAGGATGTCCCAGAGAAAGACTGCATCGGTACAGTCTAGAAAGATGTGGTCAACTGTCTCGAGTTTTCTGCAGATAATGCAATCAACTGACGGGACGAATATTCCTTTTTCTCGGAGCCATGGATTGGTAGGGAGTGTGCCACTGTGAAGTTTGAAAAAGAATGTCTTCATTGATGGTCTAATTGGCATCTTCTTCACTCTTTTCAAGACGTCATCTCCGGGCCCATTAGGGTACAATGTTCTATACAGAGGCTCTGACAACGATCATCTTGATCTCGTAAAAAAACAAACCTAGATACTATCTGTCTCAGGAACAAGTGTACAAGACCAAGCCCCCCACTTTTCACAGAACGGAACAGATTTGTTCGGCTTGTCCTTTCCCACGTGGACGCCCAGATAAACACTGCGATCACTCTGTGTAGCTTTTGTACAGCAACACGTGACATGAATAGCACTTGTAAAACATACCATACTCGTGAAATCAGAAATATGTTGCTCACTGTTGACCTCGTAAACATTGAGAAATCGCGCCCACCCCACGTTTTTGTATTGTCTCTTAGTTGCTCTGTCTCTTGTTTCCAATATTCTGTTGTGTCTCTGTAGTGTTAGAGAGGTACCCCTAAGTACTTGTCAGGTATAACCTTCCATGTAATGCTTTCAAATATTGATGGTGTGTTCTGCCATTTTCCGTGCCGTATTCCAAGACATTTACTCCAGTTGACTCTACTATCAGTGCAATCACAGAAGAATTTCACATCGTTTAGTGCTTCTCTAATACTCTCCCGATCTTCGCAGAACACAGCAATATCGTCGGCGTAACTAAGTATTTTGACCTCTGCAGACATCAAATGAAACCCCCGCACCTGGTCATTCTGTATCACTTTCTGGCATAGAGGTTCTAAAGAGATAGCAAAAAGCAGTGCTGATGCAGGACATCCTTGTTTTACACTCGATAAGACTTGTATATTATCACTAAGCTGTTTGTTTATTACAATTTTTGTAGTGCATCCCGTGTACGCCATTCGGACCCCTTCCAACACCACAGACCCTATATTGACATAGTCAAGAATGCTGAAAAGTATGTCATGGTTCACGCGGTCAAATGCCTTCTCGAGATCGATTTGTAGCATAGCTACTTTAACGTCAAACTCATCGCAGCATTCTAACATATTTCGGGCTATATGAATGTTCGTCATAATTGTTCTGCCTTTTATGCCACAAGTCTGATGTGGTCCGACTATTTTTGTAATCACTGTTTAATTCGCCTGGCCAAAACACCCATGAATATTTTGTAGTCAACATTCGCTAGGGTTATGGGTCTGTAGGATGTGACGGAGAGCTGTTTCCTGGGATCTTCAGTTTTTGGGATTAACACGATGTGTGTTCTCCGAAAAGATATTGGCAACTCTTTCCTCTCGTATGCCTCATCGAACACATTTCACAAAGCTTCTGCCACAAGATTTTTAAATTTCTTATAGAATGCTACACCTAGTCCATCTGGACCGGGTGTTTTACCGTTTTTCATTTTTTCAATAGTGATTTCGATTTCTCTGACCGAGATGGGTGCTACTAATCTCGCTTTTACGTCATCCTCAAGCTTCGGCATAAGTGACAAGAAACACCGACTATACGTACTCGTGTCCGCTCTGACGCCTCCCAACAGTTCCTGAAAATATTCCACAAACGCGTGCTCAATCTCGGTTTTATCTGTGGTGACTTCATTTTTGTGTTCTATCGCCCTTATCTCGTTTCTTGTCGCGTAGCTCTTTTCATCTGTGACGGCACGTTTTGTGGGAACCTCACCACACCATAATCTTTCTGCGCGTGCGCGTACCACCGCTTCTCTGTACCTTTCCGTATCTACGGCTTCTAATTCTTGTTTCACTCTTCTTATTTCTTTACTGCGCTCTCCTGGTTGCGCGCATTCTTGACATAGCAAAAAATCAAGCTCACATTGCAGTTGTCTTTCTTTTTTCAGGTTAGTGCGTTTTATTGAAACTGATCTTCCAATTGCTTCTATTTTTACTTTTTCCTTGAAGCACTCCCATGTGTAAATTGAACTACTTGCGTCACCTTTCGCCACTTCTTTTAATTCTTTTTCAGCATTTTCTACAAACTTCTCATCCTCGAGTAGCTTTTCATTTAACTTCCAGAGTCCCCAATTGAATTTGGGCTTTTCTTTTTTATTAATGGTGAACATTACTAGACTATGCTCACTAAATGAAACATTCTTCACTGCGTAGCCCTGGCACATAGAAAGCAGGGACGTAGACACGTATGCTCTGTCAAGTCTAGCTTTACTGTTGAGCTGGTAATGCGTATAGTGAGTACCCTGCGCCAGTACATATCCCACGTCATCCAAGTTCCGCTCACGCGTCATTGAATCCAATACCAAGGCACTAGAGTCACGTACAAAGTTTTTACATGCCCTGTCTTCGGCATTACACACACAGTTGAAATCGCCTAGAAGTATAACTGCCTTCTCGCATGATAGATACGTATCAAGACTTTCGCAGAATATTTTCCTATCTTGTTGTCTATTTGGCGGATATACGCACACAACGCGCCAACTAATGCCGGAAAGAAGAAAATCACATGCAAATAATCGCCCTTCATTATCACTGTGTACACTTTTTTCGACAATGTCAATTGTGTTCCTTATAAAGAGAAGACATCCGCCTGAAGTACCTACAGAATGACTCGCTCATGTATTGTATCTGGAGCGGAAGTTCAAAAAGATGGTGTCCATCTGCTCTTCAGATTCAATTTTCGTTTCCTGCACAGCGGCGATATCAACGTCATTTTCAAGAAACAAACGACGTAACTGATACTGTCGCCTCTTCGAGCGTAAACCTCTAACGTTAAAAGTTGCGACGCGTAAGGCTGACTCTATATTGAAAGCCATGATTTTTGTTTAGGGAAGGGAGTACAAAACACAGTGTTTACTTTAGGTGAACGTTTCTAAAAAAACGGCTTTAGTTTTACTGAAAATTTTGCGGCAATAGGTCCAGGTTTTACAGAGGCATGGTGTGCGTAAACTCCATTCACTTACGGGTTACTCTCCATCCGGAAAAAAGGCACAAAAAACTCAAGTCCAAGGAAGCTTTTGCGAAGGCTGCTTGCCTCCGCCCGTGGATTAGTCTGCAAGTTCGGCCGTGGCTTCAACGTTGGTCGCCTCATTCCTATGGTTTTTGCTGGTGGTTCTTCTCGACGAACGTCTCCGGAGGTAGTGAAGTCTTCCCCAACAATGTCTCTTGGTCGCTTTCCAGCTAGTCCACTGCCTGCGTTGTCGCTGATTTCCATGTCGTCTTGCAGTGTGTCTGCATCGCTGGGAGCCTTCACAGTCGGCAGGTGCTGTTCTGGCTTGTCTGTCGTTATCGGTTTTTCTGGCTGTGGTTCGGATGCCTTGTTCTTGACCTTTTCGTTGTCCATCCTACTAGGCCTGCTCAGTTTCACCAATTCTGGGGTCGCCTCTTCCTTCCTCGCAGTCGCGCTCGCTGCCTCTTCAGCTTCATGCTCATCCATTAACAGCTCTGCGTGGTCGTTGCCACTCGGAGGTCCGGTGACGCTGGCATAAGACAACGTGCAGTCGTTCTCCTCGTGGCCAAATCTTCGGCAGGCACCACAGCGTGGCACACGGCAATCTCGCCGTATGTGCCCGTTTGCTCGACAGCGTAAGCACACTGGCGCTCTGCCCGGAACAACCACCAAAGCTTGCTCACCGCTTACGTTCACTCGGTGAGGCAGGTCTTCAATTTTGACGCCCACTTTCAACCGAAGTGTCACAATACGGGTAGTGGAGCCTATTTCGCTGATGCCGTTTACACGCCACCGCTCTCTGTTGACGTCAACCACTTGGCCGTACGGCTCGAAAGCACGTCGCACATCCTCATCGAGAACGTTGTGCAGCAGCCAGTGCACTTTCATACGCACATCCTGGTTTGCCGGATCAATGACAAGACAGCGACAATTTTTTACCTTGATATCGCCTTGCGATAGAATCGTCTTGACAGCGTCCCTGTTCTTGAACGTTACCGCCCACACGTGGCTCATCCTATATGCCCCCAAAGCAACCACTTCGGGGAGCAGTCGCAGGCTGGCCAAGGTGTCACGGAAATCTTCCACTCGATAAGGTCGGGCTCGTACGTCAGCGTGCAGAAAAACCGTATTTAAAACAATTCGTCCTGTAGGAAGGCTTGGCAACACAACTTGATATTCCTTATCGTCATCAAAAGACCTGTTTCCGCGGCTAGTATCTGCCGCAAACGCCGCTCCTATGGAGCACATGATTCCTGCGTCCGACGCGCGTGAGTGCCGACGAAATAATCCACTGAGCTACACCCCCGTTACATCTGGAGCACTCATTAACGAGTTTCTTGGTGCTCATCAGCTTGTTCAAACAATAAAGTAATCAATTAGTTGAAATAAACAAAATCATCTCGTCATTGCCGCCTGATGCAGTTTTTTCATCATTGAGGAAAGCCGCATATTTCTATAGTCAAAGAAAATGGCAGCGCTGTTCGATGGATTGTATTTCATGATATGCGCACCAGTAACTCGTGGTGCCGTAGTATTACAACAGGCAATCAAAAAAGATACCGCTAAAGTCGAGAGCGCTTTGGATGTGCCGGGGTTTGAACCCGGGACTTCTCACATGCAAAGCGAGCGCTCTACCACTGAGCTACACCCCCGTTACATCTGGAGCACTCATTAACGAGTTTCTTGGTGCTCATCAGCTTGTTCAAACAATAAAGTAATCAATTAGTTGAAATAAACAAAATCATCTCGTCATTGCCGCCTGATGCAGTTTTTTCATCATTGAGGAAAGCCGTATATTTCTATAGTCAAAGAAAATGGCAGCGCTGTTCGATGAATTGTATTTCATAATATGCGCACCGGTAACTCGTGGTGCCGTAGTATTACAACAGTCAATCAAAAAAGATACTGCTAATGTTGAGAGCGCTTTGGAGGTGCCGGAGATTAAACCCGGGACTTCTTACATGCAAAGCGAGTGCTCTACCACTGAGCTACGCCCCCGTTACATCTGGAGCACTCATTAACGAGTTTCTTGGAGCTCATCAGCTTGTTCAAACAATAAAATAATTCAATAGTACAAATAAACAAAATCATCTCGAAATTGCTACCTGATACAGTTTTTTCATCATTGAGAAAAGCCGCATATTTGTATAGTCAAAGAAAATGGCAGCGCTGTTCGATGAATTGTATTTCATGATATGCGCACCAGTAACTCGTGGTGCCGTAGTATTACAACAGGCAATCAAAAAAGATACCGCTAAAGTCGAGAGCGATTTGGAGGTGCCGGGGTTTGAACCCGGGACTTCTCACATGCAAAGCGAGCACTCTACCACTGAGCTACACCCCCGTTACCTTTAGAGCACTCATTAACGAGTTTTTTGGTGCTCATCAGCTTGTTCAAACAATAAAGTAATCAATTAGTTGAAATAAACAAAATCATCTCGTCATTGCCGGCTGATACAGTTTTTTCATCATTGAGGAAAGCCGTATATTTCTATAGTCAAAGAAAGTGGCAGCGCTGTTCAACAAAATGTATTTAATGTTATGCGCACCAGTAACTCGTGGTGCCGTAGTATTTCAACAGGCAATATAAAAAGATACCGCTAAAGTCGAGAGCGATTTGGAGGTGCCGGGGTTTGAACCCGGGATTTCTCACATGCAAAGCGAGCGCTTTACCACTGAGCTACACTTCCGTTACCTTTAGAGCACTCATCAACGAGTTTCTTGGTGCTCATCAGCTTGTTCAAGCAATAATTTAATCAATTAGTTGAAATAATCAAAATCAACTCGTCATTGCCGGCTGATACATTTTTTTCATCATTGAGGAAAGCCGCATATTTCTATAGTCAAAGAAAATGGCAGCGCTGTTTGATGAAATGTATTTTATGATATGCGCACCGGTAACTCGTGGTGCCGTAGTATTACAACAGGCAATAAAAAAAGATACCCCTAAAGTCGAGAGCGCTTTGGATGTGCCGGGGATTGAAACTCGGGACTTCTCACATGCAAAGCGAGTGCTCTACCACTGAGCTACACCCCCGTTACATCTGGAGCACACATTAACGAGTTTCTTGGTGCTCATCAGCTTGTTCTAACAATGAATTATTCCATTAGTTCAAATAAACAAAATCATCTCGTCATTGCCGCCTGATGCAGTTTTTTCATCATTGAGGAAAGCCGCATATTTCTATAGTCAAAGAAAATGGCAGCGCTGTTCGATGAAATGTATTTCATGATATGCGCACCGGTAACTCGTGGTGCCGTAGTATTACAACAGGCAATAAAAAAAGATACCGCTAAAGTCGAGAGCGCTTTGGAGGGGCCGGGAATTGAAACCCGGGACTTCTCACATGCAAAGCGAGTGCTCTACCACTGAGCTACACCCCCGTTACATCTGGAGCACTCATTAACGAGTTTCTTGGAGCTCATCAGCTTGTTCAAACAATAAAATAATTCAATAGTAGAAATAAACAAAATCATCTCGTAATTGCTACCTGATACAGTTTTTTCATCATTGAGGAAAGCCGCATATTAGTATAGTCAAAGAAAATGACAGCGCTGTTTGATGAATTGTATTTCGTGATATGCGCACCGGTAACTCGTGGTGCCGTAGTATTACAACAGGCAATGAAAAAAATTACCGCTAAAGTCGAGAGCGCTTTGGAGGTGCCGGGGATTGAACCCGGGACTTCTCACATGCAAAGCGAGTGCTCTACCACTGAGCTACACCCCCGTAAAATCTGGAGCACTCATTAACGAGTTTCTCGGTGCTCATCAGCTTGTTCAAACAATAAAGTAATCAATTAGTTGAAATAAACAAAATCATCTCGTCATTGCCAGCTGATATAGTTTTTTCATCATTGAGGAAAGCCGTATATTTCTATAGTCAAAGAAAATGGCAGCGCTGTTCGATGAAATGTATTTCATGATATGCGCACCGGTAACTCGTGGTGCCATAGTATTACAACAGGCAATAAAAAAGATACCGCTAAAGTCGAGAGCGCTTTGGAGGTGCCGGGGATTGAACCCGGGACTTCTCACATGCAAAGCGAGCGCTCTACCACTGAGCTACACCCCCGTTACATCTGGAGCACTTATTAACGAGTTTCTCGGTGCTCATCAGCTTGTTCTAACAATGAATTCATCAATTAGTTCAAATAAACAAAATCATCTCGTAATTGCCGCCTGATGCAGTTTTTTCATCATTAAGGAAAGCCGCATATTTCTATAGTCAAAGAAAGTGGCAGCGCTGTTTGATGAAATGTATTTCATGTTATGCGCACCGGTAACTCGTGGTGCCGTAGTATTACAACAGGCAATAAAAAAAGATACCTCTAAAGTCGAGAGCGCTTTGGAGGTGCCGGGGATTGAACCCGAGATATCTCACATGCAAAGCGAGCGCTCTACCGCTGAGCTACACCCCCGTTAAATCTGGAGCACTCATTAACGAGTTTCTTGGTGCTCATCACCTTGTTCAAACAATAAAGTAATCAATTATTTGAAATAAACAAAATCATCTCGTCATTGCTGCCTGATACAGTTTTTTCATTATTGAGAAAAGCCGCTTATCTCTATAGTCGAAGAAAGTGGCAGCGCTGTTTGATGAAATGTATTTCATGTTATGCGCACCGGTAACTCGTGGTGCCGTAGTATTACAACAGGCAATAAAAAAGATACCGCTAAAGTCGAGAGCGCTTTGGAGGTGCCGGGGATTGAACCCGAGATTTCTCACATGCAAAGCGAGCGCTCCGCCACTGAGCTACACTTCCGTTACCTTTAGAGCACTCATTAACGAGTTTCTTGGTGCTCATCAGCTTGTTCTAACAATGAAATAATCAATTAGTTCAAATAAACAAAATCATCTCGTCATTGCCGCCTGATGCAGTTTTTTCATCATTAAGGAAAGCCGCATATTTCTATAGTCAAAGAAAATGGCAGCGCTGTTCGATGAAATGTATTTCATGATATGCGCACCGGTAACTCGTGGTGCCGTAGTATTACAACAGTCAATCAAAAAAGATACTGCTAATGTTGAGAGCGCTTTGGAGGTTCCGGAGATTAAACCCGGGACTTCTTACATGCAAAGCGAGTGCTCTACCACTGAGCTACGCCCCCGTTACATCTGGAGCACTCATTAACGAGTTTCTTGGAGCTCATCAGCTTGTTCAAACAATAAAATATTTCAATAGTAGAAATAAACAAATCATCTCGTAATTGCTACCTGATACAGTTTTTTCATCATTGAGGAAAGCCGCATATTTGTATAGTCAAAGAAAATGACAGCGCTGTTTGATGAATTGTATTTCATGATATGCGCACCGGTAACTCGTGGTGCCGTAGTATTACAACAGGCAATGAAAAAAATTACCGCTAAAGTCGAGAGCGCTTTGGAGGTGCCGGGGATTGAACCCGGGACTTCTCACATGCAAAGCGAGCGCTCTACCACTGAGCTTCACCCCCGTTACATTTGGAGCACTCATTACCGAGTTTCTTGGTGCTCATCAGCTTGTTCTAACAATAAAATAATTCAATAGTTGAAATAAACAAAATAATCTCGTCATTGGTGCCTGATACAGTTTTTTCATCATTGAGGAAAGCCGCTTATCTCTATAGTCAAAGAAAATGCAGCGCTGTTCGATGAAATGTATTTCATAATATGCGCACCGGTAACTCGTGGTGCCGTAGTATTACAACAGGCAATCAAAAAAGATACCGCTAAAGTCGAGAGCGCTTTGGAGGTGCCGGGGATGGAACCCGGGACTTCTCACATGCAAAGCGAGCGCTCCACCACTGAGCTACACTCCGTTACATTTGGAGCACTCATTAACGAGTTTCTTGGTGCTCATCAGCTTGTTCTAACAATAAAATAATTCAATAGTTGAAATAAACAAAATCATCTCGTCATTGGTGCCTGATACAGTTTTTTCATCATTGAGGAAAGCCGCTTATCTCTATAGTCAAAGAAAATGCAGCGCTGTTCGATGAAATGAATTTCATAATATGCGCACCGGTAACTCGTGGTGCCGTAGTATTACAACAGGCAATCAAAAAAGATACCGCTAAAGTCGAGAGCGCTTTGGAGGTGCCGGGGATGGAACCCGGGACTTCTCACATGCAAAGCGAGCGCTCCACCACTGAGCTACACTCCGTTACATCTGGAGCACCCATTAACGAGTTTCTTGGTGCTCATCAGCTTGTTCTAACAATAAAATAATTCAATAGTTGAAATAAACAAAATCATCTCGTCATTGGTGCCTGATACAGTTTTTTCATCATTGAGGAAAGCCGCTTATCTCTATAGTCAAAGAAAATGGCAGTGCTGTTCGATGAAATGTATTTCATGATATGCGCACCGGTAACTCGTGGTGCCGTAGTATTACAACAGGCAATCAAAAAAGATACCGCTAAAGTCGGGAGCGCTTTGGAGGTGCCGGGGATGGAACCCGGGACTTCTCACATGCAAAGCGAGCGCTCCACCACTGAGCTACACTCCGTTACATTTGGAGCACTCATTAACGAGTTTCTTGGTGCTCATCAGCTTGTTCTAACAATAAAATAATTCAATAGTTGAAATAAACAAAATCATCTCGTCATTGGTGCCTGATACAGTTTTTTCATCATTGAGGAAAGCCGCTTATCTCTATAGTCAAAGAAAATGCAGCGCTGTTCGATGAAATGAATTTCATAATATGCGCACCGGTAACTCGTGGTGCCGTAGTATTACAACAGGCAATCAAAAAAGATACCGCTAAAGTCGAGAGCGCTTTGGAGGTGCCGGGGATGGAACCCGGGACTTCTCACATGCAAAGCGAGCGCTCCACCACTGAGCTACACTCCGTTACATCTGGAGCACCCATTAACGAGTTTCTTGGTGCTCATCAGCTTGTTCTAACAATAAAATAATTCAATAGTTGAAATAAACAAAATCATCTCGTCATTGCTGCCTGATACGGTTTTTCATCATTGAGAAAAGCCGCATATTTCTATAGTCAAAGAAAATGGCAGCGCTGTTCGACGAAATGTATTTCATGATATGCGCACCGGTAACTTGTGGTGCCGTAGTATTACAACAGGCAATAAAAAAGATACCGCTAAATTCGAGAGCGCTTTGGAGGTGCCGGGGATTGAACCCGAGATTTCTCACATGCAAAGCGAGCGCTCTACCGCTGAGCTACACCCCCGTTAAATCTGGAGCACTCATTAACGAGTTTCTTGGTGCTCATCACCTTGTTCAAACAATAAAGTAATCAATTAGTTGAAATAAACAAAATCATCTCCTCATTGCGGCCTGATACGGTTTTTTTATTATTGAGAAAAGCCGCTTATCTCTATAGTGAAAGAAAGTGGCAGCGCTGTTTGATGAAATGTACTTCATGTTATGCGCACCGTTAACTCGTGGTGCCGTAGTATTACAACAGGCAATAAAAAAGATACCGCTAAAGTCGAGAGCGCTTTGGAGGTGCCGGGGATTGAACCCGAGATTTCTCACATGCAAAGCGAGCGCTCTACCGCTGAGCTACACCCCCGTTAAATCTGGAGCACTCATTAACGAGTTTCTTGGTGCTCATCACCTTGTTCAAACAATAAAGTAATCAATTAGTTGAAATAAACAAAATCATCTCCTCATTGCGGCCTGATACGGTTTTTTCATCATTGAGAAAAGCCGCTTATCTCTATAGCGAAAGAAAGTGGCAGCGCTGTTTCATGAAATGTATTTCTTGATATGCGCACCGGTAACTCGTGGTGCCGTAGTATTACAACAGGCAATAAAAAAAGATACCGCTAAAGTCGAGAGCGCTTTGGAGGTGCCGGGGATGGAACCCGCGACTTCTCACATGCAAAGCGAGCGCTCTACCACTGAGCTACACCCCCGTTACATTTGAAGCACTCAATAACGAGTTTCTTTGTGCTCATCAGCTTGTTCTAACAATAAAATAATTCAATAGTTGAAATAAACAAAATCATCTCGTCATTGCTGCCTGATACGGTTTTTTATCATTGAGAAAAGCCGCATATTTCTATAGTCAAAGAAAATGGCAGCGCTGTTCGACGAAATGTATTTCATGATATGCGCACCGGTAACTCGTGGTGCCGTAGTATTACAACAGGCAATAAAAAAAGATACCGCTAAAGTCGAGAGCGCTTTGGAGGTGCCGGGGATGGAACCCGGGACTTCTCACATGCAAAGCGAGCGCTCCACCACTGAGCTACACTCCGTTACATTTGGAGCACTCATTAACGAGTTTCTTGGTGCTCATCAGCTTGTTCTAACAATAAAATAATTCAATAGTTGAAATAAACAAAATCATCTCGTCATTGGTGCCTGATACAGTTTTTTCATCATTGAGGAAAGCCGCTTATCTCTATAGTCAAAGAAAATGCAGCGCTGTTCGATGAAATGAATTTCATAATATGCGCACCGGTAACTCGTGGTGCCGTAGTATTACAACAGGCAATCAAAAAAGATACCGCTAAAGTCGAGAGCGCTTTGGAGGTGCCGGGGATGGAACCCGGGACTTCTCACATGCAAAGCGAGCGCTCCACCACTGAGCTACACTCCGTTACATCTGGAGCACCCATTAACGAGTTTCTTGGTGCTCATCAGCTTGTTCTAACAATAAAATAATTCAATAGTTGAAATAAACAAAATCATCTCGTCATTGGTGCCTGATACAGTTTTTCATCATTGAGGAAAGCCGCTTATCTCTATAGTCAAAGAAAATGGCAGTGCTGTTCGATGAAATGTATTTCATGATATGCGCACCGGTAACTCGTGGTGCCGTAGTATTACAACAGGCAATCAAAAAAGATACCGCTAAAGTCGGGAGCGCTTTGGAGGTGCCGGGGATGGAACCCGGGACTTCTCACATGCAAAGCGAGCGCTCTACCACTGAGCTACACTCCGTTACATTTGGAGCACTCATTAACGAGTTTCTTGGTGCTCATCAGCTTGTTCTAACAATAAAATATTTCAATAGTTGAAATAAACAAAATCATCTCGTCATTGCTGCCTGATACGGTTTTTCATCATTGAGAAAAGCCGCATATTTCTATAGTCAAAGAAAATGGCAGCGCTGTTCGACGAAATGTATTTCATGATATGCGCACCGGTAACTTGTGGTGCCGTAGTATTACAACAGGCAATAAAAAAGATACCGCTAAATTCGAGAGCGCTTTGGAGGTGCCGGGGATGGAACCCGGGACTTCTCACATGCAAAGCGAGCGCTCCACCACTGAGCTACACTCCGTTACATTTGGAGCACTCATTAACGAGTTTCTTGGTGCTCATCAGCTTGTTCTAACAATAAAATAATTCAATAGTTGAAATAAACAAAATCATCTCGTCATTGGTGCCTGATACAGTTTTTTCATCATTGAGGAAAGCCGCTTATCTCTATAGTCAAAGAAAATGCAGCGCTGTTCGATGAAATGAATTTCATAATATGCGCACCGGTAACTCGTGGTGCCGTAGTATTACAACAGGCAATCAAAAAAGATACCGCTAAAGTCGAGAGCGCTTTGGAGGTGCCGGGGATGGAACCCGGGACTTCTCACATGCAAAGCGAGCGCTCCACCACTGAGCTACACTCCGTTACATCTGGAGCACCCATTAACGAGTTTCTTGGTGCTCATCAGCTTGTTCTAACAATAAAATAATTCAATAGTTGAAATAAACAAAATCATCTCGTCATTGGTGCCTGATACAGTTTTTTCATAATTGAGGAAAGCCGCTTATCTCTATAGTCAAAGAAAATGGCAGTGCTGTTCGATGAAATGTATTTCATGATATGCGCACCGGTAACTCGTGGTGCCGTAGTATTACAACAGGCAATCAAAAAAGATACCGCTAAAGTCGGGAGCGCTTTGGAGGTGCCGGGGATGGAACCCGGGACTTCTCACATGCAAAGCGAGCGCTCTACCACTGAGCTACACTCCGTTACATTTGGAGCACTCATTAACGAGTTTCTTGGTGCTCATCAGCTTGTTCTAACAATAAAATATTTCAATAGTTGAAATAAACAAAATCATCTCGTCATTGCTGCCTGATACGGTTTTTCATCATTGAGAAAAGCCGCATATTTCTATAGTCAAAGAAAATGGCAGCGCTGTTCGACGAAATGTATTTCATGATATGCGCACCGGTAACTTGTGGTGCCGTAGTATTACAACAGGCAATAAAAAAGATACCGCTAAATTCGAGAGCGCTTTGGAGGTGCCGGGGATTGAACCCGAGATTTCTCACATGCAAAGCGAGCGCTCTACCGCTGAGCTACACCCCCGTTAAATCTGGAGCACTCATTAACGAGTTTCTTGGTGCTCATCACCTTGTTCAAACAATAAAGTAATCAATTAGTTGAAATAAACAAAATCATCTCCTCATTGCGGCCTGATACGGTTTTTTTATTATTGAGAAAAGCCGCTTATCTCTATAGTGAAAGAAAGTGGCAGCGCTGTTTGATGAAATGTACTTCATGTTATGCGCACCGTTAACTCGTGGTGCCGTAGTATTACAACAGGCAATAAAAAAGATACCGCTAAAGTCGAGAGCGCTTTGGAGGTGCCGGGGATTGAACCCGAGATTTCTCACATGCAAAGCGAGCGCTCTACCGCTGAGCTACACCCCCGTTAAATCTGGAGCACTCATTAACGAGTTTCTTGGTGCTCATCACCTTGTTCAAACAATAAAGTAATCAATTAGTTGAAATAAACAAAATCATCTCCTCATTGCGGCCTGATACGGTTTTTTCATCATTGAGAAAAGCCGCTTATCTCTATAGTGAAAGAAAGTGGCAGCGCTGTTTCATGAAATGTATTTCTTGATATGCGCACCGGTAACTCGTGGTGCCGTAGTATTACAACAGGCAATAAAAAAAGATACCGCTAAAGTCGAGAGCGCTTTGGAGGTGCCGGGGATGGAACCCGCGACTTCTCACATGCAAAGCGAGCGCTCTACCACTGAGCTACACCCCCGTTACATTTGAAGCACTCAATAACGAGTTTCTTTGTGCTCATCAGCTTGTTCTAACAATAAAATAATTCAATAGTTGAAATAAACAAAATCATCTCGTCATTGCTGCCTGATACGGTTTTTTATCATTGAGAAAAGCCGCATATTTCTATAGTCAAAGAAAATGGCAGCGCTGTTCGACGAAATGTATTTCATGATATGCGCACCGGTAACTCGTGGTGCCGTAGTATTACAACAGGCAATAAAAAAAGATACCGCTAAAGTCGAGAGCGCTTTGGAGGTGCCGGGGATTAAACCCGGGACTTCTCACATGCAAAGAGAGTGCTCTACCACTGAGCTACACCCCCGTTATATCTGGAGCACTCATTAACGAGTTTCTCGGAGCTCATCAGCTTGTTCAAACAATAAAATAATTCAATAGTAGAAATAAACAAAATCATCTCGTAATTGCTACCTGATACAGTTTTTTCATCATTGAGGAAAGCCGCATATTTGTATAGTCAAAGAAATTGACAGCGCTGTTTGATGAATTGTATTTCATGATATGCGCACCGGTAACTCGTGGTGCCGTAGTATTACAACAGGCAATCAAAAAAGATACCGCTAAAGTCGAGAGCGCTTTGGAGGTGCCGGGGATTGAACCCGGGACTTCTCACATGCAAAGCGAGTGCTCTACCACTGAGCTACACCCCCGTTACATCTGGAGCACCCATTAACGAGTTTCTTGGTGCTCATCAGCTTGTTCTAACAATAAAATAATTCAATAGTTGAAATAAACAAAATCATCTCGTCATTGGTGCCTGATACAGTTTTTTCATCATTGAGGAAAGCCGCTTATCTCTATAGTCAAAGAAAATGGCAGTGCTGTTCGATGAAATGTATTTCATGATATGCGCACCGGTAACTCGTGGTGCCGTAGTATTACAACAGGCAATAAAAAAGATACCGCTAAAGTCGAGAGCGCTTTGGAGGTGCCGGGGATTGAACCCGGGACTTCTCACATGCAAAGCGAGCGCTCTACCACTGAGCTACACCCCCGTTACATCTGGAGCACCCATTAACGAGTTTCTTGGTGCTCATCAGCTTGTTCTAACAATAAAATAATTCAATAGTTGAAATAAACAAAATCATCTCGTCATTGGTGCCTGATACAGTTTTTTCATCATTGAGGAAAGCCGCTTATCTCTAAAGTCAAAGAAAATGGCAGTGCTGTTCGATGAAATGTATTTCATGATATGCGCACCGGTAACTCGTGGTGCCGTAGTATTACAACAGGCAATAAAAAAGATACCGCTAAAGTCGAGAGCGCTTTGGAGGTGCCGGGGATTGAACCCGGGACTTCTCACATGCAAAGCGAGCGCTCTACCACTGAGCTACACCCCCGTTACATCTGGAGCACTTATTAACGAGTTTCTCGGTGCTCATCAGCTTGTTCAAACAATAAAGTAATCAATTAGTTGAAATAAACAAAATCATCTCGTCATTGCCGGCTGATATAGTTTTTTTTAATCATTGAGGAAAGCCGTATATTTCTATAGTCAAAGAAAATGGCAGCGCTGTTCGATGAAATGTATTTCATGATAAGCGCACCGGTAACTCGTGGTGCCATAGTATTACAACAGGCAATAAAAAAGATACCGCTAAAGTCGAGAGCGCTTTGGAGGTGCCGGGGATTGAACCCGGGACTTCTCACATGCAAAGCGAGCGCTCTACCACTGAGCTACACCCCCGTTACATCTGGAGCACTTATTAACGAGTTTCTCGGTGCTCATCAGCTTGTTCCAACAATGAATTCATCAATTAGTTCAAATAAACAAAATCATCTCGTAATTGCCGCCTGATGCAGTTTTTTCATCATTAAGGAAAGCCGCATATTTCTATAGTCAAAGAAAGTGGCAGCGCTGTTTGATGAAATGTATTTCATGTTATGCGCACCGGTAACTCGTGGTGCCGTAGTATTACAACAGGCAATAAAAAAAGATACCTCTAAAGTCGAGAGCGCTTTGGAGGTGCCGGGGATTGAACCCGAGATATCTCACATGCAAAGCGAGCGCTCTACCGCTGAGCTACACCCCCGTTACATCTGGAGCACTCATTAACGAGTTTCTTGGTGCTCATCACCTTGTTCAAACAATAAAGTAATCAATTATTTGAAATAAACAAAATCATCTCGTCATTGCTGCCTGATACAGTTTTTTCATTATTGAGAAAAGCCGCTTATCTCTATAGTCAAAGAAAGTGGCAGCGCTGTTTGATGAAATGTATTTCATGTTATGCGCACCGGTAACTCGTGGTGCCGTAGTATTACAACAGGCAATAAAAAAGATACCGCTAAAGTCGAGAGCGCTTTGGAGGTGCCGGGGATTGAACCCGAGATTTCTCACATGCAAAGCGAGCGCTCCGCCACTGAGCTACACTTCCGTTACCTTTAGAGCACTCATTAACGAGTTTCTTGGTGCTCATCAGCTTGTTCTAACAATGAAATAATCAATTAGTTCAAATAAACAAAATCATCTCGTCATTGCCGCCTGATGCAGTTTATTCATCATTAAGGAAAGCCGCATATTTCTATAGTCAAAGAAACTGGCAGCGCTGTTCCATGAAATGTATTTCTTGATATGCGCACCGGTAACTCGTGGTGCCGTAGTATTACAACAGGCAATAAAAAAAGATACCGCTAAAGTCGAGAGTGCTTTGGAGGTGCCGGGGATTGAACTCGGGACTTCTCACATGCAAAGCGAGCGCTCTACCACTGAGCTACACCCCCGTTACATCTAGATCACTCATTAACAAGTTTCTTGGTGCTCATCAGCTTGTTCAAACAATAAAGTAATCAATTAGTTGAAATAAACAAAATCATCTCGTCATTGCTGCCTGATACAGTTTTTTCATCATTGAGGAAAGCCGCATATTTCTATAGTCAAAGAAAATGGCAGCGCTGTTCGATGAATTGTATTTCATAATATGCGCACCGGTAACTCGTGGTGCCGTAGTATTACAACAGTCAATCAAAAAAGATACTGCTAATGTTGAGAGCGCTTTGGAGGTGCCGGAGATTAAACCCGGGACTTCTTACATGCAAAGCGAGTGCTCTACCACTGAGCTACGCCCCCGTTACATCTGGAGCACTCATTAACGAGTTTCTTGGAGCTCATCAGCTTGTTCAAACAATAAAATAATTCAATAGTACAAATAAACAAAATCATCTCGAAATTGCTACCTGATACAGTTTTTTCATCATTGAGAAAAGCCGCATATTTGTATAGTCAAAGAAAATGACAGCGCTGTTTGATGAATTGTATTTCATGATATGCGCACCGGTAACTCGTGGTGCCGTAGTATTACAACAGGCAATCAAAAAAGATACCGCTAAAGTCTAGAGCGCTTTGGAGGTGCCGGGGATTGAACCCGGGACTTCTCACATGCAAAGCGAGCGCTCTACCACTGAGCTACACCCCCGTTGCATCTGGAGCACCCATTAACGAGTTTCTTGGTGCTCATCAGCTTGTTCTAACAAAAAATTAATTCAATAGTTGAAATAAACAAAATTATCTCGTCATTGCTGCCTGATACAGTTTTTTCATCATTGAGGAAAGCCGCTTATCTCTATAGTCAAAGAAAATGGCAGCGCTGTTCGATGAAATGTATTTCATGATATGCGCACCGGTAACTCGTGGTGCCGTAGTATTACAACAGGCAATCAAAAAAGATACCGCTAAAGTCGAGAGCGCTTTGGAGGTGCCGGGGATGGAGCCCGCGACTTCTCACATGCAAAGCGAGCGCTCTACCACTGAGCTACAACCCCGTTTCATTTGAAGCACTCAATAACGAGTTTCTTTGTGCTCATCAGCTTGTTCTAACATTAAAATAATTCAATAGTAGAAATAAACAAAATCATCTCGTAATTGCTACCTGATACAGTTTTTTCATCATTGAGGAAAGCCGCATATTTGTATACTCAAAGAAAATGACAGCGCTGTTTGATGAATTGTATTTCATGATATGCGCACCGGTAACTCGTGGTGCCGTAGTATTACAACAGGCAATCAAAAAAGATACCGCTAAAGTCGAGAGCGCTTTGGAGGTGCCGGGGATTGAACCCGGGACTTCTCACATGCAAAGCGAGCGCTCTACCACTGAGCTACACCCCCGTTACATCTGGAGCATTCATTAACAAGTTTCTTGGTGCTCATCAGCTTGTTCAAACAATAAAGTAATCAATTATTTGAAATAAACAAAATCATCTCGTCATTGCTGCCTGATACGGTTTTTTCATTATTGAGAAAAGCCGCTTATCTCTATAGTCAAAGAAAGTGGCAGCGCTGTTTGATGAAATGTATTTCATGTTATGCGCACCGGTAACTCGTGGTGCCGTAGTATTACAACAGGCAATAAAACAAGATACCGCTAAAGTCGAGAGCGCTTTGGAGGTGCCGGGGATTGATCCCGAGATTTCTCACATGCAACGCGAGCGCTCTACCACTGAGCTACACCCCCGTTACATCTGGAGCACTCATTAACGAGTTTCTTGGTGCTCATCAGCTTGTTCAAACAATAAAGTAATCAATTACCTGAAATAAACAAAATCATCTCGTCATTGCCGGCTGATACAGTTTTTTCATCATTGAGGAAAGCCGTATATTTCTATAGTCAAATAAAATGGCAGCGCTGTTCGATGAAATGTATTTCATGATATGCGCAACGGTAACTCGTGGTGCCGTAGTATTACAACAGGCAATAAAAGAGTTACCGCTAAAGTCGAGAGTGCTTTGGAGGTGCCGGGGTTTGAACCCGGGACTTCTCACATGCAAAGCGAGCGCTCTACCGCTGAGCTACACCCCCGTTACATCTGGAGCACTCATTATCGAGTTTCTTGGTGCTCATCACCTTGTTCAAACAATAAAGTAATCAATTAGTTGAAATAAACAAAATCATCTCGTCACTGCTACCTGATACGGTTTTTTCATTATTGAGAAAAGCCGCTTATCGCTATAGTCAAAGAAAGTGGCAGCGCTGTTTGATGAAATGTATTTCATGTTATGCGCACCGGTAACTCGTGGTGCCGTAGTATTACAACAGGCAATAAAAAAAGATACCTCTAAAGTCGAGAGCGCTTTGGAGGTGCCGGGGATTGAACCCGAGATATCTCACATGCAAAGCGAGCGCTCTACCGCTGAGCTACACCCCCGTTACATCTGGAGCACTCATTAACGAGTTTCTTGGTGCTCATCACCTTGTTCAAACAATAAAGTAATCAATTATTTGAAATAAACAAAATCATCTCGTCATTGCTGCCTGATACAGTTTTTTCATTATTGAGAAAAGCCGCTTATCTCTATAGTCAAAGAAAGTGGCAGCGCTGTTTGATGAAATGTATTTCATGTTATGCGCACCGGTAACTCGTGGTGCCGTAGTATTACAACAGGCAATAAAAAAAGATACCTCTAAAGTCGAGAGCGCTTTGGAGGTGCCGGGGATTGAACCCGAGATATCTCACATGCAAAGCGAGCGCTCTACCGCTGAGCTACACCCCCGTTACATCTGGAGCACTCATTAACGAGTTTCTTGGTGCTCATCACCTTGTTCAAACAATAAAGTAATCAATTAGTTGAAATAAACAAAATCATCTCGTCATTGCTACCTGATACGGTTTTTTCATTATTGAGAAAAGCCGCTTATCGCTATAGTCAAAGAAAGTGGCAGCGCTGTTTGATGAATTGTATTTCATGTTATGCGCACCGGTAACTCGTGGTGCCGTAGTATTACAACAGGCAATAAAAAAGTTACCGCTAAAGTCGAGAGCGCTTTGGAGGTGCCGGGGATTGAACCCGAGATATCTCACATGCAAAGCGAGCGCTCTACCGCTGAGCTACACCCCCGTTACATCTGGAGCACTCATTATCGAGTTTCTTGGTGCTCATCACCTTGTTCAAACAATAAAGTAATCAATTAGTTGAAATAAACAAAATCATCTCGTCACTGCTACCTGATACGGTTTTTTCATTATTGAGAAAAGCCGCTTATCGCTATAGTCAAAGAAAGTGGCAGCGCTGTTTGATGAAATGTATTTCATGTTATGCGCACCGGTAACTCGTGGTGCCGTAGTATTACAACAGGCAATAAAAAAAGATACCTCTAAAGTCGAGAGCGCTTTGGAGGTGCCGGGGATTGAACCCGAGATATCTCACATGCAAAGCGAGCGCTCTACCGCTGAGCTACACCCCCGTTACATCTGGAGCACTCATTAACGAGTTTCTTGGTGCTCATCACCTTGTTCAAACAATAAAGTAATCAATTATTTGAAATAAACAAAATCATCTCGTCATTGCTGCCTGATACAGTTTTTTCATTATTGAGAAAAGCCGCTTATCTCTATAGTCAAAGAAAGTGGCAGCGCTGTTTGATGAAATGTATTTCATGTTATGCGCACCGGTAACTCGTGGTGCCGTAGTATTACAACAGGCAATAAAAAAAGATACCTCTAAAGTCGAGAGCGCTTTGGAGGTGCCGGGGATTGAACCCGAGATATCTCACATGCAAAGCGAGCGCTCTACCGCTGAGCTACACCCCCGTTACATCTGGAGCACTCATTAACGAGTTTCTTGGTGCTCATCACCTTGTTCAAACAATAAAGTAATCAATTAGTTGAAATAAACAAAATCATCTCGTCATTGCTACCTGATACGGTTTTTTCATTATTGAGAAAAGCCGCTTATCGCTATAGTCAAAGAAAGTGGCAGCGCTGTTTGATGAATTGTATTTCATGTTATGCGCACCGGTAACTCGTGGTGCCGTAGTATTACAACAGGCAATAAAAAAGTTACCGCTAAAGTCGAGAGCGCTTTGGAGGTGCCGGGGATTGAACCCGAGATATCTCACATGCAAAGCGAGCGCTCTACCGCTGAGCTACACCCCCGTTACATCTGGAGCACTCATTAACGAGTTTCTTGGTGCTCATCACCTTGTTCAAACAATAAAGTAATCAATTAGTTGAAATAAACAAAATCATCTCGTCATTGCTACCTGATACGGTTTTTTCATTATTGAGAAAAGCCGCTTATCGCTATAGTCAAAGAAAGTGGCAGCGCTGTTTGATGAATTGTATTTCATGTTATGCGCACCGGTAACTCGTGGTGCCGTAGTATTACAACAGGCAATAAAAAAGTTACCGCTAAAGTCGAGAGTGCTTTGGAGGTGCCGGGGTTTGAACCCGGGACTTCTCACATGCAAAGCGAGCGCTCTACCGCTGAGCTACACCCCCGTTACATCTGGAGCACTCATTATCGAGTTTCTTGGTGCTCATCACCTTGTTCAAACAATAAAGTAATCAATTAGTTGAAATAAACAAAATCATCTCGTCATTGCTACCTGATACGGTTTTTTCATTATTGAGAAAAGCCGCTTATCGCTATAGTCAAAGAAAGTGGCAGCGCTGTTTGAAGAATTGTATTTCATGTTATGCGCACCGGTAACTCGTGGTGCCGTAGTATTACAACAGGCAATAAAAAAAGATACCTCTAAAGTCGAGAGCGCTTTGGAGGTGCCGGGGATTGAACCCGACATATCTCACATGCAAAGCGAGCACTCTACCGCTGAGCTACACCCCCGTTACATCTGGAGCACTCATTAACGAGTTTCTTGGTGCTCATCACCTTGTTCAAACAATAAAGTAATCAATTATTTGAAATAAACAAAATCATCTCGTCATTGCTGCCTGATACAGTTTTTTCATTATTGAGAAAAGCCGCTTATCTCTATAGTCAAAGAAAGTGGCAGCGCTGTTTGATGAAATGTATTTCATGTTATGCGCACCGGTAACTCGTGGTGCCGTAGTATTACAACAGGCAATAAAAAAAGATACCTCTAAAGTCGAGAGCGCTTTGGAGGTGCCGGGAATTGAACCCGAGATATCTCACATGCAAAGCGAGCGCTCTACCGCTTAGCTACACCCCCGTTACATCTGGAGCACTCATTAACGAGTTTCTTGGTGCTCATCACCTTGTTCAAACAATAAAGTAATCAATTAGTTGAAATAAACAAAATCATCTCGTCATTGCTACCTGATACGGTTTTTTCATTATTGAGAAAAGCCGCTTATCGCTATAGTCAAAGAAAGTGGCAGCGCTGTTTGATGAATTGTATTTCATGTTATGCGCACCGGTAACTCGTGGTGCCGTAGTATTACAACAGGCAATAAAAAAGTTACCGCTAAAGTCGAGAGCGCTTTGGAGGTGCCGGGGATTGAACCCGAGATATCTCACATGCAAAGCGAGCGCTCTACCGCTGAGCTACACCCCCGTTACATCTGGAGCACTCATTAACGAGTTTCTTGGTGCTCATCACCTTGTTCAAACAATAAAGTAATCAATTAGTTGAAATAAACAAAATCATCTCGTCATTGCTACCTGATACGGTTTTTTCATTATTGAGAAAAGCCGCTTATCGCTATAGTCAAAGAAAGTGGCAGCGCTGTTTGATGAATTGTATTTCATGTTATGCGCACCGGTAACTCGTGGTGCCGTAGTTTTACAACAGGCAATAAAAAAAGATACCTCTAAAGTCGAGAGCGCTTTGGAGGTGCCGGGGATTGAACCCGAGATATCTCACATGCAAAGCGAGCGCTCTACCGCTGAGCTACACCCCCGTTACATCTGGAGCACTCATTAACGAGTTTCTTGGTGCTCATCACCTTGTTCAAACAATAAAGTAATCAATTATTTGAAATAAACAAAATCATCTCGTCATTGCTGCCTGATACAGTTTTTTCATTATTGAGAAAAGCCGCTTATCTCTATAGTCAAAGAAAGTGGCAGCGCTGTTTGATGAAATGTATTTCATGTTATGCGCACCGGTAACTCGTGGTGCCGTAGTATTACAACAGGCAATAAAAAAAGATACCTCTAAAGTCGAGAGCGCTTTGGAGGTGCCGGGGATTGAACCCGAGATATCTCACATGCAAAGCGAGCGCTCTACCGCTGAGCTACACCCCCGTTACATCTGGAGCACTCATTAACGAGTTTCTTGGTGCTCATCACCTTGTTCAAACAATAAAGTAATCAATTATTTGAAATAAACAAAATCATCTCGTCATTGCTGTCTGATACAGTTTTTTCATATATTGAGAAAAGCCGCTTATCTCTATAGTCAAAGAAAGTGGCAGCGCTGTTTGATGAAATGTATTTCATGTTATGCGCACCGGTAACTCGTGGTGCCGTAGTATTACAACAGGCAATAAAGAAAGATACCGCTAAAGTCGAGATTGCTTTGGAGGTGCCGGGGATTGAACCCGAGATATCTCACATGCAAAGCGAGCGCTCTACCGCTGAGCTACACCCCCGTTACATCTGGAGCACTCATTAACGAGTTTCTTGGTGCTCATCACCTTGTTCAAACAATAAAGTAATCAATTATTTGAAATAAACAAAATCATCTCGTCATTGCTGCCTGATACAGTTTTTTCATATATTGAGAAAAGCCGCTTATCGCTATAGTCAAAGAAAGTGGCAGCGCTGTTTGATGAAATGTATTTCATGTTATGCGCACCGGTAACTCGTGGTGCCATAGTATTACAACAGGCAATAAAACAAGATACCGCTAAAGTCGAGAGCGCTTTGGAGGTGCCGGGGATTGATCCCGAGATTTCTCACATGCAAAGCGAGCGCTCTACCACTGAGCTACACCCCCGTTACATCTGGAGCACTCATTAACGAGTTTCTTGGTGCTCATCACCTTGTTCAAACAATAAAGTAATCAATTAGTTGAAATAAACAAAATCATCTCGTCATTGCCGGCTGATACAGTTTTTTCATCATTGAGGAAAGCCGTATATTTCTATAGTCAAATAAAATGACAGCGCTGTTCGATGAAATGTATTTCATGTTATGCGCACCGGTAACTCGTGGTGCCGTAGTATTACAACAGGCAATAAAAAAAGATACCTCTAAAGTCGAGAGCGCTTTGGAGGTGCCGGGGATTGAACCCGAGATATCTCACATGCAAAGCGAGCGCTCTACCGCTGAGCTACACCCCCGTTACATCTGGAGCACTCATTAACGAGTTTCTTGGTGCTCATCACCTTGTTCAAACAATAAAGTAATCAATTATTTGAAATAAACAAAATCATCTCGTCATTGCTGCCTGATACAGTTTTTTTCATATATTGAGAAAAGCCGCTTATCTCTATAGTCAAAGAAAGTGGCAGCGCTGTTTGATGAATTGTATTTCATGTTATGCGCACCGGTAACTCGTGGTGCCGTAGTATTACAACAGGCAATAAAACAAGATACCTCTAAAGTCGAGAGCGCTTTGGAGGTGCCGGGGATTGAACCCGAGATATCTCACATGCAAAGCGAGCGCTCTACCGCTGAGCTACACCCCCGTTACATCTGGAGCACTCATTAACGAGTTTCTTGGTGCTCATCACCTTGTTCAAACAATAAAGTAATCAATTAGTTGAAATAAACAAAATCATCTCGTCATTGCTACTTGATACGGTTTTTTCATATATTGAGAAAAGCCGCTTATCTCTATAGTCAAAGAAAGTGGCAGCGCTGTTTGATGAAATGTATTTCATGTTATGCGCACCGGTAACTCGTGGTGCCGTAGTATTACAACAGGCAATAAAAAACGATACCTCTAAAGTCGAGAGCGCTTTGGAGGTGCCGGGGATTGAACCCGAGATATCTCACATGCAAAGCGAGCGCTCTACCACTGAGCTACACCCCCGTTACATCTGGAGCACTCATTAACGAGTTTCTTGGTGCTCATCACCTTGTTCAAACAATAAAGTAATCAATTATTTGAAATAAACAAAATCATCTCGTCATTGTTGCCTGATACAGTTTTTTTCATATATTGAGAAAAGCCGCTTATCTCTATAGTCAAAGAAAGTGGCAGCGCTGTTTGATGAAATGTATTTCATGTTATGCGCACCGGTAACTCGTGGTGCCGTAGTATTACAACAGGCAATAAAAAAAGATACCTCTAAAGTCGAGACCGCTTTGGAGGTGCCGGGGATTGAACCCGAGATATCTCACATGCAAAGCGAGCGCTCTACCACTGAGCTACACCCCCGTTACATCTGGAGCACTCATTAACGAGTTTCTTGGTGCTCATCACCTTGTTCAAACAATAAAGTAATCAATTAGTTGAAATAAACAAAATCATCTCGTCATTGCTACCTGATACGGTTTTTTCATATATTGAGAAAAGCCGCTTATCTCTATAGTCAAAGAAAGTGGCAGCGCTGTTTGATGAAATGTATTTCATGTTATGCGCACCGGTAACTCGTGGTGCCGTAGTATTACAACAGGCAATAAAAAAAGATACCTCTAAAGTCGAGAGCGCTTTGGAGGTGCCGGGGATTGAACCCGAGATATCTCACATGCAAAGCGAGCGCTCTACCGCTGAGCTACACCCCCGTTACATCTGGAGCACTCATTAACGAGTTTCTTGGTGCTCATCACCTTGTTCAAACAATAAAGTAATCAATTATTTGAAATAAACAAAATCATCTCGTCATTGCTGCCTGATACAGTTTTTTTCATATATTGAGAAAAGCCGCTTATCTCTATAGTCAAAGAAAGTGGCAGCGCTGTTTGATGAATTGTATTTCATGGTATGCGCACCGGTAACTTGTGGTGCCGTAGTATTACAACAGGCAATAAAAAAAGATACCTCTAAAGTCGAGAGCGCTTTGGAGGTGCCAGGGATTGAACCCGAGATATCTCACATGCAAAGCGAGCGCTCTACCGCTGAGCTACACCCCCGTTACATCTGGAGCACTCATTAACGAGTTTCTTGGTGCTCATCACCTTGTTCAAACAATAAAGTAATCAATTAGTTGAAATAAACAAAATCATCTCGTCATTGCTACCTGATACGGTTTTTTCATATATTGAGAAAAGCCGCTTATCTCTATAGTCAAAGAAAGTGGCAGCGCTGTTTGATGAAATGTATTTCATGTTATGCGCACCGGTAACTCGTGGTGCCGTAGTATTACAACAGGCAATAAAAAAGTTACCGCTAAAGTCGAGAGCGCTTTGGAGGTGCCGGGGATTGATCCCGAGATTTCTCACATGCAAAGCGAGCGCTCTACCACTGAGCTACACCCCCGTTACATCTGGAGCACTCATTAACGAGTGTCTTGGTGCTCATCACCTTGTTCAAACAATAAAGTAATCAATTATTTGAAATAAACAAAATCATCTCGTCATTGCTGCCTGATACAGTTTTTTTCATATATTGAGAAAAGCCGCTTATCTCTATAGTCAAAGAAAGTGGCAGCGCTGTTTGATGAAATGTATTTCATGATATGCGCACCGGTAACTCGTGGTGCCGTAGTATTACAACAGGCAATAAAACAAGATACCGCTAAAGTCGAGAGCGCTTTGGAGGTGCCGGGGATTGATCCAGAGATATCTCACATGCAAAGCGAGCGCTCTACCGCTGAGCTACACCCCCGTTACATCTGGAGCACTCATTAACGAGTTTCTTGGTGCTCATCAGCTTGTTCAAACAATAAAATAATCAATTAACTGAAATAAACAAAATCATCTCGTCATTGCCGGCTGATACAGTTTTTTCATCATTGAGGAAAGCCGTATATTTCTATAGTCAAATAAAATGACAGCGCTGTTCGATGAAATGTATTTCATGTTATGCGCACCGGTAACTCGTGGTGCCGTAGTATTACAACAGGCAATAAAAAAAGATACCTCTAAAGTCGACAGCGCTTTGGAGGTGCTGGGGATTGAACCCGAGATATCTCACATGCAAAGCGAGCACTCTACCGCTGAGCTACACCCCCGTTACATCTGGAGCACTCATTAACGAGTTTCTTGGTGCTCATCACCTTGTTCAAACAATAAAGTAATCAATTATTTGAAATAAACAAAATCATCTCGTCATTGCTGCCTGATACAGTTTTTTTCATATATTGAGAAAAGCCGCTTATCTCTATAGTCAAAGAAAGTGGCAGCGCTGTTTGATGAAATGTATTTCATGATATGCGCACCGATAACTCGTGGTGCCGTAGTATTACAACAGGCAATAAAACAAGGTACCGCTAAAGTCGAGAGCGCTTTGGAGGTGCCGGGGATTGATCCCGAGATTTCTCACATGCAAAGCGAGCGCTCTACCACTGAGCTACACCCCCGTTACATCTGGAGCACTCATTAACGAGTTTCTTGGTGCTCATCAGCTTGTTCAAACAATAAAGTAATCAATTAACTGAAATAAACAAAATCATCTCGTCATTGCCGGCTGATACAGTATTTTCATCATTGAGGAAAGCCGTATATTTCTATAGTCAAATAAAATGGCAGCGCTGTTCGATGAAATGTATTTCATGTTATGCGCACCGGTAACTCGTGGTGCCGTAGTATTACAACAGGCAATAAAAAAAGATACCTCTAAAGTCGAGAGCGCTTTGGAGGTGCCGGGGATTGAACCCGAGATATCTCACATGCAAAGCGAGCGCTCTACCGCTGAGCTACACCCCCGTTACATCTGGAGCACTCATTAACGAGTTTCTTGGTGCTCATCACCTTGTTCAAACAATAAAGTAATCAATTATTTGAAATAAACAAAATCATCTCGTCATTGCTGCCTGATACAGTTTTTTTCATATATTGAGAAAAGCCGCTTATCTCTATAGTCAAAGAAAGTGGCAGCGCTGTTTGATGAATTGTATTTCATGTTATGCGCACCGGTAACTTGTGGTGCCGTAGTATTACAACAGGCAATAAAAAAAGATACCTCTAAAGTCGAGAGCGCTTTGGAGGTGCCAGGGATTGAACCCGAGATATCTCACATGCAAAGCGAGCGCTCTACCGCTGAGCTACACCCCCGTTACATCTGGAGCACTCATTAACGAGTTTCTTGGTGCTCATCACCTTGTTCAAACAATAAAGTAATCAATTAGTTGAAATAAACAAAATCATCTCGTCATTGCTACCTGATACGGTTTTTTCATATATTGAGAAAAGCCGCTTATCTCTATAGTCAAAGAAAGTGGCAGCGCTGTTTGATGAAATGTATTTCATGTTATGCGCACCGGTAACTCGTGGTGCCGTAGTATTACAACAGGCAATAAAAAAGTTACCGCTAAAGTCGAGAGCGCTTTGGAGGTGCCGGGGATTGATCCCGAGATTTCTCACATGCAAAGCGAGCGCTCTACCACTGAGCTACACCCCCGTTACATCTGGAGCACTCATTAACGAGTTTCTTGGTGCTCATCACCTTGTTCAAACAATAAAGTAATCAATTATTTGAAATAAACAAAATCATCTCGTCATTGCTGCCTGATACAGTTTTTTTCATATATTGAGAAAAGCCGCTTATCTCTATAGTCAAAGAAAGTGGCAGCGCTGTTTGATGAAATGTATTTCATGATATGCGCACCGGTAACTCGTGGTGCCGTAGTATTACAACAGGCAATAAAACAAGATACCGCTAAAGTCGAGAGCGCTTTGGAGGTGCCGGGGATTGATCCCGAGATATCTCACATGCAAAGCGAGCGCTCTACCGCTGAGCTACACCCCCGTTACATCTGGAGCACTCATTAACGAGTTTCTTGGTGCTCATCAGCTTGTTCAAACAATAAAGTAATCAATTAACTGAAATAAACAAAATCATCTCGTCATTGCCGGCTGATACAGTTTTTTCATCATTGAGGAAAGCCGTATATTTCTATAGTCAAATAAAATGACAGCGCTGTTCGATGAAATGTATTTCATGTTATGCGCACCGGTAACTCGTGGTGCCGTAGTATTACAACAGGCAATAAAAAAAGATACCTCTAAAGTCGACAGCGCTTTGGAGGTGCTGGGGATTGAACCCGAGATATCTCACATGCAAAGCGAGCACTCTACCGCTGAGCTACACCCCCGTTACATCTGGAGCACTCATTAACGAGTTTCTTGGTGCTCATCACCTTGTTCAAACAATAAAGTAATCAATTATTTGAAATAAACAAAATCATCTCGTCATTGCTGCCTGATACAGTTTTTTTCATATATTGAGAAAAGCCGCTTATCTCTATAGTCAAAGAAAGTGGCAGCGCTGTTTGATGAAATGTATTTCATGATATGCGCACCGGTAACTCGTGGTGCCGTAGTATTACAACAGGCAATAAAACAAGGTACCGCTAAAGTCGAGAGCGCTTTGGAGGTGCCGGGGATTGATCCCGAGATTTCTCACATGCAAAGCGAGCGCTCTACCACTGAGCTACACCCCCGTTACATCTGGAGCACTCATTAACGAGTTTCTTGGTGCTCATCAGCTTGTTCAAACAATAAAGTAATCAATTAACTGAAATAAACAAAATCATCTCGTCATTGCCGGCTGATACAGTATTTTCATCATTGAGGAAAGCCGTATATTTCTATAGTCAAATAAAATGGCAGCGCTGTTCGATGAAATGTATTTCATGTTATGCGCACCGGTAACTCGTGGTGCCGTAGTATTACAACAGGCAATAAAAAAAGATACCGCTAAAGTCGAGAGCGCTTTGGAGGTGCCGGGGATTGAACCCGAGATTTCTCACATGCAAAGCGAGCGCTCTACCGCTGGGCTACACCCCCGTTACATCTGGAGCACTCATTACCGAGTTTCTTGGTGCTCATCACCTTGTTCAAACAATAAAGTAATCAATTAGTTGAAATAAACAAAATCATCTCGTCATTGCCGGCTGAACAGTTTTTTCATCATTGAGGAAAGCCGCATATTTATACAGTCAAAGAAAATGGCAGCGCTGTTTGATGAAATGTATTTTATGATATGCGCACCGGTAACTCGTGGTGCCGTAGTATTACAACAGGCAATAAAAAAAGATACCGCTAAAGTCGAGAGCGCTTTGGATGTGCCGGGGACTGAACCCTGAACTTCTCAGATGCAAAGCGAGCGCTCTACCACTGAGCTACACCCCCGTTTCATCTGGAGCACCCATTAACGAGTTTCTTGGTGCTCATCAGCTTGTTCTAACAAAAAAATAATTCAATAGTTGAAATAAACAAAACCATCTCGTCATTGCCGCCTGATACAGTTTTTTCATCATTGAGGAAAGCCGCATATTTCTATAGTCAAAGAAATAGGCAGCGCTGTTCGATGAAATGTATTTCATGATATGCGCACCGGTAACTCGTGGTGCCGTAGTATAACAACAGGCAATAAAGAAAGATACCGCTAAAGTCGAGAGCGCTTTGGAGGTGCCGGGGATTGAAACCCGGGACTTCTCACATGCAAAGCGAGCGCTCCACCACTGAGCTACACTTCCGTTACCTTTAGAGCACTCATTAACGAGTTTCTTGGTGGTCATCAGCTTGTTCAAACAATAAATTAATCAATTAGTTGAAATAAACAAAATCATCTCGTCATTGCCCCCTGATACAGTTTTTTCATCATTGAGGCAAGCCGCATATTTCTTTAGTCAAAGAAAATGGCAGCGCTGTTCAACAAAATGTATTTAATGTTATGCGCACCGGTAACTCGTGGTGCCGTAGTATTACAACAGGCAATAAAAAAAGATACCGCTAAAGTCGAGAGCGATTCGGAGGTGCCGGGGATGGAACCCGGGACTTCTCACATGCAAAGCGAGCGCTCTACCACTGAGCTACACCCCCGTTACATCTGGAGCACTCATTAACGAGTTTCTTGGTGCTCATCAGCTTGTTTTAACAATAAATTAATCAATTAGTTGAAATAAACAAAACCATCTCGTCAATGCCGCCTGATACAGTTTTTTCATCATTGAGGAAAGCCGCATATTTCTATAGTCAAAGAAATAGGCAGCGCTGTTCGATGAAATGTATTTCATGATATGCGCACCGGTAACTCGTGGTGCCGTAGTATTACAACAGGCAATCAAAAAAGATACCGCTAAAGTCGAGAGCGCTTTGGAGGTGCCGGGGATGGAACCCGGGACTTCTCACATGCAAAGCGAGCGCTCTACCACTGAGCTTCACCCCCGTTACATTTGGAGCACTCATTACCGAGTTTCTTGGTGCTCATCAGCTTGTTCTAACAATAAAATAATTCAATAGTTGAAATAAACAAAATCATCTCGTCATTGGTGCCTGATACAGTTTTTTCATCATTGAGGAAAGCCGCTTATCTCTATAGTCAAAGAAAATGGCAGCGCTGTTCGATGAAATGTATTTCATGATATGCGCACCGGTAACTCGTGGTGCCGTAGTATTACAACAGGCAATCAAAAAAGATACCGCTAAAGTCGAGAGCGCTTTGGAGGTGCCGGGGATGGAACCCGGGACTTCTCACATGCAAAGCGAGCGCTCCACCACTGAGCTACACTTCCGTTACCTTTAGAGCACTCATTAACGAGTTTCTTGGTGGTCATCAGCTTGTTCAAACAATAAATTAATCAATTAGTTGAAATAAACAAAACCATCTCGTCAATGCCGCCTGATACAGTTTTTTCATCATTGAGGAAAGCCGCATATTTCTATAGTCAAAGAAATAGGCAGCGCTGTTCGATGAAATGTATTTCATGATATGCGCACCGGTAACTCGTGGTGCCGTAGTATTACAACAGGCAATCAAAAAAGATACCGCTAAAGTCGAGAGCGCTTTGGAGGTGCCGGGGATGGAACCCGGGACTTCTCACATGCAAAGCGAGCGCTCTACCACTGAGCTTCACCCCCGTTACATTTGGAGCACTCATTACCGAGTTTCTTGGTGCTCATCAGCTTGTTCTAACAATAAAATAATTCAATAGATGAAATAAACAAAATCATCTCGTCATTGGTGCCTGATACAGTTTTTTCATCATTGAGGAAAGCCGCTTATCTCTATATGCAAAGAAAATGGCAGCGCTGTTCGATGAAATGTATTTCATGATATGCGCACCGGTAACTCGTGGTGCCGTAGTATTACAACAGGCAATCAAAAAAGATACCGCTAAAGTCGAGAGCGCTTTGGAGGTGCCGGGGATTGAACCCGGGACTTCTCACATGCAAAGCGAGCGCTCTACTACTGAGCTACACCCCCATTACATCTGGAGCACTCGTTAACGAGTTTCTTGGTGCTCATCAGCTTGTTCAAACAATAAAGTAATCAAATAGTTGAAATAAACAAAATCATCTCGTCATTGCCGGCTGATACAGTTTTTTCATCATTGAGGAAAGCCGCTTATCTCTATAGTCAAAGAAAATGCAGCGCTGTTCGATGAAATGTATTTCATAATATGCGCACCGGTAACTCGTGGTGCCGTAGTATTACAACAGGCAATCAAAAAAGATACCGCTAAAGTCGAGAGCGCTTTGGAGGTGCCGGGGATGGAACCCGGGACTTCTCATATGCAAAGCGAGCGCTCTACCACTGAGCTTCACCCCCGTTACATTTGGAGCACTCATTAACGAGTTTCTTGGTGCTCATCAGCTTGTTCTAACAATAAAAAAATTCAATAGTTGAAATAAACAAAATCATCTCGTCATTGCTGCCTGATACAGTTTTTCATCATTGAGGAAAGCCGCATATTTCTATAGTCAAAGAAAATGGCAGCGCTGTTCGACGAAATGTATTTCATGATATGCGCACCGGTAACTCGTGGTGCCGTAGTATTACAACAGGCAATAAAAAAAGATCGGTAAAGTCGAGAGTGCTTTGGAGGTGCCGGGGATTGAACCCGGGACTTCTCACATGCAAAGCGAGCGCTCTACGTCTGAGCTACACCCCCATTACATCTGGAGCACTCATTATCGAGTTTCTTGGTGCTCATCAGCTTGTTCAAACAATAAAGTAATCAATTAGTTGAAATAAACAAAATCATCTCGTCATTGCCGGCTGATACAGTTTTTTAATCATTGAGGAAAGCCGTAAATTTCTATAGTCAAAGAAAATGGCAGCGCTGTTTGATGAAATGTATTTCATGATATGCGCACCGGTAACTCGTGGTGTCGTAGTATTACAACAGGCAATAAAAAAAGATACCGCTAAAGTCGAGAGCGCTTTGGAGGTGCCGGATATTGAACCCGAGAATTCTCACATGCAAAGCGAGCGCTCTTCCGCTGAGCTACACCCCCGTTACATCTGGAGCACTCATTAACAAGTTTCTTGGTGCTCATCACCTTGTTCAAACAATAAAGTAATCAATTAGTTTAAATAAACAAAATCATCTCGTCATTGCTGCCTGATACAGTTTTTTCATTATTGAGAAAAGCCGCATATTTCTATAGTCAAAGAAATAGGCAGCGCTGTTCGATGAAATGTATTTCATGATATGCGCACCGGTAACTCGTGGTGCCGTAGTATTACAACAGGCAATCAAAAAAGATACCGCTAAAGTCGAGAGCGCTTTGGAGGTGCCGGGGATTGAAATCCGGGACTTCTCACATGCAAAGCGAGCGCTCCACCACTGAGCTACACTTCTGTTACCTTTAGAGCACTCCTTAACGAGTTTCTTGGTGCTCATCAGCTTGTTCTAACAATAAATTAATCAATTAGTTGAAATAAACGAAACCATATCTCGTCATTGCCGCGTGATACAGTTTTTTCATCATTGAGGAAAGCCGCATATTACTATAGTCAAAGAAATAGGCAGCGCTGTTCGATGAAATGTATTTCATGATATGCGCACCGGTAACTCGTGGTGCCGTAGTATTACAACAGGCAATCAAAAAAGATACCGCTAAAGTCGAGAGCGCTTTGGAGGTGCCGGATATTGAACCCGAGAATTCTCACATGCAAAGCGAGCGCTCTTCCGCTGAGCTACACCCCCGTTACATCTGGAGCACTCATTAACGAGTTTCTTGGTGGTCATCAGCTTGTTCAAACAATAAATTAATCAATTAGTTGAAATAAACAAAATCATCTCGTCATTGCCCCCTGATACAGTTTTTTCATCATTGAGGCAAGCCGCATATTTCTTAAGTCAAAGAAAATGGCAGCGCTGTTCAACAAAATGTATTTAATGTTATGCGCACCGGTAACTCGTGGTGCCGTAGTATTACAACAGGCAATAAAAAAAGATACCGCTAAAGTCGAGAGCGATTCGGAGGTGCCGGGGATGGAACCCGGGACTTCTCACATGCAAAGCGAGCGCTCTACCACTGAGCTACACCCCCGTTACATCTGGAGCACTCATTAACGAGTTTCTTGGTGCTCATCAGCTTGTTTTAACAATAAATTAATCAATTAGTTGAAATAAACAAATTCATCTCGTCATTGCCACCTGATACACTTTTTCATCATTGAGGAAAGCCGCATATTACTATAGTCAAAGAAATAGGCAGCGCTGTTCGATGAAATGTATTTCATGATATGCGCACCGGTAACTCGTGGTGCCGTAGTATTACAACAGGCAATCAAAAAAGATACCGCTAAAGTCGAGAGCGCTTTGGAGGTGCCGGGGATTGAACCCGGGACTTCTCACACGCAAAGCGAGCGCTCTACCACTGAGCTACACCCCCGTTACATCTGGAGCACTCATTAACGAGTTTCTTGGTGCTCATCAGCTTGTTTTAACAATAAATTAATCAATTAGTTGAAATAAACAAATTCATCTCGTCATTGCCGCCTGATACAGTTTTTCATCATTGAGGAAAGCCGCATATTTCTATAGTCAAAGAAATAGGCAGCGCTGTTCGATGAAATGTATTTCATAATATGCGCACCGGTAACTCGTGGTGCCGTAGTATTACAACAGGCAATCAAAAAAGATACCGCTAAAGTCGAGAGCGCTTTGGAGGTGCCGGGGATTGAAACCCGGGACTTCTCACATGCAAAGCGAGCGCTCCACCACTGAGCTACACTTCCGTTACCTTTAGAGCACTCATTAACGAGTTTCTTGGTGGTCATCAGCTTGTTCAAACAATAAATTATCAATTAGTTGAAATAAACAAAATCATCTCGTCATTGCCCCCTGATACAGTTTTTTCATCATTGAGGCAAGCCGCATATTTCTTTAGTCAAAGAAAATGGCAGCGCTGTTCAACAAAATGTATTTAATGTTATGCGCACCGGTAACTCGTGGTGCCGTAGTATTACAACAGGCAATAAAAAAAGATACCGCTAAAGTCGAGAGCGATTCGGAGGTGCCGGGGATGGAACCCGGGACTTCTCACATGCAAAGCGAGCGCTCTACCACTGAGCTACACCCCCGTTACATCTGGAGCACTCATTAACGAGTTTCTTGGTGCTCATCAGCTTGTTTTAACAATAAATTAATCAATTAGTTGAAATAAACAAAACCATCTCGTCAATGCCGCCTGATACAGTTTTTTCATCATTGAGGAAAGCCGCATATTTCTATAGTCAAAGAAATAGGCAGCGCTGTTCGATGAAATGTATTTCATGATATGCGCACCGGTAACTCGTGGGGCCGTAGTATTACAACAGGCAATCAAAAAAGATACCGCTAAAGTCGAGAGCGCTTTGGAGGTGCCGGGGATTGAAACCCGGGACTTCTCACATGCAAAGCGAGCGCTTCAGCACTGAGCTACACTTCCGTTACCTTTAGAGCACTCATTAACGAGTTTCTTGGTGGTCATCAGCTTGTTCAAACAATAAATTAATCAATTAGTTGAAATAAACAAAATCATCTCGTCATTGCCCCCTGATACAGTTTTTTCATCATTGAGGCAAGCCGCATATCTCTATAGTCAAAGAAAATGGCAGCGCTGTTCGATGAAATGTATTTCATGATATGCGCACCGGTAACTCGTGGTGCCGTAGTAGTACAACAGGCAATCAAAAAAGATACCGCTAAAGTCGAGAGCGCTTTGGAGGTGCCGGGGATTGAACCCGGGACTTCTCACATGCAAAGCGAGCGCTCTACTACTGAGCTACACCCCCATTACATCTGGAGCACTCATTAACGAGTTTCTTGGTGCTCATCAGCTTGTTCAAACAATAAAGTAATCAAATAGTTGAAATAAACAAAATCATCTCGTCATTGCCGGCTGATACAGTTTTTTCATCATTGAGGAAAGCCGCTTATCTCTATAGTCAAAGAAAATGCAGTGCTGTTCGATGAAATGTATTTCATAATATGCGCACCGGTAACTCGTGGTGCCGTAGTATTACAACAGGCAATCAAAAAAGATACCGCTAAAGTCGAGAGCGCTTCGGAGGTGCCGGGGATGGAACCCGGGACTTCTCATATGCAAAGCGAGCGCTCTACCACTGAGCTTCACCCCCGTTACATTTGGAGCACTCATTAACGAGTTTCTTGGTGCTCATCAGCTTGTTCTAACAATAAAAAATTCAATAGTTGAAATAAACAAAATCATCTCGTCATTGCTGCCTGATACAGTTTTTCATCATTGAGGAAAGCCGCATATTTCTATAGTCAAAGAAAATGGCAGCGCTGTTCGACGAAATGTATTTCATGATATGCGCACCGGTAACTCGTGGTGCCGTAGTATTACAACAGGCAATAAAAAAAGATCGGTAAAGTCGAGAGTGCTTTGGAGGTGCCGGGGATTGAACCCGGGACTTCTCACATGCAAAGCGAGCGCTCTACGTCTGAGCTACACCCCCATTACATCTGGAGCACTCATTATCGAGTTTCTTGGTGCTCATCAGCTTGTTCAAACAATAAAGTAATCAATTAGTTGAAATAAACAAAATCATCTCGTCATTGCCGGCTGATACAGTTTTTGAATCATTGAGGAAAGCCGTAAATTTCTATAGTCAAAGAAAATGGCAGCGCTGTTTGATGAAATGTATTTCATGATATGCGCACCGGTAACTCGTGGTGTCGTAGTATTACAACAGGCAATAAAAAAAGATACCGCTAAAGTCGAGAGCGCTTTGGAGGTGCCGGTGTTTGAACCCGGGACTTCTCACATGCAAAGCGAGCGCTCTACCACTGAGCTTCACCCCCGTTACATTTGGAGCACTCATTACCGAGTTTCTTGGTGCTCATCAGCTTGTTCTAACAATAAAATAATTCAATAGTTGAAATAAACAAAATCATCTCGTCATTGGTGCCTGATACAGTTTTTTCATCATTGAGGAAAGCCGCTTATCTCTATAGTCAAAGAAAATGGCAGCGCTGTTCGATGAAATGTATTTCATGATATGCGCACCGGTAACTCGTGGTGCCGTAGTATTACAACAGGCAATCAAAAAAGATACCGCTAAAGTCGAGAGCGCTTTGGAGGTGCCGGGGATGGAACCCGGGACTTCTCACATGCAAAGCGAGCGCTCCACCACTGAGCTACACTTCCGTTACCTTTAGAGCACTCATTAACGAGTTTCTTGGTGGTCATCAGCATGTTCAAACAATAAATTAATCAATTAGTTGAAATAAACAAAACCATCTCGTCAATGCCGCCTGATACAGTTTTTTCATCATTGAGGAAAGCCGCATATTTCTATAGTCAAAGAAATAGGCAGCGCTGTTCGATGAAATGTATTTCATGATATGCGCACCGGTAACTCGTGGTGCCGTAGTATTACAACAGGCAATCAAAAAAGATACCGCTAAAGTCGAGAGCGCTTTGGAGGTGCCGGGGATGGAACCCGGGACTTCTCACATGCAAAGCGAGCGCTCTACCACTGAGCTTCACCCCCGTTACATTTGGAGCACTCATTACCGAGTTTCTTGGTGCTCATCAGCTTGTTCTAACAATAAAATAATTCAATAGTTGAAATAAACAAAATCATCTCGTCATTGGTGCCTGATACAGTTTTTTCATCATTGAGGAAAGCCGCTTATCTCTATAGTCAAAGAAAATGGCAGCGCTGTTCGATGAAATGTATTTCATGATATGCGCACCGGTAACTCGTGGTGCCGTAGTATTACAACAGGCAATCAAAAAAGATACCGCTAAAGTCGAGAGCGCTTTGGAGGTGCCGGGGATTGAACCCGGGACTTCTCACATGCAAAGCGAGCGCTCTACTACTGAGCTACACCCCCATTACATCTGGAGCACTCATTAACGAGTTTCTTGGTGCTCATCAGCTTGTTCAAACAATAAAGTAATCAAATAGTTGAAATAAACAAAATCATCTCGTCATTGCCGGCTGATACAGTTTTTTCATCATTGAGGAAAGCCGCTTATCTCTATAGTCAAAGAAAATGCAGCGCTGTTCGATGAAATGTATTTCATAATATGCGCACCGGTAACTCGTGGTGCCGTAGTATTACAACAGGCAATCAAAAAAGATACCGCTAAAGTCGAGAGCGCTTTGGAGGTGCCGGGGATGGAACCCGGGACTTCTCATATGCAAAGCGAGCGCTCTACCACTGAGCTTCACCCCCGTTACATTTGGAGCACTCATTAACGAGTTTCTTGGTGCTCATCAGCTTGTTCTAACAATAAAAAAATTCAATAGTTGAAATAAACAAAATCATCTCGTCATTGCTGCCTGATACAGTTTTTCATCATTGAGGAAAGCCGCATATTTCTATAGTCAAAGAAAATGGCAGCGCTGTTCGACGAAATGTATTTCATGATATGCGCACCGGTAACTCGTGGTGCCGTAGTATTACAACAGGCAATAAAAAAAGATCGGTAAAGTCGAGAGTGCTTTGGAGGTGCCGGGGATTGAACCCGGGACTTCTCACATGCAAAGCGAGCGCTCTACGTCTGCGCTACACCCCCATTACATCTGGAGCACTCATTATCGAGTTTCTTGGTGCTCATCAGCTTGTTCAAACAATAAAGTAATCAATTAGTTGAAATAAACAAAATCATCTCGTCATTGCCGGCTGATACAGTTTTTTAATCATTGAGGAAAGCCGTAAATTTCTATAGTCAAAGAAAATGGCAGCGCTGTTTGATGAAATGTATTTCATGATATGCGCACCGGTAACTCGTGGTGTCGTAGTATTACAACAGGCAATAAAAAAAGATACCGCTAAAGTCGAGAGCGCTTTGGAGGTGCCGGATATTGAACCCGAGAATTCTCACATGCAAAGCGAGCGCTCTTCCGCTGAGCTACACCCCCGTTACATCTGGAGCACTCATTAACAAGTTTCTTGGTGCTCATCACCTTGTTCAAACAATAAAGTAATCAATTAGTTTAAATAAACAAAATCATCTCGTCATTGCTGCCTGATACAGTTTTTTCATTATTGAGAAAAGCCGCATATTTCTATAGTCAAAGAAATAGGCAGCGCTGTTCGATGAAATGTATTTCATGATATGCGCACCGGTAACTCGTGGTGCCGTAGTATTACAACAGGCAATCAAAAAAGATACCGCTAAAGTCGAGAGCGCTTTGGAGGTGCCGGGGATTGAAACCCGGGACTTCTCACATGCAAAGCGAGCGCTCCACCACTGAGCTACACTTCTGTTACCTTTAGAGCACTCATTAACGAGTTTCTTGGTGCTCATCAGCTTGTTCTAACAATAAATTAATCAATTAGTTGAAATAAACAAAACCATATCTCGTCATTGCCGCGTGATACAGTTTTTTCATCATTGAGGAAAGCCGCATATTACTATAGTCAAAGAAATAGGCAGCGCTGTTCGATGAAATGTATTTCATGATATGCGCACCGGTAACTCGTGGTGCCGTAGTATTACAACAGGCAATCAAAAAAGATACCGCTAAAGTCGAGAGCGCTTTGGAGGTGCCGGATATTGAACCCGAGAATTCTCACATGCAAAGCGAGCGCTCTTCCGCTGAGCTACACCCCCGTTACATCTGGAGCACTCATTAACGAGTTTCTTGGTGGTCATCAGCTTGTTCAAACAATAAATTAATCAATTAGTTGAAATAAACAAAATCATCTCGTCATTGCCCCCTGATACAGTTTTTTCATCATTGAGGCAAGCCGCATATTTCTTAAGTCAAAGAAAATGGCAGCGCTGTTCAACAAAATGTATTTAATGTTATGCGCACCGGTAACTCGTGGTGCCGTAGTATTACAACAGGCAATAAAAAAAGATACCGCTAAAGTCGAGAGCGATTCGGAGGTGCCGGGGATGGAACCCGGGACTTCTCACATGCAAAGCGAGCGCTCTACCACTGAGCTACACCCCCGTTACATCTGGAGCACTCATTAACGAGTTTCTTGGTGCTCATCAGCTTGTTTTAACAATAAATTAATCAATTAGTTGAAATAAACAAATTCATCTCGTCATTGCCACCTGATACACTTTTTCATCATTGAGGAAAGCCGCATATTACTATAGTCAAAGAAATAGGCAGCGCTGTTCGATGAAATGTATTTCATGATATGCGCACCGGTAACTCGTGGTGCCGTAGTATTACAACAGGCAATCAAAAAAGATACCGCTAAAGTCGAGAGCGCTTTGGAGGTGCCGGGGATTGAACCCGGGACTTCTCACACGCAAAGCGAGCGCTCTACCACTGAGCTACACCCCCGTTACATCTGGAGCACTCATTAACGAGTTTCTTGGTGCTCATCAGCTTGTTTTAACAATAAATTAATCAATTAGTTGAAATAAACAAATTCATCTCGTCATTGCCGCCTGATACAGTTTTTCATCATTGAGGAAAGCCGCATATTTCTATAGTCAAAGAAATAGGCAGCGCTGTTCGATGAAATGTATTTCATGATATGCGCACCGGTAACTCGTGGTGCCGTAGTATTACAACAGGCAATCAAAAAAGATACCGCTAAAGTCGAGAGCGCTTTGGAGGTGCCGGGGATTGAAACCCGGGACTTCTCACATGCAAAGCGAGCGCTCCACCACTGAGCTACACTTCCGTTACCTTTAGAGCACTCATTAACGAGTTTCTTGGTGGTCATCAGCTTGTTCAAACAATAAATTAATCAATTAGTTGAAATAAACAAAATCATCTCGTCATTGCCCCCTGATACATTTTTTTCATCATTGAGGCAAGCCGCATATTTCTTTAGTCAAAGAAAATGGCAGCGCTGTTCAACAAAATGTATTTAATGTTATGCGCACCGGTAACTCGTGGTGCCGTAGTATTACAACAGGCAATAAAAAAAGATACCGCTAAAGTCGAGAGCGATTCGGAGGTGCCGGGGATGGAACCCGGGACTTCTCACATGCAAAGCGAGCGCTCTACCACTGAGCTACACCCCCGTTACATCTGGAGCACTCATTAACGAGTTTCTTGGTGCTCATCAGCTTGTTTTAACAATAAATTAATCAATTAGTTGAAATAAACAAAACCATCTCGTCAATGCCGCCTGATACAGTTTTTTCATCATTGAGGAAAGCCGCATATTTCTATAGTCAAAGAAATAGGCAGCGCTGTTCGATGAAATGTATTTCATGATATGCGCACCGGTAACTCGTGGGGCCGTAGTATTACAACAGGCAATCAAAAAAGATACCGCTAAAGTCGAGAGCGCTTTGGAGGTGCCGGGGATTGAAACCCGGGACTTCTCACATGCAAAGCGAGCGCTCCAGCACTGAGCTACACTTCCGTTACCTTTAGAGCACTCATTAACGAGTTTCTTGGTGGTCATCAGCTTGTTCAAACAATAAATTAATCAATTAGTTGAAATAAACAAAATCATCTCGTCATTGCCCCCTGATACAGTTTTTTCATCATTGAGGCAAGCCGCATATTTCTTTAGTCAAAGAAAATGGCAGCGCTGTTCAACAAAATGTATTTAATGTTATGCGCACCGGTAACTCGTGGTGCCGTAGTATTACAACAGGCAATCAAAAAAGATACCGCTAAAGTCGAGAGCGCTTTGGAGGTGCCGGGGATGGAACCCGGGACTTCTCACATGCAAAGCGAGCGCTCTACCACTGAGCTTCACCCCCGTTACATTTGGAGCACTCATTACCGAGTTTCTTGGTGCTCATCAGCTTGTTCTAACAATAAAATAATTCAATAGTTGAAATAAACAAAATCATCTCGTCATTGGTGCCTGATACAGTTTTTTCATCATTGAGGAAAGCCGCTTATCTCTATAGTCAAAGAAAATGGCAGCGCTGTTCGATGAAATGTATTTCATGATATGCGCACCGGTAACTCGTGGTGCCGTAGTATTACAACAGGCAATCAAAAAAGATACCGCTAAAGTCGAGAGCGCTTTGGAGGTGCCGGGGATTGAACCCGGGACTTCTCACATGCAAAGCGAGCGCTCTACTACTGAGCTACACCCCCATTACATCTGGAGCACTCATTAACGAGTTTCTTGGTGCTCATCAGCTTGTTCAAACAATAAAGTAATCAAATAGTTGAAATAAACAAAATCATCTCGTCATTGCCGGCTGATACAGTTTTTTCATCATTGAGGAAAGCCGCTTATCTCTATAATCAAAGAAAATGCAGTGCTGTTCGATGAAATGTATTTCATAATATGCGCACCGGTAACTCGTGGTGCCGTAGTATTACAACAGGCAATCAAAAAAGATACCGCTAAAGTCGAGAGCGCTTCGTAGGTGCCGGGGATGGAACCCGGGACTTCTCATATGCAAAGCGAGCGCTCTACCACTGAGCTTCACCCCCGTTACATTTGGAGCACTCATTAACGAGTTTCTTGGTGCTCATCAGCTTGTTCTAACAATAAAAAATTCAATAGTTGAAATAAACAAAATCATCTCGTCATTGCTGCCTGATACAGTTTTTCATCATTGAGGAAAGCCGCATATTTCTATAGTCAAAGAAAATGGCAGCGCTGTTCGACGAAATGTATTTCATGATATGCGCACCGGTAACTCGTGGTGCCGTAGTATTACAACAGGCAATAAAAAAAGATCGGTAAAGTCGAGAGTGCTTTGGAGGTGCCGGGGATTGAACCCGGGACTTCTCACATGCAAAGCGAGCGCTCTACGTCTGAGCTACACCCCCATTACATCTGGAGCACTCATTATCGAGATTCTTGGTGCTCATCAGCTTGTTCAAACAATAAAGTAATCAATTAGTTGAAATAAACAAAATCATCTCGTCATTGCCGGCTGATACAGTTTTTGAATCATTGAGGAAAGCCGTAAATTTCTATAGTCAAAGAAAATGGCAGCGCTGTTTGATGAAATGTATTTCATGATATGCGCACCGGTAACTCGTGGTGTCGTAGTATTACAACAGGCAATAAAAAAAGATACCGCTAAAGTCGAGAGCGCTTTGGAGGTGCCGGATATTGAACCCGAGAATTCTCACATGCAAAGCGAGCGCTCTTCCGCTGAGCTACACCCCCGTTACATCTGGAGCACTCATTAACAAGTTTCTTGGTGCTCATCACCTTGTTCAAACAATAAAGTAATCAATTAGTTTAAATAAACAAAATCATCTCGTCATTGCTGCCTGATACAGTTTTTTCATTATTGAGAAAAGCCGCATATTTCTATAGTCAAAGAAATAGGCAGCGCTGTTCGATGAAATGTATTTCATGATATGCGCACCGGTAACTCGTGGTGCCGTAGTATTACAACAGGCAATCAAAAAAGATACCGCTAAAGTCGAGAGCGCTTTGGAGGTGCCGGGGATTGAAACCCGGGACTTCTCACATGCAAAGCGAGCACTCCACCACTGAGCTACACTTCTGTTACCTTTAGAGCACTCATTAACGAGTTTCTTGGTGCTCATCAGCTTGTTCTAACAATAAATTAATCAATTAGTTGAAATAAACAAAACCATATCTCGTCATTGCCGCGGGATACAGTTTTTTCATCATTGAGGAAAGCCGCATATTACTATAGTCAAAGAAATAGGCAGCGCTGTTCGATGAAATGTATTTCATGATATGCGCACCGGTAACTCGTGGTGCCGTAGTATTACAACAGGCAATCAAAAAAGATACCGCTAAAGTCGAGAGCACTTTGAAGGTGCCGGGGATTGAACCCGGGACTTCTCACATGCAAAGCGAGCGCTCTACCACTGAGCTACACCCCCGTTACATCTGGAGCACTCATTAACGAGTTTCTTGGTGCTCATCAGCTTGTTCAAACAATAAAGTAATCAATTAGTTAAAATAAACAAAATCATCTTGTCATTGCCGGCTGATACAGTTTTTTCATCATTGAGGAAAGCCGCACATTTGTATAGTCAAAGAAAATGGCAGCGCTGTTTGATGAATTGTATTTCATGATATGCGCACCGGTAACTCGTGGTGCCGTAGTATTACAACAGGCAATCAAAAAAGATACCGCTAAAGTCGAGAGCGCTTTGGAGGTGCCGGGGATTGAACCCGGGACTTCTCACATGCAAAGCGAGCGCTCTACAACTGAGCTACACCCCCGTTACATCTGGAGCACCCATTAACGAGTTTCTTGGTGCTCATCAGCTTGTTCTAACAATAAAATAATTCAATAGTTGAAATAAACAAAATCATCTCGTCATTGGTGCCTGATACAGTTTTTTCATCATTGAGTAAAGCCGCTTATCTCTATAGTCAAAGAAAATGGCAGCGCTGTTTGATGAATTGTATTTCATGATATGCGCACCGGTAACTCGTGGTGCCGTAGTATTACAACAGGCAATCAAAAAAGATACCGCTAAAGTCGAGAGCGCTTTGGAGGTGCCGGGGATTGAAACCCGGGACTTCTCACATGCAAAGCGAGCGCTCCACCACTGAGCTACACTTCCGTTACCTTTAGAGCACTCATTAACAAGTTTAATGGTGCTCATCAGCTTGTTCAAACAATAAATTAATCAATTAGTTGAAATAAACAAAATCATCTCGTCATTGCTGCCTGATACAGTTTTTTCATTATTGAGAAAAGCCGCATATTTCTATAGTCAAAGAAATAGGCAGCGCTGTTCGATGAATTGTATTTCATGATATGCGCACCGGTAACTCGTGGTGCCGTAGTATTACAACAGGCAATAAAAAATGATACCGCTAAAGTCGAGAGCGATTCGTAGGTGCCGGGGCTTGAACCCGGGACTTCTCACATGCAAAACGAGCGCTCTACCACTGAGCTACACCCCTTTTTTTCTTTATTGCCTGCTTCGCAAACAGTACAAATCAATATAAGAATACAGTGCAGTGTCACGTGTAAAAGTGCTGTCACATCTTCCAGCACATGGGGGTTAAAAAGGCAGACGCTTTATGCCGACCAACTTATCTAAACATGGCAACCACTCTGGCTTATCTTGTGCCTCGTATGCAGTCATCAAATACTGTACACTTTCTATGAAGTACTCTCGAGCGGGCCGGGGATTCACGTCTACGTTTCGCACTGCCATCCGTGTTCGCCACACACTGTGAAGAACCAATACCATGAACATATCGTAGGGCACACCGCCTACATTTATGACTGGCAAAAAACGGATGCCATACTGTGTAACTGGCAGCTCTTTCTTCAGGGTCCTTTGAAGGATGTCCCAGAGAAAGACTGCATCGGTACAGTCTAGAAAGATGTGGTCAACTGTCTCAAGTTTTCTGCAGATAATGCAATCAACTGACGGGACGAATATTCCTTTTTTCTCGGAGCCATGGATTGGTAGGGAGTGTGCCGCTGTGAAGTTTGAAAAATAATGTCTTCATTGATGGTCTAATTGGCATCTTTTTTTCACTCTTTTCAAGACGTCATCCCCGGGCCCATTAGGGTACAATGTTCTATACAGAGGCTCTGGCAACATGGTTTCTACAAGGTCCTTGTACAGTCTCTTTCGCGAAACCCTAGAGAGATACTCCATCGAAAATCGCACTCTCAATATTTCCACAGCAGCAATCACTTCTTTCATGTACCCCTTAGGTCTTTTTGTCACCCCATTGACAGTGGTTACAATGAAATCAGGCAAAAAATGGGACAGCCGCACATGTATCAATGTTCTCAAAAAACGATCATCTTGATCTCGTAAAAAAACAAACCTAGATACTATCTGTCTCAGGAACAAGTGTACAAGACCAAGCCCCCCACTTTTCACAGAACGGAACAGATTTGTTCGGCTTGTCCTTTCCCACGTGGACGCCCAGATAAACACTGCGATCACTCTGTGTAGCTTTTGTACAGCAACACGTGGCATGAATAGAACTTGTAAAACATACCATACTCGTGAAATAAGAAATATGTTGCTCACTGTTGACCTCGTAAACATTGAGAAATCGCGCCCACCCCACGTTTTTGTCTTGTCTCTTAGTTGCTGTCTCTTGTTTCCAATATTCTGTTGTGTCTCTGTAGTGTTGGAGAGGTACCCCTAAGTACTTGTCAGGTATAACCTTCCATGTAATGCTTTCAAATATTGATGGTGTGTTCTGCCAATTTCCGTGCCATATTCCAAGACATTTACTCCAGTTGACTCTACTATCAGTGCAATCACAGAAGAATTTCACATCGTTTAGTGCTTCTCTAATACTCTCCCGATCTTCGCAGAACACAGCAATATCGTCGGCGTAACTAAGTATTTTGACCTCTGCAGACATCAAATGAAACCCCCGCACCTGATCATTCTGTATCACTTTCTGGCATAGAGGTTCTAAATAGATAGCAAAAAGCAGTGCTGATGCAGGGCACCCTTGTTTTACACTCGATAAAACTTGTATATTATCACTAAGCTGTTTGTTTATTACAATTTTTGTAGTGCATCCCGTGTACGCCATTCGGACCCCTTCCAACACCACAGACCCTATATTGACATAGTCAAGAATGCTGAAAAGTATGTCATTGTTCACGCGGTCAAATGCCTTCTCGAGATCGATTTGTAGCATAGCTACTTTACCGTCAAACTCCTCGCAGCATTCTAACATATTTCGGGCTATATGAATGTTCGTCATAATTGTTCTGCCTTTTATGCCACAAGTCCGATGTGGTCCAACTATTTTTGTAATCACTGTTTGAATTCGCCTGGCCAAAACACCCATGAATATTTTGTAGTCAACATTCGCTAGGGTTATGGGTCTGTAGGATGTGACGGACAGCTGTTTCCTGGGATCTTCAGTTTTTGGGATTAACACGATGTGTGTTCTCCGAAAAGATATTGGCAACTCTTTCCTCTCGTATGCCTCATCGAACACATTCCACAAAGCTTCTGCCACAAGATTTTTAAATTTCTTATAGAATGCTACACCTAGTCCATCTGGACCGGGTGTTTTACCGTTTTTCATTTTTTCAATGGTGATTTCGATTTCTCTGACCGAGATGGGTGCTTCTAGTCTCGCTTTTACGTCATCCTCAAGCTTCGGCATAAGTGACAAGAAACGCCGACTATACGTACTCGTGTCCGCTCTGACGCCTCCCAACAGTTCTTGGAAATATTCCACAAACGCGTGCTCAATCTCGGTTTTATCTGTGGTGACTTCATTTTTGTGTTCTATCGCCCTTATCTCGTTTCTTGTCGCGTAGCTCTTTTCATCTGTGACGGCACGTTTTGTGGGAGCCTCGCCACACCATAATCTTCCTGCGCGTGCGCGTACCACCGCTCCTCTGTACCTTTCGGTATCTACGGCTTCTAATTCTTGTTTCACTCTTCTTATTTCTTTACTGCGCTCCCCTGGTTGCGCGCATTCTTGACATAGCAAAAAATCAAGCTCACATTGCAGTTGTCATTCTTTTTTCAGGTTAGTGCGTTTTATTGACACTGATTTTCCAATTGCTTCTATTTTTACTTTTTCCTTGAAGCACTCCCATGTGTAAATTGAACTACTTGCGTCACCTTTCGCCACTTCTTTTATTTCCTTTTCAGCATTTTCTACAAACTTCTCATCCTCGAGTAGCTTTTCATTTACCTTCCAGAGTCCCCAATTGAATTTGGGCTTTTCTTTTTTATTAATGGTGAACATTACTAGACTATGGTCACTAAATGAAACATTCTTCACTGCGTAGCCCTGGCACATAGGAAGCAGGGACGTAAACACGTATGCTCTGTCAAGTCTAGCTCTACTGTTGAGCTGGTAATGCGTATAGCGAGTACCCTGCGCCAGTACATAGCCCACGTCGTCCAAGTTCCGCTCACGCGTCATTGAATCCAATACCAAGGCACTAGAGTCACGTACAAAGTTTTCACATGCCCTGTCTTCGGCATTACACGCACAGTTGAAATCGCCTAGAATTATAACTGCCTTCTCGCATGATAGATACGTATCGAGACTTTCGAAGAATATTTTCCTATCTTGTTGTCTATTTGGCGCATATACGCACACAACGCGCCAACTAATGCCGGAAAGAAGAAAATCACATGGAATTAATCGCCCTTCATTATCACTGTGTACACTTTTTTCGACAATGCCAACTGTGTTCCTTATAAATAGAAGACATCCGCCTGAAGTATCTACAGAATGACTCACACATATATTGTATCTGGAGCGGAAGTTCAAAAATATGGTGTCCATCTGTTCTTCAGATTCAATTTTCGTTTCCTGCACAGCGGCGATATCAACGTCATTTTCAAGAAACAAACGACGTAACTGATACTGTCGCCTCTTCGAGCGTAAACCTCTAACGTTAAAAGTTGCGACGCGTAAGGCTGACTCTATATTGAAAGCCATGATTTTTGTTTAGGGAAGGGAGTACAAAACACAGTGTTTACTTTAGGTGAACGTTTCTAAAAAACGGCTTTAGTTTTACTGAAAATTTTGCGGCAATCGGTCCAGGTTTTACAGAGGCATGGTGTGCGTAAACTCCGCTCACTTACGGGTTACTTTCCATCCGGAAAAAAGGCACAAAAAAACTCAAGCCCCAGGAAGCTTTTGCGAAGGCTGTCTGGCCTCCGCCCGTGGATTAGTCTGCAAGTTCGGCCGTGGCTTCAACGTTGGTCGCCTCATTCCTATGGTTTTTGCTGGTGGTTCTTCTCGACCAACGTCTCCGGAGGTAGTGAAGTCTTCCCCAACAATGTCTCTTGGTCGCTTTCCAGCTAGTCCACTGCCTGCGTTGTCGCTGATTTCCATGTCGTCTTGCAGTGTGTCTGCGTCGCTGGGAGCCTTCACAGTCGGCAGGTGCTGTTCTGGCTTGTCTGTCGTTATCGGTTTTTCTGGCTCTGGTTCGGATGCCTTGTTCTCGACCTTTTCATTGTCCATCCTACTAGGCCTGCTCAGTTTCACCAATTCTGGGGTCACCTCTTCCTTCCTCGCAGTCGCGCTCGCTGCCTCTTCAGCTTCATGCTCATCCATTAACAGCTCTGCGTGGTCGTTGCCACTCGGAGGTTCGGTGACGCTGGCATTAGACAACGTGCAGTCGTTCTCCTCGTGGCCAAATCTTCGGCAGGCACCACAGCGTGGCACACGGCAATCTCGCCGTATGTGCCCGTTTGCTCGACAGCGTAAGCACACTGGCGCTCTGCCCGGAACAACCACCAAAGCTTGCTCACCGCTTACGTTCACTTGGTGAGGCAGGTCTTCAATTTTGACGCCCACTTTCAACCGAAGTGTCACAATACGGGTAGTGGAGCCTTTTTCGCTGATGCCGTTTACACGCCACCTCTCTCTGTTGACGTCAACCACTTGGCCGTACGGCTCGAAAGCACGTCGCACATCCTCATCGAGAACATTGTGCAGCAGCCAGTGTACTTTCATACGCACATCCTGGTTTGCCGGATCAATGACAAGACAGCGACAATTTTTTACCTTGATATCGCCTTGCGATAGAATCGTCTTGACAGCGTCCCTGTTCTTGAACGTTACCGCCCACACGTGGCTCATCCTATATGCCCCCAAAGCAACCACTTCGGGGAGCAGTCGCAGGCTGGCCAAGGTGTCACGGAAATCTTCCACTCGATAAGGTCGGGCTCGTACGTCAGCGTGCAGAAAAACCGTATTTAAAACAATTCGTCCTGTAGGAAGGGTTGGCAACACAACTTGATATTCCTTATCGTCATCAAAAGACCTATTTCCGCAGCTAGTATCTGCCGCAAACGCCGCTCCTACGGAGCACATGATTCTTGCGTCCGACGCGCGTGAGTGCCGACGAAAGAATCCACTGAGCTACACCCCCGTTACATCTGGAGCACCCATTAACGAGTTTCTTGGTGCTCATCAGCTTGTTCTAACAATAAAGTAATCAATTAGTTGAAATAAACAAAATCATCTCGTCATTGCCGGCTGATACAGTTTTTTTATCATTGAGGAAAGCCGTATATTTCTATAGTCAAAGAAAATGGCAGCGCTGTTCAACAAAATGTATTTAATGTTATGCGCACCGGTAACTCGTGGTGCCGTAGTATTTCAACAGGCAATATAGAAAGATACCGCTAAAGTCGAGAGCAATTTGGAGGTGCCGGGGTTTGAACACGGGACTTCTCACATGCAAAGCGAGCGCTCTACCACTGAGCTACACTTCCGTTACCTTTAGAGCACTCATTAACGAGTTTCTTGGTGCTCATCAGCTTGTTCAAACAATAAAGTAATCAATTAGTTGAAATAAACAAAATCTACTCGTCATTGCCGGCTGATACAGTTTTTTCATCATTGAGGTAAGCCGCATATTTCTTTAGTCAAAGAAAATGGCAGCGCTGTTCAACAAAATGTATTTAATGTTATGCGCACCGGTAACTCGTGGTGCCGTAGTATTTCAACAGGCAATATAAAAAGATACCGCTAAAGTCGAGAGCGATTTGGAGGTGCCGGGGTTTGAACCCGGGACTTCTCACATGCAAAGCGAGCACTCTACCACTGAGCTACACCCCCGTTACCTTTAGAGCACTCATTAACGAGTTTCTTGGTGCTCATCAGCTTGTTCAAACAATAAATTAATCAATTAGTTGAAAAAAACAAAATCATCTCGTCATTGCCCCCGTATACAGTTTTTTCATCATTGAGGTAAGCCGCATATTTCTTTAGTCAAAAAAAATGGCAGCGCTGTTCAACAAAATGTATTTAATGTTATGCGCACCGGTAACTCGTGGTGCCGTAGTATTACAACAGGATATCAAAAAAGATACCGCTAAAGTCGAGAGCGATTTGGAGGTGCCGGGGTTTGAACCCGGGGCTTCTCACATGCAAAGCGAGCGCTCTACCACTGAGCTACACCCCCGTTACATCTGGAGCGCTCATTAACGAGTTTCTTGGTGCTCATCAGCTTGTTCAAACAATAAAGTAATCAATTAGTTGAAATAAACAAAATCATCTCGTCATTGCCGGCTGATACAGTTTTTTCATCATTGAGGAAAGCCGTATATTTCTATAGTCAAAGAAAGTGGCAGCGCTGTTCAACAAAATGTATTTAATGTTATGCGCACCAGTAACTCGTGGTGCCGTAGTATTTCAACAGGCAATATAAAAAGATACCGCTAAAGTCGAGAGCGATTTGGAGGTGCCGGGGTTTGAACCCGGAACTTCTCACATGCAAAGCGAGCGCTCTACCGCTGAGCTACACCCCCGTTACTTTTGGAGCACTCATTAACGAGTTTCTTGGTGCTCATCAGCTTGTTCAAACAATAAATTAATCAATTAGTTGAAATAAACAAAATCATCTCGGCATTGCCTCCTGATACAGTTTTTTCATCATTGAGAAAAGCCGCTTATCTCTATAGTCAAAGAAAGTGGCAGCGGTGTTCGATGAAATGTGTTTCATGTTATGCGCACCGGTAACTCGTGGTGCCGTAGTATTACAACAGGATATCAAAAAAGATACCGCTAAAGTCGAGAGCGCTTTGGAGGTGCCGGGGATAAAACCCGGGACTTCTCACATGCAAAGCGAGCGCTCTACCACTGAGCTACACCCCCGTTACATCTGGAGCACTCATTAACAAGTTTCTTGGTGCTCATCAGCTTGTTCTAACAATGAAATAATCAATTAGTTCAAATAAACAAAATCATCTCGTCATTGCCGCCTGATGCAGTTTTTTCATCATTAAGGAAAGCCGCATATTTCTATAGTCAAAGAAAATGGCAGCGCTGTTCGATGAAATGTATTTCATGATATGCGCACCGGTAACTCGTGGTGCCGTAGTATTACAACAGGATATCAAAAAAGATACCGCTAAAGTCGAGAGCGCTTTGGAGGTGTCGGGGATAAAACCCGGGACTTCTCACATGCAAAGCGAGCGCTCTACCACTGAGCTACACCCCCGTTACATCTGGAGCACTCATTAACAAGTTTCTTGGTGCTCATCAGCTTGTTCTAACAATGAATTAATCAATTAGTTCAAATAAACAAAATCATCTCGTCATTGCCGCCTGATGCAGTTTTTTCATCATTAAGGAAAGCCGCATAATTCTATAGTCAAAGAAAATGGCAGCGCTGTTCGATGAAATGTATTTCATGATATGCGCACCGGTAACTCGTGGTGCCGTAGTATTACAACAGGATATCAAAAAAGATACCGCTAAAGTCGAGAGCGCTTTGGAGGTGCCGGGGATAAAACCCGGGACTTCTCACATGCAAAGCGAGCGCTCTACCACTGAGCTACACCCCCGTTACATCTGGAGCACTCATTAACAAGTTTCTTGGTGCTCATCAGCTTGTTCTAACAATGAATTAATCAATTAGTTCAAATAAACAAAATCATCTCGTCATTGCCGCCTGATGCAGTTTTTTCATCATTAAGGAAAGCCGCATATTTCTATAGTCAAAGAAAATGGCAGCGCTGTTCGATGAAATGTATTTCATGATATGCGCACCGGTAACTCGTGGTGCCGTAGTATTACAACAGGATATCAAAAAAGATACCGCTAAAGTCGAGAGCGCTTTGGAGGTGCCGGGGATAAAACCCGGGACTTCTCACATGCAAAGCGAGCGCTCTACCACTGAGCTACACCCCCGTTACATCTGGAGCACACATTAACGAGTTTCTTGGTGCTCATCAGCTTGTTCTAACAATGAATTAATCCATTAGTTCAAATAAACAAAATCATCTCGTCATTGCCGCCTGATGCAGTTTTTTCATCATTGAGGAAAGCCGCATATTCCTATAGTCAAAGGAAATGGCAGCGCTGTTCGATGGATTGTATTTCATGATATGCGCACCAGTAACTCGTGGTGCCGTAGTATTACAACAGGCAATCAAAAAAGATACCGCTAAAGTCGAGAGCGCTTTGGAGGTGCCGGGGATTGAAACCCGGGACTTCTCACATGCAAAGCGAGCGCTCCACCACTGAGCTACACCCCCGTTACATCTGGAGCACTCATTAACGAGTTTCTAGGTGCTCATCAGCTTGTTCCAACAATAAAATAATTCAGTAGTTGAAATAGACAAAACCATCTCGTCATTGCTGCGTGATACAGTTTTTTTATCATTGAGGAAAGCCGCATATTTCTATAGTCAAAGAAAATGGCAGCGCTGTTCGATGAAATGTATTTCATGATATGCGCACCGGTAACTCGTGGTGCCGTAGTATTACAACAGGATATCAAAAAAGATACCGCTAAAGTCGAGAGCGCTTTGGAGGTGCCGGGGATAAAACCCGGGACTTCTCACATGCAAAGCGAGCGCTCTACCACTGAGCTACACCCCCGTTACATCTGGAGCACTCATTAACAAGTTTCTTGGTGCTCATCAGCTTGTTCTAACAATGAATTAATCAATTAGTTCAAATAAACAAAATCATCTCGTCATTGCCGCCTGATGCAGTTTTTTCATCATTAAGGAAAGCCGCATATTTCTATAGTCAAAGAAAATGGCAGCGCTGTTCGATGAAATGTATTTCATGATATGCGCACCGGTAACTCGTGGTGCCGTAGTATTACAACAGGATATCAAAAAAGATACCGCTAAAGTCGAGAGCGCTTTGGAGGTGCCGGGGATAAAACCCGGGACTTCTCACATGCAAAGCGAGCGCTCTACCACTGAGCTACACCCCCGTTACATCTGGAGCACACATTAACGAGTTTCTTGGTGCTCATCAGCTTGTTCTAACAATGAATTAATCCATTAGTTCAAATAAACAAAATCATCTCGTCATTGCCGCCTGATGCAGTTTTTTCATCATTGAGGAAAGCCGCATGCATATTCCAGTAGTCAAAGGAAATGGCAGCGCTGTTCGATGGATTGTATTTCATGATATGCGCACCAGTAACTCGTGGTGCCGTAGTATTACAACAGGCAATCAAAAAAGATACCGCTAAAGTCGAGAGCGCTTTGGAGGTGCCGGGGATTGAAACCCGGGACTTCTCACATGCAAAGCGAGCGCTCCACCACTGAGCTACACCCCCGTTACATCTGGAGCACTCATTAACGAGTTTCTAGGTGCTCATCAGCTTGTTCCAACAATAAAATAATTCAGTAGTTGAAATAGACAAAACCATCTCGTCATTGCTGCGTGATACAGTTTTTTTATCATTGAGGAAAGCCGCATATTTCTATAGTCAAAGAAAATGGCAGCGCTGTTCGATGAAATGTATTTCATGATATGCGCACCGGTAACTCGTGGTGCCGTAGTATTACAACAGGCAATAAAAAAGATACCGCTAAATTCGAGAGCGCTTTGGAGGTGCCGGGGATTGAACCCGAGATTTCTCACATGCAAAGCGAGCGCTCTACCGCTGAGCTACACCCCCGGTACATCTGGAGCACTTATTAACGAGTTTCTTGGTGCTCATCACCTTGTTCAAACAATAAAGTAATCAATTATTGAAATAAACAAAATCATCTCGTCATTGCCGGCTGATACAGTTTTTTCATCATTGAGGAAAGCCGCATATTTCTATAGTCAAAGAAAATGGCAGCGCTGTTTTATGAAATGTATTTTATGATATGCGCACCGGTAACTCGTGGTGCCGTAGTATTACAACAGGCAATAAAAAAAGATACCGCTAAAGTCGAGAGCGCTTTGGATGTGCCGGGGATTGAACCCGGAACTTCTCGCATGCAAAGCGAGCGCTCTACCACTGAGCTACACCCTTTTTTTGCTTTATTGCCTGTTTACAGGCGCATACATCAAACCACAAGCAGAACAAAAACAAGCAGTAACAGTCCGACAGAAACTTGAAACTCTTTAAGTGCTCCCAAGGGCTCCACCCTCGACAACCACTCAGGTAAAATCTCCTGAGTTTTCTGCAGTTCAACATACTTGGCCATACATTCACGGAAATACATTCGTGCAGGCCGTGCATCCTGATCGCGATAGAAACCCGCCATACGGGCCCGCCATAAACAGTGAAGTCCACATAGCATAATCAAATCAAAAGGCATTCCCTCTTCGTCCACTATTGGCAGAAATCTTATACCATATGGATTTAAAGGTAATTCTTTCTGTAACGTCCTTTGAAGTACATCCCAAAAATATACTCCTTCCCAACAATGTAAGAAAACATGGTCAATATTTTCCGGTTTTTTACAGATAAGGCAATTTGTCCCCCAAGGTAAGCAAAAACCACGGTCTGCTTGAAATGTCCTGACTGATAGTGTACCTGTGTGCAGCTTGAAAAAGAAAGACTTCGCGCCAGGAGCCACTTGCATCCTCTTCACTCTTTTAAGCACATCTTTCCCTTCACCTCCAGCGTACATGGCACGGTACAGCGGTGCAGGTAAAACAACATCGCATACATCTTTGTACAACTTCTTTCGAGTCACTGAAAACAAATATTCATTGGAAAATCTAACAGATAAAAACCGTACACTTAGAATAACCTCTTTAAGATACCCGCGCACAGCACCGGTCATGTCATGCGTGCTAACCACATATCCAGGTAAAGCCCGCGTCAGTCTCATTTGGCACACTGTACGTAAGAAACGGTCCCTTGTGTAGCGAAAAAAAAAGAACCTATTTACGACTTGGCGTATGAAAAGGTGTGTTAAACCAAGCCCTCCGTGTTTCACTTTTCGAAACAGATTAGTTCGACTGCATCTCTCCCAGTTCGAAGCCCACACGAACACTGCGAAGATACGATGGAACTTCTGTATGTTTGCCCTTGAACAATGCAATACTTGCATCACATACCAAAGTTTTGAGGCAAAGAAAAGATTACAGACATTCGCCCTAGCAAACACTGACAGATGAGTACCGTTGCATCTATTAGCTTTCGTCCGGATTTCTTTCGCTTGTTCTTGCCAGTAGTTCTCATTATCTTTATAAAATTTCAGTGGCACCCCTAAGTACTTGACAGGTGTGGTCACCCATTTAACATTGGCAAAATAGTCTGATTTTGATGACCACTCTCCATGCCAGAAACCCAGACACTTTCCCCAGTTTACTAGACTGCCAGTTGCCTTGCCGAACCTTTTAACCACACTGATGGTAGTGGTAACACTATCTTGATCGATACAACAAACAGCCACATCGTCGGCATATGCCAAAATTTTAACTTCGGACTCTTGTAATCTATAGCCACGAATGCAACTGTTTTGAGCTATTGCTAAGCACAAAGATTCTATATATAAACTGAAAAGTAGGGGGCTCAGCGGGCAGCCCTGGCGAACAGAACGCTTTATGTTAATTGTATCTCCTAGCGTCTTATTGATTACCAGTCGGGTTGTGCAGTTCCGGTATGCCATAGATACTCCATCTCTGATTACAAAACCAACGTTGACATGGTCAAGAATGGAAAGCAGAAGGTTGTGGGAAACACAATCAAAAGCTTTCTCGAGATCAATCTGTAGAATGGCTACCCCTACTTGATTGGCATCGCTACACTCGAGCACACAGCGCATCTTGTGTATATTAGTCACAATGGAGCGACCCATAATCCCACATGTTTGGTGAGGCCCTACTAATTCTTTGACTACCCCTTGAAGTCGCCGTGCTAGTACTTTCATTAAAATTTTGTAATCACAATTAGTTAGTGATATCGGTCTATACGAAGAAACTAATTTTAACTTCTCCGAGTGTTCTGTCGTAGGTATCAAAACTGTATGTGCTTCACTAAAGGACCTAGGGAGGACATTAAGTTTATAAGCTTGATTGAAGACATCTGCAAGTACTTGGGATAATTCATTTTTGAACTCCTTATAAAACGAAGCACTAAGCCCGTCCGGCCCTGGAGATTTACCAGGATTCATTTTATCTATAGCCCTTTCTACTTCCGTCGGCGTTATAGATAGCTCTAAAGCTGATTTGGTGTTATCTGACAACTTCGGCATTCTGCTAAGGAACTCCTGCTTAAATTCCTCTGAATCAATGGGCGTGGCAGCGAAGAGTCCTTCGTAGTGTTTGCCAAATGCTCGTCCTATGCTCTCATTGTCCGAAACTTCGATACCGTTGACTTCAATGGCATCTATGTGATTTCGTCTGGCATGACTCTTCTCTAATCCAAGCGCTCGCTTCGTCGGGCGATCATCCACAGTCATTGATGCTGCTCTGGCTCGCACTAGCGCTCCGCGATAGCGTTCCTCCTCATATACCTCTATCCTCTCTTTAATACTCCGCAAATCGTCACCATATACTCCAGGTTTTTCACATTCAAGAGCTGTTAGTCTCTCAAGTGTTCGTCTAAGCTCTTTCTCATTCTTCTTAGATTCAAAAGATAAAACGCTAGATCTCTCTATTGCTTTTATTTTGATTCGCTGCTTGAATAGCTCCCATTCTTCTCCTATTTTGCCCATACACTCTTTGTTAATATTACTTATTTCTTTAATAACTGATGCGCTAAACGATTCATCCTTCAAGAGGTTAGAGTTCATTTTCCACTGTTCCCAAGAAAAGGCGTTCCTTTCTTTTTTTGACCCGATATTGCATTTTACAAGACAGTGATCGGAAAAGGAAACAGGGACAACATTATAACTGCTACACTGGGTTATAGCATCTGCAGTAAGGTAAAGTCGATCCAATCGGGCATTACTTGTGCCTTGAAAGTGGGTATACTTCACATCTCGGGAGCTATGCAAACACTCCGCAACATCTACTAATTCGTGTTCAAGAATCACCTGTGCCAGAACATCACTGCTTCTATCTTTAACGTTGCGCCTGCTTGATCTATCACTTTCATTCAAGACACAGTTGAAATCACCAACCAATAAGAGTTTCCTACCAGTACACATATGTTGTCGTAAATTGGAAAAAAAAAACCGATCTTTCCTGGCCAATAGTTGGAGCATAAACACATATAATGCGCCATTCAGTGTCACAATAAACAATATCACACCATACTACTCGGCCTGAAGAGCAAGAAAAGACATTTTCTATGACTAATCCTCGCAGTTTTCTAACAAAAAGAACACAGCCCCCTGACGTGCCTATGGCCTGGCTCACAGTGGCAAAATACCGTGATGTAAACTTAAGCACCATGCTCCCAGTCTCCTCCTCGCCTTCAACTTTCGTCTCCTGCACTGCAAGCACATCCAGATTTTCTTCCAATAACAACCGGTAGACTTGGCTTTGCTTCTTCTTTGAAGCCAAGCCTCTAACATTCAACTTGGCGAAGCTAAATGATACTTGAGGCGCCATTACAACCATGTGGAGGAGTTAGGCCCGGAGCATGGCGCTTACCTTGCACGTCTAGCACTACGCTAGACGCCTCCAGGACCGTCCGACCGCCCGGTTTCACTGCACAGTAGAAGAGAATTGTTTACAGCTTTTTTGTCCGTGGTGCCACCAGCTCTTGCTCTCATGCTGGTGCGTCTGCCAGTCGGGGTCTTGGCCGGTGGTTCTTCCACGCTACTTGCACTGTTCTTGTCTGCCGTCTTCACAGGGTCTTCCAATGGTCTTTTAATGGCTGAAACGGCACCGCTGGGCCAAGAGACGCGGTTGGCGTTGCACGTGTTTCCTTCTATCTTCGTGTCGAGACCAACGCTACAGGAGGCACCATCGACAACTTGGCCTTGCTCCGACGCATAGGCAGACGCTCCGTCTACTTCACAGCCTGCGTCTGTCACCGCATTGTCAGCTGTATCGGTCGATACAGCTGCAGAACCTGGTTGAGTGTCAACAGGTGCCGGTGTAGATTCGTCTACTGATGTTGCAGATGTGCAGTTCAAATTTTCTGCGACTTGATCTCCGCAACCTTCAGCCGCGTCCTCTGCCTCTGTCACGTCCATAATGTGCTTCGACGCATCTTCGGCCTCCGCTGACGCGGTCACTGCGGCGTACGAACGGACGCATTCCGCGTCTCCATGCCCGAAACGCCGGCAGCGCGAGCACCGAGGCACCTTACACTCGCGACGCACATGTCCTGTTCCGCTGCAACGCAGGCATTGCATAGGCCGACCTGGGGCTACCACTAAGGCTAACTCACCGGCGACTCGTATCTGATGAGGCAGGTCCTCGACTTTCATACCGCTTTTCAGCTTGATGAAAACGGTGCGGGTCGTCGAGTTCTTCTCATTAACTCCTTCCACACGCCAGCGTTCCCGGGTCACTTCTGTAACTTTCCCGAACGCTGCCAACGCCGTGCGGACAACTTCGTCCGAAACGCCGTGTAACAGCCAGTGAAGCCGCAGCCTCACCTTCCGCTCCTGAGGGTCGATAACGAGGCAGCGGCGTCCTTTGACCTGTAGTTCTTTCAGATCAGTCATCCGTTTCGTCGCCTCCTGGCTGTTAAAGGTCACGGCCCACACATGGTTGATCTGGTAGGCGCCCAATGCAACCACGTCGGGAAGCAGTCGTTCCTTGTCCAGAGCGTCTCGGAAATCTTCGACCTTGAAAGGCCTCACACGAATATCACCGTGCAAAAACACTGTGTTCACAACAATACGTCCTGTTGGCAAATTCGGCAAGATGATCTCATAATCCTTGTTACTTTCGTTTGTAATGCTGTTTCCGCGGCCACCAAGGACCGTCTTTGCCGCTCCGCGGGAGCCCATGATTCCTGCGTCCGACGCGTGCGAGTGCCGGCGAAAGAATGCACTGAGCTACACCCCCGTTACATCTGGAGCACTCATTAACGAGTTTCTTGGTGCTCATCAGCTTGTTCTAACAATAAATTAATCAATTAGTTGAAATAAACAAAACCATCTCGTCATTGCCGCCTGATACAGTTTTTTCATCATTGAGGAAAGCCGCACATTTCTATAGTCAAAGAAATAGGCAGCGCTGTTCAACAAAATGTATTTAATGTTATGCGCACCGGTAACTCGTGGTGCCGTAGTATTTCAACAGGCAATATAAAAAGATCCGCTAAAGTCGAGAGCGATTTGGAGGTGCCGGGGTTTGAACCCGGGACTTCTCACATGCAAAGCGAGCGCTTTACCACTGAGCTACACCCCCGTTACATCTGGAGCACTCATTAACAAGTTTCTTGGTGCTCATCAGCTTGTTCTAACAATGAATTAATCAATTAGTTGAAATAAACAAAATCATCTCGTCATTGCCACCTGATGCAGTTTTTTCATCATTGAGGAAAGCCGCATATTTCTATAGTCAAAGAAAATGGCAGCGCTGTTCGATGAAATGTATTTCATGATATGCGCACCAGTAACTCGTGGTGCCGTAGTATTACAAAAGGCAATAAAAAAAAGATACCGCTAGAGTCGAGAGCGCTTTGGAGGTGCCGGGGTTTGAATCCGGGACTTCTCACATGCAAAGCGAGCGCTCTACCACTGAGCTACACCCCCGTTACATCTGGAGCACTCATTAACAAGTTTCTTGGTGCTCATCAGCTTGTTCTAACAATAAATTATACATTAGTTGAAATAAACAAAATCATCTCGTCATTGCCGCCTGATACAGTTTTTTCATCATTGAGGAAAGCCGCATATTTCTATAGCCAAGGAAACAGGCAGCGCTGTTCGATGAAATGTATTTCATGATATGCGCACCGGTAACTCGTGATGCCGTAGTATTACAACAGGCAATCAAAACAGATACCGCTAAAGTCGAGAGCGATTTGGAGGTGCCGGGGTTTGAACCCGGGACTTCTCACATGCAAAGCGAGTGCTCCACCACTGAGCTACACTTCCGTTACCTTTAGAGCACTCATTAACGAGTTTCTTGGTGCTCATCAGCTTGTTCTAACAATAAATTATCAATTAGTTGAAATAAACAAAATCATCTCGTCATTGCCCCCTGATACAGTTTTTTCATCATTGAGGTAAGCCTCATATTTTTTAGTCAAAGAAAATGGCAGCGCTGTTCAACAAAATGTATTTAATGTTATGCGCACCGGTAACTCGTGGTGCCGTAGTATTTCAACAGGCAATATAAAAAGATCCGCTAAAGTCGAGAGCGATTTGGAGGTGCCGGGGTTTGAACCCGGGACTTCTCACATGCAAAGCGAGTGCTCCACCACTGAGCTACACTTCCGTTACATCTGGAGCACCCATTAACGAGTTTCTTGGTGCTCATCAGCTTGTTCTAACAATAAAATAATTCAATAGTTGAAATAAACAAAATCATCTCGTCATTGCCCCCTGATACAGTTTTTTCATCATTGAGGTAAGCCTCATATTTTTTAGTCAAAGAAAATGGCAGCGCTGTTCAACAAAATGTATTTAATGTTATGCGCACCGGTAACTCGTGGTGCCGTAGTATTTCAACAGGCAATATAAAAAGATCCGCTAAAGTCGAGAGCGATTTGGAGGTGCCGGGGTTTGAACCCGGGACTTCTCACATCCAAAGCGAGCGCTCTACCACTGAGCTACACCCCCGTTACATCTGGAGCACTCATTAACAAGTTTCTTGGTGCTCATCAGCTTGTTCTAACAATGAATTAATCAATTAGTTGAAATAAACAAAATCATCTCGTCATTGCCGGCTGATACAGTTTTTTCATCATTGAGGAAAGCCGCATATTTCTATAGCCAAACAAATAGGCAGCGCTGTTCGATGAAATGTATTTCATGATATGCGCACCGGTAACTCGTGGTGCCGTAGTATTACAACAGGCAATCAAAAAAGATACCGCTAAAGTCGAGAGCGCTTTGGAGGTGCCGGGGACTGAAACCCGGGACTTCTCACATGCAAAGCGAGTGCTCCACCACTGAGCTACACTTCCGTTACATCTGGAGCACCCATTAACGAGTTTCTTGGTGCTCATCAGCTTGTTTTAACAATAAAATAATTCAATAGTTGAAATAAACAAAATCTTCTCGTCATTGCCCCCTGATACAGTTTTTTCATCATTGAGGTAAGCCTCATATTTTTAGTCAAAGAAAATGGCAGCGCTGTTCAACAAAATGTATTTAATGTTATGCGCACCGGTAACTCGTGGTGCCGTAGTATTTCAACAGGCAATATAAAAAGATCCGCTAAAGTCGAGAGCGATTTGGAGGTGCCGGGGTTTGAACCCGGGACTTCTCACATGCAAAGCGAGTGCTCCACCACTGAGCTACACTTCCGTTACATCTGGAGCACCCATTAACGAGTTTCTTGGTGCTCATCAGCTTGTTCTAACAATAAAATAATTCAATAGTTGAAATAAACAAAATCATCTCGTCATTGCCCCCTGATGCAGTTTTTTCATCATTGAGGTAAGCCTCATATTTTTTAGTCAAAGAAAATGGCAGCGCTGTTCAACAAAATGTATTTAATGTTATGCGCACCAGTAACTCGTGGTGCCGTAGTATTACAACAGGCAATCAAAAAAGATACCGCTTAAGTCGAGAACGCTTTGGAGGTGCCAGGGATTAAACCCGGGACTTCTCACATGCAAAGCGAGCGCTCTACCACTGAGCTACACCCCCGTTACATCTGGAGCACCCATTAACGAGTTTCTTGGTGCTCATCAGCTTGTTCTAACAATAAAATAATTTAATAGTTGAAATAAACAAAATCATCTCGTCATTGGTGCCTGATACAGTTGTTTCATCATTGAGGAAAGCCGCTTATCTCTATAGTCAAAGAAAATGGCAGCGCTGTTCGATGAAATGTATTTCATGATATGCGCACCGGTAACTCGTGGTGCCGTAGTATTACAACAGGCAATCAAAAAAGATACCACTAAAGTCGAGAGCGCTTTGGAGGTGCCGGGGATTGAAACCCGGGACTTCTCACATGCAAAGCGAGCGCTCCACCACTGAGCTACACCCCCGTTACATCTGGAGCACTCATTAACGAGTTTCTAGGTGCTCATCAGCTTGTTCCAACAATAAAATAATTCAGTAGTTGAAATAGACAAAACCATCTCGTCATTGCTGCGTGATACAGTTTTTTTATCATTGAGGAAAGCCGCATATTTCTATAGTCAAAGAAAATGGCAGCGCTGTTCGATGAAATGTATTTCATGATATGCGCACCGGTAACTCGTGGTGCCGTAGTATTACAACAGGCAATAAAAAAGATACCGCTAAATTCGAGAGCGCTTTGGAGGTGCCGGGGATTGAACCCGAGATTTCTCACATGCAAAGCGAGCGCTCTACCGCTGAGCTACACCCCCGGTACATCTGGAGCACTTATTAACGAGTTTCTTGGTGCTCATCACCTTGTTCAAACAATAAAGTAATCAATTATTGAAATAAACAAAATCATCTCGTCATTGCCGGCTGATACAGTTTTTTCATCATTGAGGAAAGCCGCATATTTCTATAGTCAAAGAAAATGGCAGCGCTGTTTTATGAAATGTATTTTATGATATGCGCACCGGTAACTCGTGGTGCCGTAGTATTACAACAGGCAATAAAAAAAGATACCGCTAAAGTCGAGAGCGCTTTGGATGTGCCGGGGATTGAACCCGGAACTTCTCGCATGCAAAGCGAGCGCTCTACCACTGAGCTACACCCTTTTTTTGCTTTATTGCCTGTTTACAGGCGCATACATCAAACCACAAGCAGAACAAAAACAAGCAGTAACAGTCCGACAGAAACTTGAAACTCTTTAAGTGCTCCCAAGGGCTCCACCCTCGACAACCACTCAGGTAAAATCTCCTGAGTTTTCTGCAGTTCAACATACTTGGCCATACATTCACGGAAATACATTCGTGCAGGCCGTGCATCCTGATCGCGATAGAAACCCGCCATACGGGCCCGCCATAAACAGTGAAGTCCACATAGCATAATCAAATCAAAAGGCATTCCCTCTTCGTCCACTATTGGCAGAAATCTTATACCATATGGATTTAAAGGTAATTCTTTCTGTAACGTCCTTTGAAGTACATCCCAAAAATATACTCCTTCCCAACAATGTAAGAAAACATGGTCAATATTTTCCGGTTTTTTACAGATAAGGCAATTTGTCCCCCAAGGTAAGCAAAAACCACGGTCTGCTTGAAATGTCCTGACTGATAGTGTACCTGTGTGCAGCTTGAAAAAGAAAGACTTCGCGCCAGGAGCCACTTGCATCCTCTTCACTCTTTTAAGCACATCTTTCCCTTCACCTCCAGCGTACATGGCACGGTACAGCGGTGCAGGTAAAACAACATCGCATACATCTTTGTACAACTTCTTTCGAGTCACTGAAAACAAATATTCATTGGAAAATCTAACAGATAAAAACCGTACACTTAGAATAACCTCTTTAAGATACCCGCGCACAGCACCGGTCATGTCATGCGTGCTAACCACATATCCAGGTAAAGCCCGCGTCAGTCTCATTTGGCACACTGTACGTAAGAAACGGTCCCTTGTGTAGCGAAAAAAAAGAACCTATTTACGACTTGGCGTATGAAAAGGTGTGTTAAACCAAGCCCTCCGTGTTTCACTTTTCGAAACAGATTAGTTCGACTGCATCTCTCCCAGTTCGAAGCCCACACGAACACTGCGAAGATACGATGGAACTTCTGTATGTTTGCCCTTGAACAATGCAATACTTGCATCACATACCAAAGTTTTGAGGCAAAGAAAAGATTACAGACATTCACCCTAGCAAACACTGACAGATGAGTACCGTTGCATCTATTAGCTTTCGTCCGGATTTCTTTCGCTTGTTCTTGCCAGTAGTTCTCATTATCTTTATAAAATTTCAGTGGCACCCCTAAGTACTTGACAGGTGTGGTCACCCATTTAACATTGGCAAAATAGTCTGATTTTGATGACCACTCTCCATGCCAGAAACCCAGACACTTTCCCCAGTTTACTAGACTGCCAGTTGCCTTGCCGAACCTTTTAACCACACTGATGGTAGTGGTAACACTATCTTGATCGATACAACAAACAGCCACATCGTCGGCATATGCCAAAATTTTAACTTCGGATTCTTGTAATCTATAGCCACGAATGCAACTGTTTTGAGCTATTGCTAAGCACAAAGATTCTATATATAAACTGAAAAGTAGGGGGCTCAGCGGGCAGCCCTGGCGAACAGAACGCTTTATGTTAATTGTATCTCCTAGCGTCTTATTGATTACCAGTCGGGTTGTGCAGTTCCGGTATGCCATAGATACTCCATCTCTGATTACAAAACCAACGTTGGCATGGTCAAGAATGGAAAGCAGAAGGTTGTGGGAAACACAATCAAAAGCTTTCTCGAGATCAATCTGTAGAATGGCTACCCCTACTTGATTGGCATCGCTACACTCGAGCACACAGCGCATCTTGTGTATATTAGTCACAATGGAGCGACCCATAATCCCACATGTTTGGTGAGGCCCTACTAATTCTTTGACTACCCCTTGAAGTCGCCGTGCTAGTACTTTCATTAAAATTTTGTAATCACAATTAGTTAGTGATATCGGTCTATACGAAGAAACTAATTTTAACTTCTCCGAGTGTTCTGTCTTAGGTATTAAAACTGTATGTGCTTCACTAAAGGACCTAGGGAGGACATTGAGTTTATAAGCTTGATTGAAGACATCTGCAAGTACATGGGATAATTCATTTTTGAACTCCTTATAAAACGAAGCACTAAGCCCGTCCGGCCCTGGAGATTTACCAGGATTCATTTTATCTATAGCCCTTTCTACTTCCGTCGGCGTTATAGATAGCTCTAAAGCTGATTTGGTGTTATCTGACAACTTCGGCATTCAGCTAAGGAACTCCTGCTTAAATTCCTCTGAATCAATGGGCGTGGCAGCGAAGAGTCCTTCGTAGTGTTTGCCAAATGCTCGTCCTATGCTCTCATTGTCCGAAACTTCGATACCGTTGACTTCAATGGCATCTATGTGATTTCGTCTGGCATGACTCTTCTCTAATCCAAGCGCTCGCTTCGTCGGGCGATCATCCACAGTCATTGATGCTGCTCTGGCTCGCACTAGCGCTCCGCGATAGCGTTCCTCCTCATATACCTCTATCCTCTCTTTAATACTCCGCAAATCGTCACCATATACTCCAGGTTTTTCACATTCAAGAGCTGTTAGTCTCTCAAGTGTTCGTCTAAGCTCTTTCTCATTCTTCTTAGATTCAAAAGATAAAACGCTAGATCTCTCTATTGCTTTTATTTTGATTCGCTGCTTGAATAGCTCCCATTCTTCTCCTATTTTGCCCATACACTCTTTGTTAATATTACTTATTTCTTTAATAACTGATGCGCTAAACGATTCATCCTTCAAGAGGTTAGAGTTCATTTTCCACTGTTCCCAAGAAAAGGCGTTCCTTTCTTTTTTTGACCCGATATTGCATTTTACAAGACAGTGATCGGAAAAGGAAACAGGGACAACATTATAACTGCTACACTGGGTTATAGCATCTGCAGTAAGGTAAAGTCGATCCAATCGGGCATTACTTGTGCCTTGAAAGTGGGTATACTTCACATCTCGGGAGCTATGCAAACACTCCGCAACATCTACTAATTCGTGTTCAAGAATCACCTGTGCCAGAACATCACTGCTTCTATCTTTAACGTTGCGCCTGCTTGATCTATCACTTTCATTCAAGACACAGTTGAAATCACCAACCAATAAGAGTTTCCTACCAGTACACATATGTTGTCGTAAATTGGAAAAAAAAAACCGATCTTTCCTGGCCAATAGTTGGAGCATAAACACATATAATGCGCCATTCAGTGTCACAATAAACAATATCACACCATACTACTCGGCCTGAAGAGCAAGAAAAGACATTTTCTATGACTAATCCTCGCAGTTTTCTAACAAAAAGAACACAGCCCCCTGACGTGCCTATGGCCTGGCTCACAGTGGCAAAATACCGTGATGTAAACTTAAGCACCATGCTCCCAGTCTCCTCCTCGCCTTCAACTTTCGTCTCCTGCACTGCAAGCACATCCAGATTTTCTTCCAATAACAACCGGTAGACTTGGCTTTGCTTCTTCTTTGAAGCCAAGCCTCTAACATTCAACTTGGCGAAGCTAAATGATACTTGAGGCGCCATTACAACCATGTGGAGGAGTTAGGCCCGGAGCATGGCGCTTACCTTGCACGTCTAGCACTACGCTAGACGCCTCCAGGACCGTCCGACCGCCCGGTTTCACTGCACAGTAGAAGAGAATTGTTTACAGCTTTTTTGTCCGTGGTGCCACCAGCTCTTGCTCTCATGCTGGTGCGTCTGCCAGTCGGCGTCTTTGCCGGTGGTTCTTCCACGCTACTTGCACTGTTCTTGTCTGCCGTCTTCACAGGGTCTTCCAATGGTCTTTTAATGGCTGAAACGGCACCGCTGGGCCAGGAGACGCGGCTGGCGTTGCACGTGTTTCCTTCTATCTTCGTGTCGAGACCAACGCTACAGGAGGCACCATCGACAACTTGGCCTTGCTCCGACGCATAGGCAGACGCTCCGTCTACTTCACAGCCTGCGTCTGTCACCGCATTGTCAGCTGTATCGGTCGATACAGCTGCAGAACCTGGTTGAGTGTCAACAGGTGCCAGTGTAGATTCGTCTACTGATGTTGCGGATGTGCAGTTCAAATTTTCTGCGACTTGATCTCCGCAACCTTCAGCCGCGTCCTCTGCCTCTGTCACGTCAATAATGTGCTCCGACGCATCTTCGGCCTCCGCTGACGCGGTCACTGCGGCGTACGAACGGACGCATTCCGCGTCTCCATGCCCGAAACGCCGGCAGCGCGAGCACCGAGGCACCTTACACTCGCGACGCACATGTCCTGTTCCGCTGCAACGCAGGCATTGCATAGGCCGACCTGGGGCTACCACTAAGGCTAGTTCACCGGTGACTCGTATCTGATGAGGCAGGTCCTCGACTTTCATACCGCTTTTCAGCTTAATGAAAACAGTGCGGGTCGTCGAATTCTTCTCATTCACTCCTTCCACACGCCAGCGTTTCCGGGTCACTTCTGATACTTTCCCGAACGCTGCCAACGCCGTGCAGACATCTTCGTCCGAAACGCCGTGTAACAGCCAGTGAAGCCGCAGCCTCACCTTCTGCTCCTGAGGGTCGATAACGAGGCAGCGGCGTCCTTTGACCTGGAGTTCTTTCAGATCAGTCATCCGCTTCGTCGCCTCCTGGCTGTAAAGGTCACGGCCCACACATGGTTGATCTGGTAGGCGCCCAATGCAACCACGTCGGGAAGCAGTCGTTCCTTGTCCAGAGCGTCTCGGAAATCTTCGACCTTGAAAGGCCTCACACGAATATCACCGTGCAAAAACACTGTGTTCACAACAATACGTCCTGTTGGCAGATTCGGCAAGATGATCTCATAATCCTTGTCACTTTCGTCAGTAATCCTGTTTCCGCGGCCACCAAGGACCGCCTTTGCCGCTCCGCGGGAGCCCATGATTCCTGCGTCCGACGCGTGCGATTGCCGGTGAAAGAATGTCTGGGCTACACCCCCGTTACATCTGGAGCACTCATTAACAAGTTTCTTAGTGCTCATCAGCTTGTTCTAACAATGAATTAATCAATTAGTTCAAATAAACAAAATCATCTCGTCATCGCCGCCTGATGCAGTTTTTTTCATCATTAAGGAAAGCCGCATATTTCTATAGTCAAAGAAAGTGGCAGCACTGTTTGATGAAGTCTATTTCATGTTATGCGCACCGGTAACTCGTGGTGCCGTAGTATTACAACAGGCAATAAAAAAAACATACCGCTAAAGTCGAGAGCGCTTTGGAGGTGCCGGGGTTTGAACCCGGGACTTCTCACATGCAAAGCGAGCGCTCTACCACTGAGCTACACCCTTTTTTTTTCTTTATTGCTTTGCATATCATGACTGTTCACATTTTACATATTTACATATTGGTTCAAATTGAAATGCGACACAAAATACACCCACAGAATTCATTGAGGTACCGTCAGCTCTTGGCTGACTGTTAATCAATACTTCGGCATTCGTAACAATCGCTCAATGCACCCAATCCAGTCTGGCACATCCTCTTGGCTTTTCAGCATTTCAAGAAAATGGCACACAGATTTACAAAAATATTCGCGCACAGCTAGCACTTCTACATCCGCGTTTTCAAAGGCACATCGGGTTTTCCATATACTGTGCAGGCCCAGAAGCATGACGAGATCATAAGGTACACCTGCCTCATTTTTAACCGAATGAAAACGGATGCCATGTGGACTTAACGGTAATTCTTTTTTAAGGTTCTTTGCAGTATGTCCCAGAAAAAGACCCCGCTCCAGCAATCTATAAACACGTGTTCAATTGTTTCCGGTTTTTTACACAAGTCGCAATTTGTGCTCCATGGCACGAATATTCCCTTATCCTGCAACCACGTTTTAACTGGTAAGGTACCAGTATGTAATTTAAAGAAAAAAGTTTTGACCCCTGGCACTACTAGCATTCTTTTAACACGTTTCAGAACATCCTGTCCTGGGCCTGCACAATATAGCTGACGGTACAATGGAACAGGCAGTAAAACATCGACAAGGTCTCTATACAATTTTTTACGTGGTACTTCAGCCAGATACTCTAACGAAAATCTCACTGACAAAAAGCGGAAAGACAAAACAACTTCTTTTAAGTACCCCTGTATTGGTCCTTGCATATTTGATGATGATACGAGAAATCCCGGCAGCACTCTAGATAACCTTAGTTGTATAACAGTTCTCAAAAAGGGGTCATCCACATCACGCAGAAAAAGGAAACGATTGACCAGTTGTCTTATGTACAAATGAACTAACCCGAGCCCGCCATCTCTAACTTTTCTGAACAGGTTTGTGCGGCTTGATCTTTCCCATACAGAGCTCCATATGAAAATTGCAAATACTCTGTGTATTTTCTGCACACTTATTCTACTGCAGTGCAAAACTTGCATTACGTACCACAGCTTGCTCACCAGAAACAAGTTGCACGTTGTGGCCCGTGCGAATATCGAAATACCCCAACCCTTCCATTTTTCTACATCCTTGCGCAATGCCTCTGTTTCTTTTTTCCAATACGGTTCACTGTCCTGATAGAACTCAAGCGGCACTCCTAAATACTTCACTGGTGTTTCCTGCCATTTAATGTTTAGAAATACTCTTGGCTTGACGTCCCATTCCCCATGCCAAAAGCCCAGGCACTTATCCCAGTTCACGGCACTACCACTCGCCTTGCAAAAGGTTTTCACGGCATTTACAGCATGCATTATACTCTCATAATTGGTACAGAAAACTGCAATGTCATCTGCGTATGCAAGGAGGCTAACCTCAGCTTCATGCAATTTAAATCCGCTTATTGCAGGGTTATTAATTACACTTAAACAGAAAGGTTCAATAAAAATAGCAAAAAGCAGGGGCGATAGTGGACATCCCTGTCTGACTGACCGCAGCACAGGTATACGCTCACCCGCAGTTTTATTTATTACCAATCTCGTCGTGCATCCAGTGTAAGCCATGCGCACTCCTTCGCTAATCAAACTCCCTACATTAATGTGCTCAAGTAATGCAAGGAGCACGTCGTGCGGCACGCGATCAAATGCCTTTTCGAGGTCAATTTGAAGCATGGCAACATTGAGATGCATAGCGTCACAACTTTCTAGGATTGATCGTGCTATGTTTATGTTGGTCATTATTTTCCTTCCCTTTATGCCACAAGTTTGGTGGGGCCCAATCAGTTTTGTCATAACTGTCTGGAGTCTTCTGGCCAATATTTTCATCAATATTTTATAGTCGACATTAGTTAGGCTAATTGGTCTATACGCAGTAACACTTCTTAACTTCGCGGGATCTTCTGTTTTTGGTATTAAGACTGTGTGGGCTGACAAAAACGATGGTGGAAGTTGTTTGCACTTAAAAGCCTCGTTAAATACCTCCCTCAAAATAGGTGAAACTACGTGTTTGAATTCCTTGTACACTGCAGCACTAAGGCCATCTGGTCCTGGAGACTTACCATTGTTTAACTTATCAATTGCTTTTTCAACTTCTCGCTCTGTTATAGGCAATTCTAAAATTTCCTTTCTTTCATCATCAAGTCTTGGCATTAATGAAATGAAATCGCTATTAAAACGTTCTGCGTGTACACTGGTTGGTGTGAATAACTCTTTGTAATATTCGAAAAAAGCACCGGATATTGCTTCTTTCGTATGGCACCTTGTTCCTTTATATTCTATTTCTCTTATTTCATTTTTACAGGCATGTCTCTTCTCAGCTCCAAGAGCTCGTTTTGTTCGCATTTCTCCCGCTACCAAGTTTTCTGCTCGAGCTCGAATCAATGCTCCACGATAACGTTCTTGGTCTATCAACTCTAGCTTCTGTTTAGTTATGTTTATCTCCTCTGAAAATGTTCCGGCCTGAGTACATTCATCCGCTACTAACTGTTGCAAGTTTTCACGCAAGCGCACTTCAAGTTCTTTTTCAGCATGTCTCAGGATACTGGCTCTCTCAAGTGCTTTCAGTTTAATGGTCTGTTTAAATGTTTCCCACCTATGTCCCCAGCATTCAAGTGTTCTATTTAGTAAGTCTTCTATGCCCTCTAGAAAAATGCGATTAAACTCTTCATCCTTTAGTAGCTTTACATTAAATTTCCAGAGGTCCCAAGAGAAATGTTTGTTATTCCTTTTATGTTTACCCATTGAGAATGAAACCAAACAATGATCACTAAACGTAACAGGTGTAACTCTGTAATCATGGCACGAAGGAATGATTTCGGAAGACACGTATACTCTGTCAAGTCTAGCATGGCTTGAACGCTGAAAGTGGGTAAACATAACCGCTTTTTCACTGCAAAGACTATCACCCACGTCCTCTAGCTGAGCTTTCGCCACCATATCGGTTAGAACGGCAGTGCTTAAATCTTTGTATGGCCTGGAACTTGATTTATCTATACTCGAACAAACACAGTTGAAATCCCCGGCCAAAATTAGTTTACGTTCACATTTCAAATACACCTCAAGTTTTTCAAAAAACTCCTTTCGCTCTTGAATCAAAGTGGGTTCGTACACACAGATTACTCTCCATTTTTCTTTTGGTAGGGATAAATCACATATAATAAAACGACCCGCCTCACAGGTAGTTACAGACTCCACTTTCGCATTAAGGCTCTGCCGAATTAACAAGAGGCAACCTGCAGATGTACCCACCGCGTGACAAACGCACACATCAAACCGTCTCGTGAAAGGCTGCACCATTCGCTCAGCGTGCTCTTCACTCTCTACTTTAGTTTCCTGTACAGCGACGATGTCTAGATCTTGTTCTATAATCAGGCGGTAAAGCTGGTTTTGCCGCCGTTTGGCAGAAAGCCCACGTACATTTAGCGTCGCCAATCTAATCGTCGCCATCGTGATGAGAGAAAGCCGAGCGAAAGACGCTTACCTTACCAACACCTAAACCTCTGTGCGGCCGACGCTCAAGGCGTCGTCCCGTCGCCGCCGCGTGAAAGCGACGACGAACGCAGGCGGCCAGCACCCCGAGACTTTTTGGAGCCAGCCACTCGCCACTGCCCTTGATCTTCCTGGGCCAGACGCTGCTGGGACGCCGCGTCTCCCTCATTCAGGCGTCGCTTTACTGGCGTAGCTTCAACTGTATCCGTGTCCGAAGTAGCGTCGGACCGTCACCCCCGGAAGCTTTTCAGGCCTGCGCGTCACGTGACGTGACGTCGACGACGTCACATCGCGCCGGCCGGCCGGCCGCCCTTCGCTGGGTGGCTGCGCCAGCCGCGAGCGCCCTTCACGCCTACCGACTCGGGCGAGGTTCCTTGACACCATGTCCGCACGATTTATCACGGTATCCATTGATTGTATGGTTTAACGCGCCGACGCAACGCAGGCGATGAAGCGCGCCGTAGTGGAGAGCTCAGGATCAAGTTTTACTACCTGGGAATCTTTATTGTGTGCCGAAATCTCGTACACACGGGCGTTTTTGCTTTTCGCCTCCATCAGAAATGCGGCCGCCGCAGCCGGGTATCGAAACTGCGCCCTAGTGCTCAGCAGCGCTACGCCTTAGCCACTGAGCCACCGTTGCGGGGGAACTTATCAAGGTATCAAGAAATAATGAATATCGTGAATGGAATAATGCGTATTTATTTATCACAGCCAGACGCCGTCTGTACAAATATCACAGTGCACATTGTTCTCGGTCCAGGCAGACGACAGGCAACACAAGATGTTGCCCTTAATGCTGAAAATATGCCAAAAGTACAAAACACAATATCTTGCCACATAAAACTCAGAAAACAAAACAGATTATAACAGCAAAAACATCCCCGAGCTTTGGAACAGAAAAAGCACACTTTCATTTAAATTGTAGGTTAGAGGAAAACATACCATTCGTTTATCATAGTAGCAGTAGCAACACAAGGTATCAGGTTCAAACACTTGCCAAAAAATACAATACAAAAGAACACTGGTGACTAAATTGTGGTCCACAGCATGATAAATGACAGAAACAAAAGTAATTGTACTGCCACAGGTAGGTGCATGTCCTAGGGAAAAAATCAAACAAAAATCTAAGAAAAAAAACAAATCACAGTGCACAACATGTCTGTACACAGAGTGCACAAGGAAAGTGTACACAGCTTAGGTACCAAAACGGACTGTACAACTGCTACAGTGGGCACCGAGGCAGTTCGAGTTAAAAAAAAAGAAAAAAAGTACAGCACCTTTAAAAGCTAACAACTTGTAAAGAGATACAAAACTGGAAACAAGGCTCAAACAAGGGAATGTATTGCTTGAGCCAGGTGGCAATAAGTGCAGCGCTCCTCAGACAGCATCGACAGGTTGTTCAAAATTTCCAACAAGGAACTTACTTTTTGAACTGAGTCTGGTACAACAGCGCTACCAAGGTTCTTGATTGGTGAACCTTGATAGCAGGCAAAGACTTCAAGGTTTGCAAACACGGTCAATGACGCATTCAAACAAGGTTCACGATAGTCGATAATGTTCAAAAACATGGAGCACTCTTCTTTATGAATCACAGTCCACTTTGGAGACACTGACTCCCCTTGCAGGCGAGCCCTTAGTTCTTCGAGGGACGAAAACCGGTCTCGTTTTTGCTCCGCTTCATATGACGCCAGCGACTTTTCTACAGCACGGGCGAGTTGGGAGGCTTCTTGTCGGCTCCTCTTGGCGTCAGGGGTTTCTCTCGTGCTCTGGTCTCGTACTGATAGGTAGGACGGACAGCCGGAAAATACCGTTGGGACAGATCCAGGACGCAACCGTGGTACTGGGAGTGCAACTTCAATAACTCTCCCTGTCCTTGGATCCGTCTACGATGTCGTCTTCTCAATGCATGAAGCGTCGAAATGATTCGCGCACACCTGCAAAAACGTTTCAAGAACGTCTGAGACGCCACTTCTCAAAAGAAAAAAAATGCGCTCCCGTTTGCATGACCGCGTTTACAGTCCGTGTAGCTAAAACAAAGTCTACCTACGTTTCGCAAGCATCTAAATAAAAGCGCTGCGCTAAGCGGTACAAGCAACATGAAAGGAAACACGGGAGCGTGATGTCACCGCACTCCACGAAGCGCTTCCACCGAGAGCTTGCAAGAATGGACGACACCACGGCACTGTTAGTGAACAAAGCGCAGCTGAGCATCCTTGCTGCGAACGCTGCTGGCGTCAGCGCTTCGCGAGGCCCGGCGGCCACAAGCTCAAGTATTTCCCATCATAGGTGATTTCTACCCGAACAAGCAACGACAAGCTAAGAACAGGAGCATCTCAAATTCTTACCTTAGTGCACGAAGTCGGCACGAAGTCCTTCCTAGGAATGGCGCGTAGCCATTGTTTGAGAGCGTCGGCGTCTTTAGGGAAGGAAAACACTTGTATCTTCTTTCCTGTTTTGTAGTTGCCGGTGCATCCGGGTACACAACACTTATTCGGCATTGTCGCATCACTCCAGCATCACGCACGGAAACGAAATCTCCGCAAAACAACAACGGAAAGCAACAAACGTGAAACACCGTCAACACCACGCCGCCGAACCGTCACCACCGCCGCCCGTGCTGCGCTCGCTGCCGCTGCGGCTTCCCCGAGAGTCGGCCGGCCGGAAATGACGTCAAATTGCTGGGCGCAGGCCTGAAAAGATTTTCCGGGGGTGACGGTCGGACCCGATGACTGGTTCAGCCTTGTGCTGGGTCTCGCTTTGAGTCGAACGCCGTTGCGTTGGAGTGCCCGTAACCGTATTTCCATCTGCGTCTTTCTTAGGTGTCTCCATCTTTCTCTCGCTGGTCGCCACTGCATGAGACGCCGCCGCTCCTGCCTTCGACGCCGCGGCCCTCTCTGCTTCCTCTTCATCCATGAGCAATTCACTGTGGTCGGCATTTGTTGCTCGACTTGCTGCACTGGCATAGGAACGGGTACAGTCCGCCTGCTCATGCCCAAAAGCGCGACAACCAGTGCACCTGGGCACCCTGCAGTCGCGACGAATGTGTCCCGTGTTCCGGCAACGCAGGCAAAGCGGCGCTCTTCCTGGCACGACCACCAGTGCCATGCCGCTCCCGAGACGCATCTGGTGGGGTATGCGATCCGTAGTAACGCCTTCTTTAAGTAATATTCGAACGAATCTTGTGGTTGACTCAACTCCTTCGAAGTCTTCGTCTCTCCACTTGTCGCTGATGACTTCTTTTACTTCACCGTACTCCCGGAAAGCACGCCGTACAGTCTCTGCGTTGACGTCAAAGGCTACCCAATGCAACTTGAGACGCACCTCTTGCCTTTCTGGGTCGACGACGACGCAAGGCTGGTCTTTCACGGAGAGTAGGCCAGCGTCCAGAAGTTTCTTCTTGGCTTCATCTGTCTTTATTTCAAGAAGCCAGACGTGCGACATCTGATACGCTCCTATGCCGCTTACCTCTTGAATGATGCCTAGTTCCTTGAGCGGCTTTCGGAACTCATTAATCCCGTACGGACGCGCTGCGATATCGCAGTGCAGAACCAACGTGCGTCTGAGTCCTTCTCCTGTGGGCAGTGGTGGCAGAATTAAACGGTAGTCCTTGGGAAGCGTTGTGCACGAGAAACCGCGGCCAGCGTCGGCCGCTGTAACAGCTCTTGAGGAGCCTGCCATCCTGCGTCCGCACGCGTCGGTGACCAGAAGCAGAATGACCACTGAGCTACACCCCCGTTACATCTGGAGCACTTATTAACAAGTTTCTTGGTGCTCATCAGCTTGTTCTAACAATAAATTAATCAATTAGTTGAAATAAACAAAATCATCTCGTCATTGCCGCCTGATACAGTTTTTTCATCATTGAGGAAAGCCGCATATTTCTATAGTCAAAGAAAATGGCAGCACTGTTTGATGAAATGTATTTCATGTTATGCGCACCGGTAACTCGTGGTGCCGTAGTATTACAACAGGCAATAAAAAAAGATACCGCTAAAGTCGAGAGCGTTTTGGAGGTGCCGGGGATTGAACCCGAGATTTCTCACATGCAAAGCGAGCGCTCTACCGCTGAGCTACACCCCCGGTACATCTGGAGTACTTATTAACGAGTTTCTTGGTGCTCATCACCTTGTTCAAACAATAAAGTAATCAATTATTGAAATAAACAAAATCATCTCGTCATTGCCGGCTGAAAATTTTTTTCATCATTGAGGAAAGCCGCATATTTCTATAGTCAAAGAAAATGGCAGCGCTGTTTGATGAAATGTATTTTATGATATGCGCACCGGTAACTCGTGGTGCCGTAGTATTACAACAGGCAATAAAAAAGGATACCGCTAAAGTCGAGAGCGCTTTGGATGTGCCGGGGATTGAACCCGGAACTTCTCACATGCAAAGCGAGCGCTCTACCAATGAGCTACACCCCCTTTTTTTGCTTTATTGCCTGTTTACAGGCGCATACATCAAACCACAAGCAGAACAAAAACAAGCAGTAACAGTCCGACAGAAACTTAAAATTCTCTAAGTGCTGCCAAGGGCTCCACCCTCGACAACCACTCAGGTAAAATCTCCTGAGTTTTCTGCAGCTCAACATATTGGGCCATACATTCACGGAAATACATTCGTGCAGGCCGTGCATCCTGATCGCGATAGAAACCCGCCATACGGGCTCGCCATAAACTGTGAAATCCACATAGCATAATCAAATCAAAAGGCATTCCCTTTTCGTCCACTATTGGCAGAAATCTTATACCATATGGATTTAAAGGTAATTCTTTCTGTAACGTCCTTTGAAGTACATCCCAAAAATATACTCCTTCCCAACAATGTAAGAAAACATGGTCAATATTTTCCGGTTTTTTACAGATAAGGCAATTTGTCCCCCAAGGTAAGTAAAAACCACGGTCTGCTTGAAATGTCCTGACTGATAGTGTACCTGTGTGCAGCTTGAAGAAGAAAGACTTCGCGCCAGGAGCCACTTGCATCCTCTTCACTCTTTTAAGCACATCTTTCCCTTCACCTCCATCGTACATGGCACGGTACAGCGGTTCAGGTAAAACAACATCGCATACATCTTTGTACAACTTCTTTCGAGTCACTGAAAACAAATATTCATTGGAAAATCTAACAGATAAAAACCGTACACTTAGAATAACCTCTTTAAGATACCCGCGCACAGCACCAGTCATCTCATGCGTGCTAACCACATATCCAGGTAAAGCCCGCGTCAGTCTCATTTGGCACACTGTACGTAAGAAAGGGTCCCTTGTGTAGCGAAAAAAAAAGAACCTATTTACGACTTGGCGTATGAAAAGATGTGTTAAACCAAGCCCTCCGTGTTTCACTTTTCGAAACAAATTAGTTCGACTGCATCTCTCCCAGTTCGAAGCCCACACGAATACTGCGAAGATACGATGGAACTTCTGTATGTTTGCCCTTGAACAATGCAATACTTGCATCACATACCAAAGTTTTGAGGCAAAGAAAAGATTACAGGCATTCGCCCTAGCAAACACTGACAGATGAGTACCGTTGCATCTATTAGCTTTCGTCCGGATTTCTTTCGCTTGTTCTTGCCAGTAGTTCTCATTATCTTTATAAAATTCCAGTGGCACCCCTAAGTACTTGACAGGTGTGGTCACCCATTTAACATTGGCAAAATAGTCTGGTTTTGATGACCACTCTCCAAGCCAGAAACCCAGACACTTTCCCCAGTTTACTAGACTGCCAGTTGCCTTGCCGAACCTTTTAACCACACTGATGGTAGTGGTAACACTATCTTGATCGATACAACAAACAGCCACATCGTCGGCATATGCCAAAATTTTAACTTCGGACTCTTGTAATCTATAGCCACGAATGCAACTGTTTTGAGCTATTGCTAAGCACAAAGATTCTATATATAAACTGAAAAGTAGGGGGCTCAGCGGGCAGCCCTGGCGAACAGAACGCTTTATGTTAATTGTATCTCCTAGCGTCTTATTGATTACCAGTCGGGTTGTGCAGTTCCGGTATGCCATAGATACTCCATCTCTGATTACAAAACCAACGTTGACATGGTCAAGAATGGAAAGCAGAAGGTTGTGGGAAACACAATCAAAAGCTTTCTCGAGATCAATCTGTAGAATGGCTACCCCTACTTGATTGGCATCGCTACACTCGAGCACACAGCGCATCTTGTGTATATTAGTCACAATGGAGCGACCCATAATCCCACATGTTTGGTGAGGCCCTACTAATTCTTTGACTACCCCTTGAAGTCGCCGTGCTAGTACTTTCATTAAAATTTTGTAATCACAATTAGTTAGTGATATCGGTCTATACGAAGAAACTAATTTTAACTTCTCCGAGTGTTCTGTCGTAGGTATCAAAACTGTATGTGCTTCACTAAAGGACCTAGGGAGGACATTAAGTTTATAAGCTTGATTGAAGACATCTGCAAGTACTTGGGATAATTCATTTTTGAACTCCTTATAAAACGAAGCACTAAGCCCGTCCGGCCCTGGAGATTTACCAGGATTCATTTTATCTATAGCCCTTTCTACTTCCGTCGGCGTTATAGATAGCTCTAAAGCTGATTTGGTGTTATCTGACAACTTCGGCATTCTGCTAAGGAACTCCTGCTTAAATTCCTCTGAATCAATGGGCGTGGCAGCGAAGAGTCCTTCGTAGTGTTTGCCAAACGCTCGTCCTATGCTCTCATTGTCCGAAACTTCGATAACGTTGACTTCAATGGCATCTATGTGATTTCGTCTGGCATGACTCTTCTCTAATCCAAGCGCTCGCTTCGTCGGGCGATCATCCACAGTCATTGATGCTGCTCTGGCTCGCACTAGCGCTCCGCGATAGCGTTCCTCCTCATATACCTCTATCCTCTGTTTAATACTCCGCAAATCGTCACCATATACTCCAGGTTTTTCACATTCAAGAGCTGTTAGTCTCTCAAGTGTTCGTCTAAGCTCTTTCTCATTCTTCTTAGATTCAAAAGATAAAACGCTAGATCTCTCTATTGCTTTTATTTTGATTCGCTGCTTGAATAGCTCCCATTCTTCTCCTATTTTGCCCATACACTCTTTGTTAATATTACTTATTTCTTTAATAACTGATGCGCTAAAAGATTCATCCTTCAAGAGGTTAGAGTTCATTTTCCACTGTTCCCAAGAAAAGGCGTTCCTTTCTTTTTTTGACTCGATATTGCATTTTACAAGACAGTGATCGGAAAAGGAAACAGGGACAACATTATAACTGCTACACTGGGTTATCGCATCTGCAGTAAGGTAAAGTCGATCCAATCGGGCATTACTTGTGCCTTGAAAGTGGGTATACTTCACATCTCGGGAGCTATGCAAACACTCCGCAACATCTACTAATTCGTGTTCAAAAATCACCTGTGCCAGAACATCACTGCTTCTATCTTTAACGTTGCGCCTGCTTGATCTATCACTTTCATTCAAGACACAGTTGAAATCACCCACCAATAAGAGTTTCCTACCAGTACACATATGTTGTCGTAAATTGGAAAAAAAACCCGATCTTTCCTGGCCAATAGTTGGAGCATAAACACATATAATGCGCCATTCAGTGTCACAATAAACAATATCACACCATACTACTCGGCCTGAAGAGCAGGAAAAGACATTTTCTATGACTAATCCTGGCAGTTTTCTAACAAAAAGAACACATCCCCCTGATGTGCCTATGGCCTGGCTCACAGTGGCAAAATACCGTGATGTAAACTTAAGCACCATGCTCCCAGTCTCCTCCTCGCTTTCAACTTTCGTCTCCTGCACTGCAAGCACATCCAGATTTTCTTCCAATAACAACCGGTAGACTTGGCTTTGCTTCTTCTTTGAAGCCAAGCCTCTAACATTCAACGTGGCGAAGCTAAAAGATACTTGAGGCGCCATTACAACCATGTGGAGGAGTTAGGCCCGGAGCATGGCGCTTACCTTGCACGTCTAGCGCTACGCTAGACGCCTCCAGGACCGTCCGACCGCCCGGTTTCACTGCACAGTATAAGAGAATTGTTTACAGCTTTTTTGTCCGTGGTGCCACCAGCTCTTGCTCTCATGCTGGTGCGTCTGCCAGTCGGGGTCTTGGCCGGTGGTTCTTCCACGCTACTTGCACTGTTCTTGTCTGCCGTCTTCACAGGGTCTTCCAATGGTCTTTTAATGGCTGAAACGGCACCGCTGGGCCAAGAGACGCGGTTGGCGTTGCACGTGTTTCCTTCTATCTTCGTGTCGAGACCAACGCTACAGGAGGCACCATCGACAACTTGGCCTTGCTCCGACGCATAGGCAGACGCTCCGTCTACTTCACAGCCTGCGTCTGTCACCGCATTGTCAGCTGTATCGGTCGATACAGCTGCAGAACCTGGTTGAGTGTCAACAGGTGCCGGTGTAGATTCGTCTACTGATGTTGCAGATGTGCAGTTCAAATTTTCTGCGACTTGATCTCCGCAACCTTCAGCCGCGTCCTCTGCCTCTGTCACGTCCATAATGTGCTTCGACGCATCTTCGGCCTCCGCTGACGCGGTCACTGCGGCGTACGAACGGACGCATTCCGCGTCTCCATGCCCGAAACGCCGGCAGCGCGAGCACCGAGGCACCTTACACTCGCGACGCACATGTCCTGTTCCGCTGCAACGCAGGCATTGCATAGGCCGACCTGGGGCTACCACTAAGGCTAACTCACCGGCGACTCGTATCTGATGAGGCAGGTCCTCGACTTTCATACCGCTTTTCAGCTTGATGAAAACGGTGCGGGTCGTCGAGTTCTTCTCATTAACTCCTTCCACACGCCAGCGTTCCCGGGTCACTTCTGTAACTTTCCCGAACGCTGCCAACGCCGTGCGGACATCTTCGTCCGAAACGCCGTGTAACAGCCAGTGAAGCCGCAGCCTCACCTTCCGCTCCTGAGGGTCGATAACGAGGCAGCGGCGTCCTTTGACCTGTAGTTCTTTCAGATCAGTCATCCGTTTCGTCGCCTCCTGGCTGTTAAAGGTCACGGCCCACACATGGTTGATCTGGTAGGCGCCCAATGCAACCACGTCGGGAAGCAGTCGTTCCTTGTCCAGAGCGTCTCGGAAATCTTCGACCTTGAAAGGCCTCACACGAATATCACCGTGCAAAAACACTGTGTTCACAACAATACGTCCTGTTGGCAAATTCGGCAAGATGATCTCATAATCCTTGTTACTTTCGTTTGTAATGCTGTTTCCGCGGCCACCAAGGACCGCCTTTGCCGCTCCGCGGGAGCCCATGATTCCTGCGTCCGACGCGTGCGAGTGCCGGCGAAAGAATGCACTGAGCTACACCCCCGTTACATCTGGAGCACTCATTAACGAGTTTCTTGGTGCTCATCAGCTTGTTCTAACAATAAATTAATCAATTAGTTGAAATAAACAAAACCATCTCGTCATTGCCGCCTGATACAGTTTTTTCATCATTGAGGAAAGCCGCATATTTCTATAGTCAAAGAAATAGGCAGCGCTGTTCAACAAAATGTATTTAATGTTATGCGCACCGGTAACTCGTGGTGCCGTAGTATTTCAACAGGCAATATAAAAAGATCCGCTAAAGTCGAGAGCGATTTGGAGGTGCCGGGGTTTGAACCCGGGACTTCTCACATGCAAAGCGAGCGCTTTACCACTGAGCTACACCCCCGTTACATCTGGAGCACTCATTAACAAGTTTCTTGGTGCTCATCAGCTTGTTCTAACAATGAATTAATCAATTAGTTGAAATAAACAAAATCATCTCGTCATTGCCACCTGATGCAGTTTTTTCATCATTGAGGAAAGCCGCATATTTCTATAGTCAAAGAAAATGGCAGCGCTGTTCGATGAAATGTATTTCATGATATGCGCACCAGTAACTCGTGGTGCCGTAGTATTACAACAGGCAATAAAAAAAAGATACCGCTAAAGTCGAGAGCGCTTTGGAGGTGCCGGGGTTTGAATCCGGGACTTCTCACATGCAAAGCGAGCGCTCTACCACTGAGCTACACCCCCGTTACATCTGGAGCACTCATTAACAAGTTTCTTGGTGCTCATCAGCTTGTTCTAACAATAAATTATACATTAGTTGAAATAAACAAAATCATCTCGTCATTGCCGCCTGATACAGTTTTTTCATCATTGAGGAAAGCCGCATATTTCTATAGCCAAGGAAACAGGCAGCGCTGTTCGATGAAATGTATTTCATGATATGCGCACCGGTAACTCGTGATGCCGTAGTATTACAACAGGCAATCAAAACAGATACCGCTAAAGTCGAGAGCGATTTGGAGGTGCCGGGGTTTGAACCCGGGACTTCTCACATGCAAAGCGAGTGCTCCACCACTGAGCTACACTTCCGTTACCTTTAGAGCACTCATTAACGAGTTTCTTGGTGCTCATCAGCTTGTTCTAACAATAAATTATCAATTAGTTGAAATAAACAAAATCATCTCGTCATTGCCCCCTGATACAGTTTTTTCATCATTGAGGTAAGCCTCATATTTTTTAGTCAAAGAAAATGGCAGCGCTGTTAACAAAATGTATTTAATGTTATGCGCACCGGTAACTCGTGGTGCCGTAGTATTTCAACAGGCAATATAAAAAGATCCGCTAAAGTCGAGAGCGATTTGGAGGTGCCGGGGTTTGAACCCGGGGACTTCTCACATGCAAAGCGAGTGCTCCACCACTGAGCTACACTTCCGTTACATCTGGAGCACCCATTAACGAGTTTCTTGGTGCTCATCAGCTTGTTCTAACAATAAAATAATTCAATAGTTGAAATAAACAAAATCATCTCGTCATTGCCCCCTGATACAGTTTTTTCATCATTGAGGTAAGCCTCATATTTTTTAGTCAAAGAAAATGGCAGCGCTGTTCAACAAAATGTATTTAATGTTATGCGCACCGGTAACTCGTGGTGCCGTAGTATTTCAACAGGCAATATAAAAAGATCCGCTAAAGTCGAGAGCGATTTGGAGGTGCCGGGGTTTGAACCCGGGACTTCTCACATGCAAAGCGAGCGCTCTACCACTGAGCTACACCCCCGTTACATCTGGAGCACTCATTAACAAGTTTCTTGGTGCTCATCAGCTTGTTCTAACAATGAATTAATCAATTAGTTGAAATAAACAAAATCATCTCGTCATTGCCGGCTGATACAGTTTTTTCATCATTGAGGAAAGCCGCATATTTCTATAGCCAAACAAATAGGCAGCGCTGTTCGATGAAATGTATTTCATGATATGCGCACCGGTAACTCGTGGTGCCGTAGTATTACAACAGGCAATCAAAAAAGATACCGCTAAAGTCGAGAGCGCTTTGGAGGTGCCGGGGACTGAAACCCGGGACTTCTCACATGCAAAGCGAGTGCTCCACCACTGAGCTACACTTCCGTTACATCTGGAGCACCCATTAACGAGTTTCTTGGTGCTCATCAGCTTGTTTTAACAATAAAATAATTCAATAGTTGAAATAAACAAAATCTTCTCGTCATTGCCCCCTGATACAGTTTTTTCATCATTGAGGTAAGCCTCATATTTTTAGTCAAAGAAAATGGCAGCGCTGTTCAACAAAATGTATTTAATGTTATGCGCACCGGTAACTCGTGGTGCCGTAGTATTTCAACAGGCAATATAAAAAGATCCGCTAAAGTCGAGAGCGATTTGGAGGTGCCGGGGTTTGAACCCGGGACTTCTCACATGCAAAGCGAGTGCTCCACCACTGAGCTACACTTCCGTTACATCTGGAGCACCCATTAACGAGTTTCTTGGTGCTCATCAGCTTGTTCTAACAATAAAATACTTCAATAGTTGAAATAAACAAAATCATCTCGTCATTGCCCCCTGATGCAGTTTTTTCATCATTGAGGTAAGCCTCATATTTTTTAGTCAAAGAAAATGGCAGCGCTGTTCAACAAAATGTATTTAATGTTATGCGCACCAGTAACTCGTGGTGCCGTAGTATTACAACAGGCAATCAAAAAAGATACCGCTTAAGTCGAGAACGCTTTGGAGGTGCCAGGGATTAAACCCGGGACTTCTCACATGCAAAGCGAGCGCTCTACCACTGAGCTACACCCCCGTTACATCTGGAGCACCCATTAACGAGTTTCTTGGTGCTCATCAGCTTGTTCTAACAATAAAATAATTTAATAGTTGAAATAAACAAAATCATCTCGTCATTGGTGCCTGATACAGTTGTTTCATCATTGAGGAAAGCCGCTTATCTCTATAGTCAAAGAAAATGGCAGCGCTGTTCGATGAAATGTATTTCATGATATGCGCACCGGTAACTCGTGGTGCCGTAGTATTACAACAGGCAATCAAAAAAGATACCACTAAAGTCGAGAGCGCTTTGGAGGTGCCGGGGATGGAACCCGGGACTTCTCACATGCAAAGCGAGCGCTCTACCACTGAGCTACACCCCCGTTACATCTGGAGCACTCATTAACAAGTTTCTTGGTGCTCATCAGCTTGTTCTAACAATGAATTAATCAGTTAGTTCAAATAAACAAAATCATCTCGTCATTGCCGCCCGGTGCAGTTTTTTCATCATGAAGGAAAGCCGCATATTTCTATAGTCAAAGAAAGTGGCAGCGCTGTTTGATGAAGTGTATTTCATGTTATGCGCACCGGTAACTCGTGGTGCCGTAGTATTACAACAGGCAATAAAAAAAGATACCGCTAAAGTCGAGAGCGCTTTGGAGGTGCCGGGGCTTGAACCCGGGACTTCTCACATGCAAAGCGAGCACTCTACCACTGAGCTACACCCCCGTTACATCTGGAGCACTCATTAACGAGTTTCTTGGTGCTCATCAGCTTGTTCTAACAATAAATCAATCAATTAGTTGAAATAAACAAAATCATCTCGTCATTGCCGCCTGATGCAGTTTTTTCATCATTAAGGAAAGCCGCATATTTCTATTGTCAAAGAAAATGGCAGCGCTGTTCGATGAAATGTATTTCATGATGTGCGCACCGGTAACTCGTGGTGCCGTAGTATTACAACAGGCAATAAAAAAGATACCGCTAAAGTCGAGAGCGATTTGGAGGTGCCGGGGCTTGAACCCGGGACTTCTCACATGCAAACCGAGCACTCTACCACTGAGCTACACCCCCGTTACATTTGGAGCACTAATTAACGAGTTTCTTGGTGCTCATCAGCTTGTTCTAACAATAAATCAATCAATTAGTTGAAATAAACAAAATCATCTCGTCATTGCCGCCTGATGCAGTTTTTTCATCATTAAGGAAAGCCGCATATTTCTATTGTCAAAGAAAATGGCAGCGCTGTTCGATGAAATGTATTTCATGTTATGCGCACCGGTAACTCGTGGTGCCATAGTATTACCACAGGCAATAAAAATAGATACCGCTAAAGGCGAGAGCGCTTTGGAGGTGCCGGGGCTTGAACCCGGGACTTCTCACATGCAAAGCGAGCACTCTACCACTGGGCTACACCGCCGTTACATCTGGAGCACTCATTAACGAGTTTCTTGGTGCTCATCAGCTTGTTCTAACAATAAATCAATCAATTAGTTGAAATAAACAAAATCATCTCGTCATTGCCGCCTGATGCAGTTTTTTCATCATTAAGGAAAGCCGCATATTTCTATTGTCAAAGAAAATGGCAGCGCTGTTCGATAAAATGTATTTCATGTTATGCGCACCGGTAACTCGTGGTGCCGTAGTATTACCACAGGCAATAAAAATAGATACCGCTAAAGGCGAGAGCGCTTTGGAGGTGCCGGGGCTTGAACCCGGGACTTCTCACATGCAAAGCGAGCACTCTACCACTGAGCTACACCCCCGTTACATCTGGAGCACTCATTAACGAGTTTCTTGGTGCTCATCAGCTTGTTCTAACAATAAATCAATCAATTAGTTGAAATAAACAAAATCATCTCGTCATTGCCGCCTGATGCAGTTTTTTCATCATTAAGGAAAGCCGCATATTTCTATTGTCAAAGAAAATGGCAGCGCTGTTCGATGAAATGTATTTCATGATATGCGCACCGGTAACTCGTGGTGCCGTAGTATTACAACAGGCAATAAAAAAGATACCGCTAAAGTCGAGAGCGATTTGGAGGTGCCGGGGCTTGAACCCGGGACTTCTCACATTCAAAGCGAGCACTCTACCACTGAGCTACACCCCCGTTACATCTGGAGCACTCATTAACGAGTTTCTTGGTGCTCATCAGCTTGTTCTAACAATAAATCAATCAATTAGTTGAAATAAACAAAATCATCTCGTCATTGCCGCCTGATGCAGTTTTTTCATCATTAAGGAAAGCCGCATATTTCTATTGTCAAAGAAAATGGCAGCATGTTCGATGAAATGTATTTCATGATATGCGCACCGGTAACTCGTGGTGCCGTAGTATTACAACAGGCAATAAAAAAAGATACCGCTAAAGTCGAGAGCGATTTGGAGGTGCCGGGGCTTGAACCCGGGACTTCTCACATGCAAAGCGAGCACTCTACCACTGAGCTACACCCCCGTTACATCTGGAGCACTCATTAACGAGTTTCTTGGTGCTCATCAGCTTGTTCTAACAATAAATCAATCAATTAGTTGAAATAAACAAAATCATCTCGTCATTGCCGCCTGATGCAGTTTTTTCATCATTAAGGAAAGCCGCATATTTCTATTGTCAAAGAAAATGGCAGCGCTGTTCGATGAAATGTATTTCATGATATGCGCACCGGTAACTCGTGGTGCCGTAGTATTATAACAGGCAATAAAAAAAGATACCGCTAAAGGCGAGAGCGCTTTGGAGGTGCCGGGGCTTGAACCCGGGACTTCTCACATGCAAAGCGAGCACTCTACCACTGAGCTACACCCCCGTTACATCTGGAGCACTCATTAACGAGTTTCTTGGTGCTCATCAGCTTGTTCTAACAATAAATCAATCAATTAGTTGAAATAAACAAAATCATCTCGTCATTGCCGCCTGATGCAGTTTTTTCATCATTAAGGAAAGCCGCATATTTCTATAGTCAAAGAAAATGGCAGCGCTGTTCGATGAAATGTATTTCATGATATGCGCACCGGTAACTCGTGGTGCCGTAGTATTACAACAGGCAATAAAAAAAGATACCGCTAAAGTCGAGAGCGATTTGGAGGTGCCGGGGCTTGAACCCGGGACTTCTCACATGCAAAGCGAGCACTCTAACACTGAGCTACACCCCCGTTACATCTGGAGCACTAATTAACGAGTTTCTTGGTGCTCATCAGCTTGTTCTAACAATAAATCAATCAATTAGTTGAAATAAACAAAATCATCTCGTCATTGCCGCCTGATGCAGTTTTTTCATCATTAAGGAAAGCCGCATATTTCTATTGTCAAAGAAAATGGCAGCGCTGTTCGATGAAATGTATTTCATGTTATGCGCACCGGTAACTCGTGGTGCCGTAGTATTACCACAGGCAATAAAAATAGATACCGCTAAAGGCGAGAGCGCTTTGGAGGTGCCGGGGCTTGAACCCGGGACTTCTCACATGCAAAGCGAGCACTCTACCACTGAGCTACACCCCCGTTACATCTGGAGCACTCATTAACGAGTTTCTTGGTGCTCATCAGCTTGTTCTAACAATAAATCAATCAATTAGTTGAAATAAACAAAATCATCTCGTCATTGCCGCCTGATGCAGTTTTTTCATCATTAAGGAAAGCCGCATATTTCTATTGTCAAAGAAAATGGCAGCGCTGTTCGATGAAATGTATTTCATGTTATGCGCACCGGTAACTCGTGGTGCCGTAGTATTACCACAGGCAATAAAAATAGATACCGCTAAAGGCGAGAGCGCTTTGGAGGTGCCGGGGCTTGAACCCGGGACTTCTCACATGCAAAGCGAGCACTCTACCACTGAGCTACACCCCCGTTACATCTGGAGCACTCATTAACGAGTTTCTTGGTGCTCATCAGCTTGTTCTAACAATAAATCAATCAATTAGTTGAAATAAACAAAATCATCTCGTCATTGCCGCCTGATGCAGTTTTTTCATCATTAAGGAAAGCCGCATATTTCTATTGTCAAAGAAAATGGCAGCGCTGTTCGATGAAATGTATTTCATGATATGCGCACCGGTAACTCGTGGTGCCGTAGTATTACAACAGGCAATAAAAAAAGATACCGCTAAAGTCGAGAGCGATTTGGAGGTGCCGGGGCTTGAACCCGGGACTTCTCACATGCAAAGCGAGCACTCTACCACTGAGCTACACCCCCGTTACATCTGGAGCACTCATTAACGAGTTTCTTGGTGCTCATCAGCTTGTTCTAACAATAAATCAATCAATTAGTTGAAATAAACAAAATCATCTCGTCATTGCCGCCTGATGCAGTTTTTTCATCATTAAGGAAAGCCGCATATTTCTATTGTCAAAGAAAATGGCAGCGCTGTTCGATGAAATGTATTTCATGATATGCGCACCGGTAACTCGTGGTGCCGTAGTATTACAACAGGCAATAAAAAAAGATACCGCTAAAGGCGAGAGCGATTTGGAGGTGCCGGGGCTTGAACCCGGGACTTCTCACATGCAAAGCGAGCACTCTACCACTGAGCTACACCCCCGTTACATCTGGAGCACTCATTAACGAGTTTCTTGGTGCTCATCAGCTTGTTCTAACAATAAATCAATCAATTAGTTGAAATAAACAAAATCATCTCGTCATTGCCGCCTGATGCAGTTTTTTCATCATTAAGGAAAGCCGCATATTTCTATTGTCAAAGAAAATGGCAGCGCTGTTCGATGAAATGTATTTCATGTTATGCGCACCGGTAACTCGTGGTGCCGTAGTATTACAACAGGCAATAAAAAAAGATACCGCTAAAGTCGAGAGCGATTTGGAGGTGCCGGGGCTTGAACACGGGACTTCTCACATGCAAAGCGAGCACTCTACCACTGAGCTAACCCCCGTTACATCTGGAGCACTCATTAACGAGTTTTTTGGTGCTCATCAGCTTGTTCTAACAATAAATCAATCAATTAGTTGAAATAAACAAAATCATCTCGTCATTGCCGCCTGATGCAGTTTTTTCATCATTAAGGAAAGCCGCATATTTCTATTGTCAAAGAAAATGGCAGCGCTGTTCGATGAAATGTATTTCATGATATGCGCACCGGTAACTCGTGGTGCCGTAGTATTACAACAGGCAATAAAAAAAGATACCGCTAAAGGCGAGAGCGCTTTGGAGGTGCCGGGGCTTGAACCCGGGACTTCTCACATGCAAAGCGAGCACTCTACCACTGAGCTACACCCCCGTTACATCTGGAGCACTCATTAACGAGTTTCTTGGTGCTCATCAGCTTGTTCTAACAATAAATCAATAAATTAGTTGAAATAAACAAAATCATCTCGTCATTGCCGCCTGATGCAGTTTTTTCATCATTAAGGAAAGCCGCATATTTCTATTGTCAAAGAAAATGGCAGCGCTGTTCGATGAAATGTATTTCATGTTATGCGCACCGGTAACTCGTGGTGCCGTAGTATTACCACAGGCAATAAAAAAAGATACCGCTAAAGGCGAGAGCGCTTTGGAGGTGCCGGGGCTTGAACCCGGGACTTCTCACATGCAAAGCGAGCACTCTACCACTGAGCTACACCCCCATTACATCTGGAGCACTCATTAACGAGTTTCTTGGTGCTCATCAGCTTGTTCTAACAATAAATCAATCAATTAGTTGAAATAAACAAAATCATCTCGTCATTGCCGCCTGATGCAGTTTTTTCATCATTAAGGAAAGCCGCATATTTCTATTGTCAAAGAAAATGGCAGCGCTGTTCGATGAAATGTATTTCATGATATGCGCACCAGTAACTCGTGGTGCCGTAGTATTACAACAGGCAATAAAAAAAGATACCGCTAAAGTCGAGAGCGATTTGGAGGTGCCGGGGCTTGAACCCGGGACTTCTCACATGCAAAGCGAGCACTCTACCACTGAGCTACACCCCCGTTACATCTGGAGCACTCATTAACGAGTTTCTTGGTGCTCATCAGCTTGTTCTAACAATAAATCAATCAATTAGTTGAAATAAACAAAATCATCTCGTCATTGCCACCTGATGCAGTTTTTTCATCATTAAGGAAAGCCGCATATTTCTATAGTCAAAGAAAGTGGCAGCGCTGTTTGATGAAGTGTATTTCATGTTATGCGCACCGGTAACTCGTGGTGCCGTAGTATTACCACAGGCAATAAAAAAAGATACCGCTAAAGGCGAGAGCGCTTTGGAGGTGCCGGGGCTTGAACCCGGGACTTCTCACATGCAAAGCGAGCGCTCTACCACTGAGCTACACCCCCGTTACATCTGGAGCACTCATTAACGAGTTTCTTGGTGCTCATCAGCTTGTTCTAACAATAAATAAATCAATTAGTTGAAATAAACAAAATCATCTCGTCATTGCCGCCTGATGCAGTTTTTTCATCATTAAGGAAAGCCGCATATTTCTATTGTCAAAGAAAATGGTAGCGCTGTTCGATGAAATGTATTTCATGATATGCGCACCGGTAACTCGTGGTGCCGTAGTATTACAACAGGCAATAAAAAAAGATACCGCTAAAGTCGAGAGCGATTTGGAGGTGCCGGGGCTTGAACCCGGGACTTCTCACATGCAAAGCGAGCACTCTACCACTGAGCTACACCCCCGTTACATCTGGAGCACTCATTAACAAGTTTCTTGGTGCTCATCAGCTTGTTCTAACAATGAATTAATCAATTAGTTCAAATAAACAAAATCATCTCGTCATTGCCGCCTGGTGCAGTTTTTTCATCATCAAGGAAAGCCGCATATTTCTATAGACAAAGAAAATCGCAGCGCTGTTCGATGAAATGTATTTCATGATATGCGCACCGGTAACTCGTGGTGCCGTAGTATTACAACAGGCAATAAAAAAGATACCGCTAAAGTCGAGAGCAATTTGGAGGTGCCGGGGCTTGAACCCGGTACTTCTCACATGCAAAGCGAGCACTCTACCACTGAGCTACACCCCCGTTACATCTGCAGCACTCATTAACGAGTTTCTTGGTGCTCATCAGCTTGTTCTAACATTGAATTAATCAATTAGTTCGAATAAACAAAATCATCTCGTCATTGCCGCCTGATGCAGTTTTTTCATCATTGAGAAGAGCCGCATATTTCTATAGTCAAACAAAATGGCAGCGCTGTTCGATGAATTGTATTTCATGATATGCGCACCAGTAACTCGTGGTGCCGTAGTATTAAAACAGGCAATAAAAAAAGATACCGCTAAAGTCGAGAGCGATTCGGAGGTGCCGGGGCTTGAACCCGGGACTTCTCACATGCAAAGCGAGCGCTCTACCACTGAGCTACACCCCCGTTACATCTGGAGCACTCATTAAAGAGTTTCTTGGTGCTCATCAGCTTGTTCTAACAATAAATTAATCAATTAGTTGAAATAAACAAAACCATCTCATCATTGCCGCCTGATACAGTTTTTTCATCATTGAGGAAAGCCGCATATTTCTATAGCCAAAGAAATAGGCAGCGCTGTTCGATGAAATGTATTTCATGATATGCACACCGGTAACTCGTGGTGCCGTAGTATTAAAACAGGCAATAAAAAAAGATACCGCTAAAGTCGAGAGCGATTCGGAGGTGCCGGGGCTTGAACCCGGGACTTCTCACATGCAAAGCGAGCGCTCTACCACTGAGCTACACCCCCGTTACATCTGGAGCACTCATTAAAGAGTTTCTTGGTGCTCATCAGCTTGTTCTAACAATGAATTATTACATTATTGCAAATAAACAAAACCATCTCGTCATTGCCGCCTGATGCAGTTTTTTCATCATTGAGGAAAGCCGCATATTTCTATAGTCAAACAAAATGGCAGCGCTGTTCGATGAATTGTATTTCATGATATGCGCACCAGTAACTCGTGGTGCCGTAGTATTAAAACAGGCAATCAAAAAAGATACCGCTAAAGTCGAGAGCGATTCGGAGGTGCCGGGGCTTGAACCCGGGACTTCTCACATGCAAAGCGAGTGCTCCACCACTGAGCTACACTTCCGTTACCTTTAGAGCACTCATTAACGAGTTTCCTGGTGCTCATCAGCTTGTTCAAACAATAAATTATTCAATTAGTTGAAATAAACAAAATCATCTCGTCATTGCCCCCTGATACAGTTTTTTCATCATTGAGGTAAGCCGCATATTTTTTTAGTCAAAGAAAATGGCAGCGCTGTTCAACAAAATGTATTTAATGTTATGCGCACCGGTAACTCGTGGTGCCGTAGTATTTACACAGGCAATCAAAAAAGATCCGCTAAAGTCGAGAGCGATTTGGAGGTGCCGGGGTTTGAACCCGGGACTTCTCACATGCAAAGCGAGCGCTGTACCACTGAGCTACACCCCCGTTACATCTGGAGCACTCATTAACAAGTTTCTTGGTGCTCATCAGCTTGTTCTAACAATGAATTAATCAATTAGTTGAAATAAACAAAATCATCTCGTCATTGCCGCCTGATGCAGTTTTTTCATCATTGAGGAAAGCCGCATATTTCTATAGTCAAAGAAAATGGCAGTGCTGTTCGATAAAATGTATTTCATCATATGCGCACCGGTAACTCGAGGTGCCGTAGTATTACAACAGGCAATCAAAAAAGATACCGCTAAAGTCGAGAGCGCTTTGGAGGTGCCGGGGATTGAACCCGGGACTTCTCACATGCAAAGCGAGCGCTCTACCACTGAGCTACACCCCCGTTACTTTTGGAGCACTCATTAACGAGTTTCTTGGTGCTCACCAGCTTGTTCCAACAATAAAATAATTCAGTAGTTAAAATAGACAAAATCATCTCGTAATTGCTGCCTGATACAGTTTTTTCATCATTGAGGAAAGCCGCATATTTGTATAGTCAAAGAAAATGGCAGTGCTGTTTGATGAATTGTATTTCATGATATGCGCACCGGTAACTCGAGGTGCCGTAGTATTACAACAGGCAATCAAAAAAGATACCGCTAAAGTCGAGAGCGCTTTGGAGGTGCCGGGGATTGAACCCGGGACTTCTCACATGCAAAGCGAGCGCTCTACCACTGAGCTACACCCCCGTTACATCTGGAGCACCCATTAACGAGTTTCTTGGTGCTCATCAGCTTGTTCTAACAATAAAATAATTCAATTGTTGAAATAAACAAAATCATCTCGTCATTGGCGCCTGATACAGTTTTTTCATCATTGAGGAAAGCCGCTTATCTCTATAGTCAAAGAAAATGGCAGCGCTGTTCGATGAAATGTATTTCATGATATGCGCACCGGTAACTCGTGGTGCCGTAGTATTACAACAGGCAATCAAAAAAGATACCGCTAAAGTCGAGAGCGCTTTGGAGGTGCCGGAAATGGAACCCGAGACTTCTCACATGCAAAGCGAGCGCTCTACCACTGAGCTACACCCCCGTTACATTTGGAGCACTCATTAACGAGTTTCTTGGTGCTCATCAGCTTGTTCTATCAATAAAATAATTCAATAGTTGAAATAAACAAAATCATCTTGTCATTGCTGCATGATGCAGTTTTTTCATCATTAAGGAAAGCCGCATATTTCTATAGTCAAAGAAAGTGGCAGCGCTGTTTGATGAAGTGTATTTCATGTTATGCGCACCGGTAACTCGTGGTGCCGTAGTATTACAACAGGCAATAAAAAAAGATACCGCTAAAGTCGAGAGCGCTTTGGAGGTGCCGGGGCTTGAACCCGGGACTTCTCACATGCAAAGCGAGCACTCTACCACTGAGCTACACCCCCGTTACATCTGGAGCACTCATTAACGAGTTTCTTGGTGCTCATCAGCTTGTTCTAACAATAAATCAATCAATTAGTTGAAATAAACAAAATCATCTCGTCATTGCCGCCTGATGCAGTTTTTTCATCATTAAGGAAAGCCGCATATTTCTATAGTCAAAGAAAATGGCAGCGCTGTTCGATGAAATGTATTTCATGATATGCGCACCGGTAACTCGTGGTGCCGTAGTATTACAACAGGCAAGAAAAAAAGATACCGCTAAAGTCGAGAGCGATTTGGAGGTGCCGGGGCTTGAACCCGGGACTTCTCACATGCAAAGCGAGCACTCTACCACTGAGCTACAACCCCGTTACATCTGGAGCACTCATTAACGAGTTTCTTAGTGCTCATCAGCTTGTTCTAACAATGAATTAATCAATTAGTTCAAATAAACAAAATCATCTCGTCATTGCCGCCTGATGCAGTTTTTTCATCATTAAGGAAAGCCGCATATTTCTATAGCCAAAGAAAATGGCAGCGCTGTTCGATGAAATGTATTTCATGATATGCGCACCGGTAACTCGTGGTGCCGTAGTATTACAACAGGCAATAAAAAAGATACCGCTAAAGTCGAGAGCGATTTGGAGGTGCCGGGGCTTGAACCCGGGACTTCTCACATGCAAAGCGAGCACTCTACCACTGAGCTACACCCCCGTTACATCTGGAGCACTCATTAACGAGTTTCTTGGTGCTCATCAACTTGTTCTAACAATAAATCAATCAATTAGTTGAAATAAACAAAATCATGTCATTGCCGCCTGATGCAGTTTTTTCATCATTAAGGAAAGCCGCATATTTCTATAGTCAAAGAAAATGGCAGCGCTGTTCGATGAAATGTATTTCATGTTATGCGCACCGGTAACTCGTGGTGCCGTAGTATTACAACAGGCAATAAAAAAAGATACCGCTAAAGTCGAGAGAACTTTAGAACATCAGTACAATCGTGAACAGCACGTGAACAGTACGTGAACAGCAGTACAATCAAATCGCGAAAATAAGCGCTCAAGCGTTACTCATAAACACTCAATGGCCAACACAGTGTGGGTTCCTGACATGGAGAGTTCTTCACATCATGTCATGCAAACAAAAAAGGGGTGAAGTCAAACAGTTCTCTAAGATGGGGTACCAGTCCGGTCTAAATCCTAGCTCGTCGTAAATGTTTTTGAGGTAGATAGCCATAAGAATGAAGTGTGGGCTTTAAGAGGTGGTGGGCTCTGCATTGCGGTCTTGCATTCTTGTCTTCCACAAGCTGTGAATAGCCATGACATAAAACATGTCATATACTACTTCATCAAGCGCTGCTGGTAGAAAATAACGTATTGTGAGAGAATTATTGACGAAACGTTTTTTCAATGCTCGCTAAAGAACATCCCAAAACAGTATAGTATCTTAGCAGCTAACAAAGCAATGTTCATTCGTATCCGGCACATCATAGACGGCTGTTAACAGACGCAATGAAAATTCTCTTTTTTTAACCATGTGTTTACTACCTATATTTCAGAGTTGAGTTTGAGAAGAATGTTATTGAACTCGGTGGAATGTACATTTCGCGCATTCGCTTCAACACATCGTGGCCTCAAAGATTGGAGTACAGTGAGCGGTAACACAGTGATGGGAACACTGCACTCAGTAGATACTTATGCACCACTTTGCACGATACTGTGTACAGGTATTCTACAGGAAAGCGAGCTTTAAGAAATTGAACTGCGATATAAACTTCCTGCATGAATCCCCCAAGCATGGGCGTTCAGAGAAGTTTAATAAAAGAAATAAATCTGGTGTGTAATGAACAAGTGTAACCTGCAAAAAGGAACAGAGAACAAGATGAGAAATCTTTCGAAAAAGAAGAATCGTGGCAGTATTTGCATTTTTTTTGAAAGCTTTGTAAAATCCGCCTGAGATGCCATCAGGGCCCGGTGTTTTCACTAGGCGTTGCTCATCAAGTAAAGCTTGGCGCATCGGTTGCTCAGATTTTAAGGTGCGCTAGTTCCGAGATCTAATACATGCCCTTTGGTAGCGAGCATTATCATATCTCTGTAGTTGGCACTTAATATTCTCAATATCTTTGATGTACTTTCCCGGCATTTCGCATTCCATCTCATAAAGATTGCAAAGACTTTTAACAAGTATCTTTACATCATTCTTTCTATAGAAAGACTTAACAGCCCCAATTTCTGAAGCTATGGAGTGAACTTTTTGTTTAAAAAGCTCCCAAGCAGCGAAGATATGAAAACCAATCGAAAAAGATTGCCTCAATGCCATCTGGACGCGATTCATGAATTCCTGATCACAGAGGAGCTTCGCATTCCTTTTAAAAAGGGCCCACTGGGGACAGAATTGTTTTTGACGATTTTCACCAATTTGCGCTATGACAATACAATGGTTTGAATATGATACAGCTTCGATGCTGCAAAACAATTTACGAGATAGGAGTGATGAGGACACGTAAATCCGGTCAAGGCGAGCATGAGAACTGCCCTGTACTCTTGTATAGGCCGTTGCCCGATTCGAAACACCGATGTCACTTAGTCCTGCATTATCTACAATACCGGATAAAAGTTCGACACTCCTCTCTTTCCAAGACGATTATTACGATCAATAGCTTCACATTCGCAGTTGAAATCTGCCATAAGTACCGTGCATCTGTCAACGTCAAATACATTAGGCACTTTTCAAACCATTCGAATTGTTTCGGAACCTTAATAAACGCATACAGTTTGATTATTGGCCGTGGCACTCCTCGAAACAAAAAATCACAGCATTTGTACCTGCTTACTTCATCAACACTAGTGCAGAATGCTGAACTGGGTAGGCTTTTTCTCAGAAACAATCAACAGCCCGCAGATAAACCTTTAGCATGTGAGACACACACAATAAACTGAGACAGAAAAGGCCGCAGGGCCTTCTCCATCTTTTCCTCGCTCTCGATCTTGGTCGCTTGGATGGTGACAAAGTCGAGACGCTTCCGATTGAGAAGTCTACGGAGCTGTGCCTGTATCTGCGCAGATCTAAAACCGCGTACGTTCAAGGTAGCACAGATGAGTCACTCAGACTGCGCCATGGTGACTACCTTCCAATGCGCTTATCGTCCCACGTGATCCGTCCCAAGCGCTGGCGCTGAGGCTTCCAGTTAACCCCCACCCGGCCTCCTAATCGGGATCAGCGACACATCCCCTCGGGCATGGACTTTCGGCAACGGCGTGACTTCCTAGTCACAGACGCTGCGTCACTCCCTTTGCTGGAATCCGAGCTGTACGGTGCGCGACGCTTCGGTATTGCTGCATCCATACAGATCTGCATATCATCTTCTGACACTGCACCATGACGTAAAAGCTGCTGCGGAGCTGCGGCGCAAGCACTTGAAGAATTTTATGCGGGATCCAGCCCAGAGTCTCTTTATTGTACTGGTGGTTCTCAGGCATCTTTATGGGTCAGCGCAACAGCACTCTTCATAGGAACTGTGCTAGAGGTTGTGCGGAGCCATTTCGGTATTGTTGCGACCGGGGTTGAAGGCACCGGAGGTCAGGGATAAAGTTTTCGAGGTAGGAGGAAGAGAGACTTCATGAGGGTTTATTTACAGCAGTCGTACATGACGAGCTCTTTCTTACATGGTGAGCTCTCGAATGTGGCATTTCTCCACATGGCACTCCTTCGAATGAGGCGGGTGGCTCATTATAAAGGGTATGTTCTCACCAGATCACTAGATCAGGAAACACGTGCAGACGCTACTGTCCAATCACAGATCACACACAACAGTTGAGGCGGACGAGCATGCATGGCCCACGTGAACGTCCAATATTGAGCCGTGATCACTGCAATCCAATGTGCCGCCAGCGGGGCTCCTCCTCGTCGTTTTTGTGCCGCTGGTCGAGGGGTCCCAAGCTCAGGACAGCATACATCTAAGGGTCCGCCGAACTGCTCGCTTAATTAGCGAGGCGAATTGCGGCAGCCACCGCGGTCTCTTCCAAGAAAGGTGCTGTACTCGTTGTCGTCTCCCGAACGGCTCACGGCGTCGTGGCGACACGACGTCTCGCCCTCCGGCTAGGAGGGACAATGCGGGCGGTCGTAGGCAGCTGGCCGGACGGCTACTTGTTTGAAGATCCAAAGAGCGCCGCTCCCTCATCAGCTCGGGTGCCAGTCACAACAGTATGCTGCCTGTATGATTCACTTGGCTATTTGCACGCAGAAGTTTCAACTGTGTCAACAGCGAGTGACTTGCTTTCCTCTTCTGGATTCTTGTCGTAGAGCCCGCAGCATCTAAAATTGACGGTGTGTCTCCCGTTGCGTCCAGAACCTCAGTGGCATCCATAATCTGCTCTTGTAGGCTATCATCTGGCTGTTGTGTGCGCTGTCGTAGCTTGTTGGCGTATGTCCTAACACAATCCTCGGCCGAATGACCGAAGCGTCGACAGTTGTCACAGCGAGTAGTCCTGCAGTTTCGACGGATGTGTCCAACCTTACTGCACCGAAGGCAAAGTGGCGGGTGGTCAGGTATTAGGACGAGGCTTTGTTTTCCGTAGACAACAAGAATATGAGGAATATCAGCAACACGAGCTCCATCGGCAAGAGACAAAACAACATCCCTATTTAGCGTCCGCATTTGTTCCATGTCCGCAACTTTCCAGCTTTCTTATGATATTGACTTGACCTTCCCAAAAGCTTGCAGTGCCTCGCGAACCAAGGCGTTCTCTAAGCGTTCAGGGAGCCACGTATGCTTAACCTTCACTTCTGTGGGTCAATAACAAGGCATCGACGACTTTTGACGGAAACTTCGCCTCTTGTGACCAACTTTGTTTTCGTCAGTGTTGACTTGCATGTGACAATCCAAACACGAGACATCTGAAATTGAGCAATAGAGCTCATTTTCTTCAAGTCAATGATGTCACGAAAAGCATCTCTGAAATCTTGAACCCGGTAAGGGTGACCTGCTAAGTCCGTATGTAGAAAAACAGAGTCCACAACGAGCTTACCGTTGGGAAGGCGAGGAAGTACAACACGGTAGTCGTTGCCGCTGGCTGAAGCCTGAGCAGCACCTCCGCTCATGGCCGATAAATCCTTCAAAGCGGAGAACATGAACAAAGCGACCGTTCAGAACGTCGGCTTTGTTTTTCTGCCCCTGAACTACACCTCCGTTACGTCTGGAGCACTCAATAACGAGTTTATTAGTGCTCATCAGCTTGTTCTAAGATTACAATAACTCTTTATTTGAAATTAACCAAATTACTCATCGTCGCTGCCCGATACAGTTTTTTTCGTAATTGGGGGAAGCCGCATATTTCTATGGTCAAATAAATAGGCAGCGATGTTCGATTAGATGTACTTTACGATATGCGCGCTGGTAAGTCATGGTGCAGTATTAACAAAACTCACAATGAAAAATATACCGCTAAAGTGAGAGAACTTCGGAGGTGCTGGGATTTGAACCTGGGTCTTCACACATGCAAAGCGAGTGCTCTACGACTCAGCTACACCCCTGTTTTTTGGCAAGGTATTTATTAAAGTATTTGCGCATTGAAGACAAATCCTGCAAGCAGCAGTACAATCAAATTGCGAAAATAAGCGCTCAAGCGTTACTCATAAACACTCAATGGCCAACACAGTGCAGGTTCCTCACACGGAAAGTTCTTCACATTGTGTTATGCATACAAAAAGAGGGGTGAAGTCAAACAGTTCTCTAAGATGGAGTACCAGTCCGGTCTAAAGTCTAGCTCGTCGTAAATGTTTTTTAAGTGGATAGAGATTTGAATGAAGTGTGCGCTTGAAGAGGTGGTGGGCTCTGCATTGTGGTCTTGCATTCGTGTGTTCCACAAGCTGTGCATACCCATGAGGAAAAACATATCATATTGTACTTCATCAAGCGCTGCTGGCAGAAGATAACGTAGTGTGTGAGAATTAATGACGAAACGTTTTTTCAGTGCTCGCTGGAGGACATTCCAAAACAGTATGGCATCTTTGCAGCTAAAAAAGCAATGTTCAATCGTTTCCGACACATCACATAGACGGAAGTTAACAGACGGAATGAAAATACCTTTTCTTTCTGACCATGTGTTTACCGCCAATGTTTCATAGTGGAGTTTAGAGAAGAATGTTTTTGAATTCGGTGGAATGTAAATTTTGCGCACTCGCTTCAACACATCGTGGCCTGGAAGATTGGATTAGAGTGAACGGTACAATGGAGGTGGGAAGAGTGTACTCAGTAGGTCCTTATACAGCACCTTGCGCGATACTGTGTACAGGTATTCTACAGAAAAGCGAGCTTTAAGGAACTGAACTGCGAGGTAAACTGAATCCCCACAAGCATGAGCATTCAGAAAAGTTGGATGAAACAATAAATCTGGTAAGTAATAAACAAGTGTAACCTGAAAGAAGGAACGGAGAACAGCATAAGAAAGGCTTCGAAAAAAGAAGAATCGTGACACTATTTGCCATAGGTAAAGGTATTTTATTCCGAACTCGCCCTCACTAACGGGATTGAATATGTTGTCACGACTCATGCGCTCAATGTCGAAGGCGTCTTGAAACGAGCGAAAATCCGATGGAAGCGTTGTATAGAAATTTTTGCGCAATGAATGAGCTGCAATACATTTTAATGCTTTGTTGCAAGGAAAGTATGGCAAGCTTCAGCTCTCCCAATTGTTGCAAGTCGATAGGGAACAAATGTCTCGGCCTGTCGTTCAATCTTAGAGACGCATTCCTTCTAGTAATGCGCGCTGAATCTAAATGCATGCAGTCGTACACCGATGTATGTTGGAGGAGTTCTTGTCCAAATAATCCTTGCAAAGTGGTTTGATGTGCTAACCCACAAGCCAAACAACAGTCCTAAACTTTTAGAGGCATTTCAACGAGCTCCTAATACTACACAAAACTTCGCAATAGTAGATACGACATTTTTGAAACTTGGCTTATCTGTGCAAAAAATGCGACATCGTCTGCTTAAGCTAATACTTAAACCTAACTCCCTAATATTCTGAAGCCACGAATGAAACTCGACTGTTATGCTTAAGCACAGTGTTTCTATATAAAGTGCAAATAGGAGAAGCGACATCGGGCACCTCTGTTTTACGGAAGAGCGAATAGAAACAGGCTCGGAGAGTTCACCAATAACTATCAGACAAGTTGAGCATTCATTATAGCATAGTTTAAGGCCTTTAAGAACAACTTTTTATTATTGGCATGCTCGTGAAGAGAAAAAAGATTTGACAAACACGATCAAAGGTCTTTTCAAGGTTTACCTGTAGCATTGCAAGATGTTTTTGAAAACTATGACAGTATTGAAGCACTGCACAAGGAACATGTATACTTTTTTGTACGGATTGACCACTGATTGCACATGCCTGATGAGACCCATTAACGATTGACATCGCAAATTTTAACCTATTTGTTAATACTTCTGCGAAAATTTTGTTTTCCAAGTTTGACAGCGACATTGGTCCGTAGCCCTCGCCGGAGCGAATTTTTTCATTTTCAGTTATTTTCTGTATTGATAGAGTGTGACTTTTGCAAGAAAATTTAGGGAGTGTAGCCAAGTTATAACTTATTTGAAAAATATCCATCAATATAGGAGCAAGCATTTTTCCGAAAGCTTTGTAAAATTCGCCTGAGATGCCATCAGAGCCCAGTGTTTTCAATAAAGGCAAGTTGTCGATTCCTTGCTCAATTTCCTGTATAGTAATGGGTCCATTAATGCGTGCACAACAATTGTTCTTCAAGGCGTTCACAAGAAAACAAAACTAGTCTCGAGGTGAGCGTCAGGATCATCTGAGGGAGAGCTAAATAAACTGTTATAGTACTTTTCGAACGCCAAAGTAATGTCTCTATTATCTTTTATGAGCACATCGTTAGAGTACAAGTTTGGAATATTTTTGGACATCGCATGACGTTGCTGATCAAGTAAAGCTTGGCGCGTCGGTTGCTCAGATTTTCAGGTGCACTGGTTCCGAGATATAATACGTGCCCTTTGGTAGCGAGCAGCATCGTATCCCAGTAGTTGGCACCTAATATTCTCATTGTCCTTGATGTACTTTTCCGGCGTTTCAAATTCCATCTCATAAAGGTTGCAAAGACTTTTAAGAAATGTCTTTTCACCCTTTTTACTATAGAAAGACTTAACAGCCCCGATCTCTAAAGCTATAGCACGAACTTCTTGTTTAAAAAGCTCCCAAGCAGCGAAGATATGAAAACCAATCGAAAAAGATTGCCTCAATGCCATCTGGACGCGATTCATGAATTCCTGATCACAGAGGAGCTTCGCATTCCTTTAAAAAGGGCCCACTGGGGACAGAATTGTTTTTGACGATTTTCACCAATTTGCGCTATGACAATACAATGGTTTGAATATGATACAGCTTCGATGCTGCAAAACAATTTACGAGATAGGAGTGATGAGGACACGTAAATCCGGTCAAGGCGAGCAGGAGAGCTGCCCAGTACTCTTGTATATGCCATTGCCCGATTCGAGAGACTGATGTCAATTAGTCCTGCTTAATCTACAATACCGGATAAAAGCTCGCCACCGCTTTCTCTCTTTCCAAGATGATTATTACGATCAATAGCTTCACATACGCAGTTAAAACCTCCCATAAGTACCGTACATCTGTCGACGTCAATTAAATTACGCGCTTTTTCAAACGATTCAAGTCGTTAAGGAACCTAATTGAATTCATATAGATTGATAATTCGCCATGGCACTCCTCACAACAAAAAATCACAGCATATATACCTGCTTACTTCATCAACACTAGTGCTGATTGCTGAATATGGTCGGCTCTTCCTCAGAAACAACCAACAGCCCACGGATAGAGCTTTTGCATGTGAAACACACACATTATACTGAGAAAGAAAAGGCCGCAGGGCCTTCTCCATCTCTTCCTCGCTCTCGATCTTGGTCTCTTGGATGGCGACAAAGTCGAGACGCTCGCGATTCAGAAGTCTACAAAGCAGTGCCTGTTTCTACGAAGATCTAAGGCCGCGTACGTTCAAGGTAGCACAGATGAGTCACTCAGACTGCGCAATGGTGACTACCTTCCAATGCACTTATCGTCTTACTTCTTCCGTCTCAAGAGTTGGCGCTGAGGCTTCCAGTTAACCCCCACCAGGCCTCCTAGATCGGGATCGGCGACACTTCCCCTCGGGCATGAACTTTCAGCGACGGCGTTACTTTCTAGTCACAGACGCCGGGTCACTACCTTTGCTTGAATCCGAGCTGTACGATGCGCGACATTCGGTATTGCTGAATTCATAGAGATCTGCATATCATCTTCTGACACTGCACCATGACGAAAAAGCTGCTGCGGAGCTGCACCGCAAACAGGTGAAGAACTTTCTGCGGGATCCAGCCCGGAGTGTCTTTCTTGTAGTGGCGGTTCTCCGGCATCTTTATGGGTCAGCGCAACAGCACTCTTCATAGGAACTGTGCCAAAGGTTGTATGGTGCCAATTTGGGTATTGTGGCGACCGGGGTTTGCAGGCACTAAAGATCCGGGATGAAGTTTTCGAGGCAGGGGGAAGGGAGACTTGATGAGGGTTTCTTTACAACATATACAAGGTGAGCTGTCGTACATGACGAGCTCTTTCTTACATGGTGAGCTCTCGAATCTGGCGTTCCTCTACATGTCACTCCTTCGAATGAGCCGGGTGGCTCATTATAAAGGGTATGTTCTCCCCAGATCCCTAGACCAGGGAACACGTGCAGATGCTACTGTTGAATCACAGATCACACACAACAGGTGAAGGGGGCGAGCATGCAAGGCCCACGTGAACGTCCATTATTGAGCCATGATCACTGCAATCCAAGGTGGCGCCAGCGGGGCTTCTCCTCGTCGTGTGTGTGCCACTGGTCGAGGGGTCCCAAGCTCACGACAGCATACATCAAAGAGTTCGCCGAACTGCTCGCTTAATTAGCGAGGCAATTTGCGGCGGCCGCCGCAGTCTCTTCCACGGAAGATGCTGTACTCGTTGTCGTCTCCCGAACGGCTTACGGCGTCGTGGCGACACGACGTCTCACCCTCCGGCTAGGAGGGACAATGCCTGGCGGTCGTAGGCAGCCGGCCAGTCGGCTCCTTGTTTGAAGATCGAAAGAGCGCCTCTCCCTCGTCAGCTCGGGCGCTAGTCACAACAGTATGCTGCTTGCATGATTCACTTGGCTCTTTGCACGCAGAAGTTTCAACTGTGTCAACAATGAGTGACTTTTTTCCTCTTCTGGATTCTTTGTGGTAGAGCCCGCAGCATCTGAAATTGACGGTGTGTCTCCGTTGCGTCCACAACCTCGGTGGCATCCATAATCTGCCCTTGTAGGCTATCATCTGGCTGTTGTGCGCGCTATCACAGCTTGTTGGCGTATGTCATAACACAATCCTCGACCGGATGACCGAAGCGTCGACAGTTGTCACAGCGAGGGGTCCTGCAGTTTCAACAGATGTGTCAAACCTTACTGCACCGAAGGCAAAGTTTTAGGTGGCCAGGTATCAGGACGAGGCTTTGCACTCCGCAGACAACAAGAATAGGAGGTATATCAGCAACGCGAACTCCATCAGCAAGGGACAAAACAACATTCCTATTTAGCGTCCGCATTTGTTCAATATGTCCGCTACTTTCCAGCTTTCCTGTGATAACTCTTGACCTTCCCAAAAGCTTGCAGTGCCTCGCAAACATAGGCGTCCTCTAAACACTCAGGGAGCCAGATACGCTTAACCTTCACTTCCGTGGGTCAATAACAAGGCATCGACGACTTTTACGGAAACTTCGCCTCCTGTGACCAAGTTCATTTTCGTCCGCGTTGACTTGCATGTGACCATCCAAACATGAGACATTTGAAATTGACCAATGGAGCTAATTTCCTTTAGGTCAATGATGTCCCGAAAAGCATCTCTGAAATCTTGAACACGGTAAGGGCGAGCTGCTAAGTCCGTATGTAGAAAAACACAGTCCTCAACGAGCTTACCGGTGGGAAGGCGAGGAAATACAACAGGGTAGTCGTTGCCGCTGTCTGAAGCCTGAGCAGCACCTCAGCCCATGGCGGATAAATCCTTCGAAGCGGAGAACATGAAAAAAGCGACCGTTCACAACGTCGTCTTCGTATTTCATCCTGAACCACACCCCCGTTACGTCTGGAGCACTCAATAACAAGCTTCTTGGTGCTCATCAGCTTGTTCTAAGAATACAATAACTTTATTTGAAATTTAACAAAATCATTTTGTCATTGCTGCCTGATAGTTTTTTTTTTCGTACTTGAGGGAAGCCGAATATTTCTATGGTCAAATAAATAGGCAGCGATGTTCGATTGGATGTACTTTATGATATGCGCACTGGTAACACATGATGCCGTAGTATTACAACACGCAAAAAAAAAGAAGCTAACGCTTAAGTCGAGAGCGTTTTGGAGGTGCCGGGTTTGAACCCTGAACTTCTTACATGCAAAGCGATGCTCTACCACTGAGCTACCCCCCGTTACATCTGGAGCACTCAATAACGAGTTTCTTTGTGCTCATCAGCTTGTTCTAACAATAAAATAAATCATTTTTTGAAATAAACAAATTCATCTCGTCATTGATGCCTGATAGTTTTTTTATCAATGAGGAAAGCCGCGTACTTTTAGGATCAAAGAAAATGGCAGCGCTGTTCAAATAGATGTACCTAATGATATGCGCCCCGGTAACTCGTGGTGCCGTAGTATTACAATAGGAAATAAAAAAGATACCGCTAAAGTCGAGAGCGCTTTGGAGGTGCTGGGGTTCGAACCCGGGAATTCTCACATGCAAAGCCAGCGCTCTACCACTGAGCTACACACTTGTTACGTCTGGAGCGCTCATTAACGCGTTTCTTGGAGCTAATCAGCTTGTGCTAACAATACAATAAATCATTAGTTGATATATCAAACAAAATCATCTCGTCACAGTTGCCTGACACAGTTTTTAGTCATTGAGGAAAGCGGCCTGTTTATATGGTCAAAGAAAATGGCAGCGATGTTCGAGAACATGTACTTTATGATCTGCGCACTGGTTGGTTATTGTACCGTAGTATTGCAACACACCATAAAAAGATACCGCTAAAGTCGTGAGCGCTTTAGCGGTGTTGCGGTTTGAACACGGGGCTTATCACATGCGAAGCGAGCGCTCTACAACTGAGCTACACCATTGTTACGTCTAGGCACTCATTAACGCGTTTCTTGGTACTAATCAGCTTGTTCTAACAATAAAATAAATCATTAGTCCAAATATAAAAGAAAATGATCTCGTCATTGCTGCCTGACACAGTTTTTAGTCTTCGAGGAAAGCCGCCTATTTCTGTGGTCAAAGAAAATGGCAGCGATGTTCGAGAACATGTACTTTGTGATCAGTGCACTGGTAATTCATGGTAACAGAGTATTAAAACACACCTTAAAGTGATACCGCCAAAAGTCGAGAGCACTTTGTAGGTGCCGAGGTTTAAACCCGGGACTTATCACATGAAAAGCGAGCGCTCTACCACTGAGCTACACCCTTGTTACGTCTGGAGCGCTAATTAACGCGTTTCTTGGTGCTAATCAGCTAGATTTAACAATAAAATAAATCATTAGTCTAAATATAAAACAAAATTATCTCGTCATTGCTGCCTGATACAGTTTTTAGTCTTCGAGGAAAGCCGCCTATTTCTGTGGTCAAAGAAAATGGCAGCGATATTCGAGAACATGTACTTTATGATCTGCGCACTGGTTGGTTATTGTACCGTAGTATTGCAACACACCATAAAAAGATACCGCTAAAGTCGTGAGCGCTTTAGCGGTGTTGCGGTTTGAACACGGGGCTTATTACATGCGAAGCGAGCGCTCTACCACTGAGCTACACCCTTGTTACGTCTGGGCACTCATTAACGCGTTTCTTGGTACTAATCAGCTTGTTCTAACTATAAAATAAATCATTAGTCCAAATATAAAAGAAAATGATCTCGTCATTGCTGCCTGACACAGTTTTTAGTCTTCGAGGAAAGCCGCCTATTTCTGTGGTCAAAGAAAATGGCAGCGATGTTCGAGAACGTGTGCTTTAGGATATGCGCACCGGTAACTCGTGGTGCCGTAGTATTACAACAGGCAATAAAAAAGATACCGCTAAAGTCGAGAGCGATTTGGAGGTGCCGGGGCTTGAACCCGGGACTTCTCACACGAAAAGCGAGCACTCTACCACTGAGCTACACCCCCGTTACATCTGGAGCACTCATTAACGAGTTTCTTGGTGCTCATCAGCTTGTTCTAACAATGAACTGTTCAATTAGTTCAAATAAACAAAATCATCTCGTCATTGCCGCCTGATGCAGTTTTTTTATTAAGGAAAGCCGCATATTTCTATAGTCAAAGAAAATGGCAGCGCTGTTCGATGAAATGTATTTCATGATATGCGCACCGGTAACTCGTGGTGCCGTAGTATTACAACAGGCAATGAAAAAAGATACCGCTAAAGTCGAGAGCGATTTAGAGGTGCCGGGGCTTGAACCCGGGACTTCTCACATGCAAAGCGAGCACTCTACCACTGAGCTACACCCCCGTTACATCTGGAGCACTCATTAATGAGTTTGTTGGAGCTCATCAGCTTGTTCTAACAATAAAATTATTCAATAGTAGAAATAAACAAAATCATCTCGTAATTGCTGCCTGATACAGTTTTTTCATCATTGAGGAAAGCCGCATATTTGTATAGTCAAAGAAAATGGCAGTGCTGTTTGATGAATTGTATTTCATGATATGCGCACCGGTAACTCGTGGTGCCGTAGTATTACAACAGGCAATCAAAAAAGATACCGCTAAAGTCGAGAGCGCTTTGGAGGTGCCGGGGATTGAACCCGGGACTTCTCACATGCAAAGCGAGCGCTCTACCACTGAGCTACACCCCCGTTACATCTGGAGCACCCATTAACGAGTTTCTTGGTGCTCATCAGCTTGTTCTAACAATAAAATAATTCAATAGTTGAAATAAACAAAATCATCTCGTCATTGGTGCCTGATACAGTTTTTTCATCATTGAGGAAAGCCGCTTATCTCTATAGTCAAAGAAAATGGCAGCGCTGTTCGATGAAATGTATTTCATGATATGCGCACCGGTAACTCGTGGTGCCGTAGTATTACAACAGGCAATCAAAAAAGATACCGCTAAAGTCGAGAGCGCTTTGGAGGTGCCGGAAATGGAACCCGGGACTTCTCACATGCAAAGCGAGCGCTCTACCACTGAGCTACACCCCCGTTACATTTAGATCACTCATTAACGAGTTTCTTGGTGCTCATCAGCTTGTTCTAACAATAAAATAATTCAATAGTTGAAATAAACAAAATCATCTCGTCATTGGTACCTGATACAGTTTTTTCATCATTGAGGAAAGCCGCTTATCTCTATAGTCAAAGAAAATGGCAGCGCTGTCCGATGAAATGTATTTCATGATATGCGCACCGGTAACTCGTGGTGCCGTAGTATTACAACAGGCAATCAAAAAAGATACCGCTAAAGTCGAAGCGCTTTGGAGGTGCCGGAAATGGAACCCGGGACTTCTCACATGCAAAGCGAGCACTCTACCACTGAGCTACACCCCCGTTACATCTGGAGCACTCATTAACGAGTTTCTTGGTGCTCATCAGCTTGTTCTAACAATAAAGTAATTCAATAGTTGAAATAAACAAAATCATCTCGTCATTGCTGCATGATGCAGTTTTTTCATCATTGAGGAAAGCCGCTTATCTCTATAGTCAAAGAAAATGGCAGCGCTGTTTTTTATTTATTATTATTTTTTTTTATTTTTTTATTTATTTTACCCTCAGGGCCAAATGGCATTACAGAGGGGGGTGGGTTATTTACAATAAAATATTGAATTTAACAAAAAAAGCAGTGAATACGGTTAAATCGTACAAATAAATTTGAAAGAGCACAATGTTTGTTAATATGCTGTATAATAATACATGTTAGGTAATACAACAACAAGCCTAAATATACAATGTTAGCTGTTGCAACAAAACACAAAAAAAGAACTTATTACACAATGTTAGCTAAAGAATCACGGAACAAATTGTTATCAGTAATAGCAACAATGTCACCGGGAAGTCTGTTCCACTCCTTTGATGTGCGAGGCAAAAAAGAATTGAAAAAAGTTTTTGTGTTGCATGAAGGGATGCCTACTTTGTGATGGTGGTCAATGCGGTGGGAAATGTGCTGTGGGCGAAGTAGTAGTTGGGCATGCAAGATGGGATGATGGTAGATCTTGTGAAATAGAGTTAGACGGGAGACTTTTCTGCGAGATGCTAAGGAAGGAAGTGCAAGTGAAGTTTTCATGGTTGAAATGCTAGCGGTTCTGTTATAATTGGACAATATAAAACGAACGGAGTTATTCTGAACAAGTTCAAGGGAAGTTACCAGGTTATTATAGGTAGGGTCCCACACGGCTGTAGCATATTCTAGTTTAGAGCGTATTAGTGTTTTATAAAGTAGCAGTTTTAAACCATGTGGAGCGTTAAAAAAGTTACGTCGTAAATAGCCAAGCATGCGGTTAGCATTGATAATGATGTATTCAATATGAGTTGTCCAGTTGAGGTTAGTTGTTATGTGAACTCCAAGATACTTATAAGAGTTAACAGAATCCAAAGGAATGTTATTAAGATAGTAAATAGGTGAAGTAGTGCAACTTCTTGATACACGCATGATTTTACACTTTTTAATGTTTAGGTCCATTAACCATTTATCACACCAGTTAGATATAGCGTTAAGGTCAGACTGCAATATATTAATGTCATTATCGGTAGTAATTTCTCGAAAAATAACACAGTCGTCAGCAAATAGATGAATTTTTGATGATACAACTGATGACAGGTCATTAATATAAATGAGAAACAACAAGGGACCTAAGACGGACCCTTGCGGAACGCCAGAATGAACTTCGCGAAACGGAGAATTATGACAGTTGGCAGTAACGAATTGTGATCTGTTAGTGAGAAAGCATTCTATCCACATTAGTAGGTTACCGTCAAGGTTTAGTTGATGTAGTTTGTAAAGTAGAAGTCTATGGCAAACCTTGTCAAAAGCTTTTGAAAAATCTAAAAAAATACAGTCAGCATGGGATGATTTATCAAGGATCTGATGTAAGTGATGAGTGAATGATATTAGCTGTGTTTCACATGAATATGTTTTACGGAAGCCGTGTTGTGCTGACGTGAAAAATGAATTTGATTCTAAAAAATTGACTATGTTTGTAAATATTATATGCTCGAGCATTTTACAACAAATACTGGTTAAAGAAATGGGACGATAATTATTCGAAGAGTGTTTATTACCAGATTTATGGAGTGGAACGACTTTTCCGATTTTCCATTGACTAGGAATAGTAGAAGTATCTAGTGACTGTTGAAAAATTTTAGTAACTATAATGGAACTATAAGCGCTAGTATTTTTTAAAAATTTTGTGTTAATACCATCATAACCAGGAGATGAATCGTTCTTAAGTGATTCAATGAGACGTACAACTCCAAGAGTTTCGATAATCACGGATGACATGGGTGAATAATTGTGCAAGGTTGCGCTAGGTAAATCATTATGGCTATCTACGGAGAAGTTTTGGATAAAAGAATCGTTGAGAACAGAAGCGCAAAGGGCTTCACTAATTTCGTTACCGGATGAATCGATCAAAGAAATATGATTGTCAGATAAGGGGTTAATAACTCGCCAGAATTTTTTTGCATTTGTTTGTAACATAGACGGCAGAACTTGAGTGAGGAAGTTGTCTTTAGCGGATTTTAGTGCAGATATGTAGATGGATGATGCAGATTTGTAGGCAGCCCAGCGTGGGTGGTTAGTAGGTAAACATCTTGCTGCACGATAAAAACGTTTCTTTCGGTTAGATAAGCGTTTGATGTACGCGTTGTACCATGGCGCACGTGCGTTAGCTGTGATAGTACGGCAAGGGATATACTTATTGGTTAGTTGTTCAACTTCAGCTGCAAACATATCCCAGTTACACTGCACTGAACGGGTATCAAAACTGCTTAGAAATATGTCTAGAAAAGTTGCTAGTTCACTGTTTATCTTGTCAAAGTTGGCTTTTTTATAGTCCCGTATCTTTTTCTTTTTTTTATCTCTATTAGGACAGGGTGCATTAAATGAAAATGAAAGTAAAGAATGGTCACTGATACCTGGTGCGTAGGTTATAGCGGTAACAAAGTCTGGTCGGTTTGTTAGTATCAGATCAAGTGTATTTCATTTTATGCGCACCGCTAACTCGTGGTGCCGTAGTATTACAACAGGCAATCAAAAAAGATACCGCTAAAGTCGAGAGCGCTTTGGAGGTGCCGGAAATGGAACCCGGGACTTCTCACATGCAAAGCGAGCGCTCTACCACTGAGCTACACCCCCGTTACATTTGGAGCACTCATTAACGAGTTTCTTGGTGCTCATCAGCTTGTTCTAACAATAAAGTAATTCAATAGTTGAAATAAACAAAATCATCTCGTCATTGCTGCATGATGCAGTTTTTTTATCATTGAGGAAAGCCGCTTATCTCTATAGTCAAAGAAAATGGCAGCGCTGTTTGATGAAGTGTATTTCATGTTATGCGCACCGCTAACTCGTGGTGCCGTAGTATTACAACAGGCAATCAAAAAAGATACCGCTAAAGTCGAGAGCGCTTTGGAGGTGCCGGAAATGGAACCCGGGACTTCTCACATGCAAAGTGAGCGCTCTACCACTGAGCTACACCCCCGTTACATTTGGAGCACTCATTAACGAGTTTCTTGGTGCTCATCAGCTTGTTCTAACAATAAAGTAATTCAATAGTTGAAATAAACAAAATCATCTCGTCATTGCTGCATGATGCAGTTTTTTCATCATTGAGGAAAGCCGCTTATCTCTATAGTCAAAGAAAATGGCAGCGCTGTTTGATGAAGTGTATTTCATGTTATGCGCACCGCTAACTCGTGGTGCCGTAGTATTACAACAGGCAATCAAAAAAGATACCGCTAAAGTCGAGAGCGCTTTGGAGGTGCCGGAAATGGAACCCGGGACTTCTCACATGCAAAGCGAGCACTCTACCACTGAGCTACACCCCCGTTACATCTGGAGCACTCATTAACGAGTTTCTTGGTGCTCATCAGCTTGTTCTAACAATAAAGTAATTCAATAGTTGAAATAAACAAAATCATCTCGTCATTGCTGCATGATGCAGTTTTTTCATCATTGAGGAAAGCCGCTTATCTCTATAGTCAAAGAAAATGGCAGCGCTGTTTGATGAAGTGTATTTCATGTTATGCGCACCGCTAACTCGTGGTGCCGTAGTATTACAACAGGCAATCAAAAAAGATACCGCTAAAGTCGAGAGCGCTTTGGAGGTGCCGGAAATGGAACCCGGGACTTCTCACATGCAAAGCGAGCACTCTACCACTGAGCTACACCCCCGTTACATCTGGAGCACTCATTAACGAGTTTCTTGGTGCTCATCAGCTTGTTCTAACAATAAAGTAATTCAATAGTTGAAATAAACAAAATCATCTCGTCATTGCTGCATGATGCAGTTTTTTCATCATTGAGGAAAGCCGCTTATCTCTATAGTCAAAGAAAATGGCAGCGCTGTTTGATGAAGTGTATTTCATGTTATGCGCACCGCTAACTCGTGGTGCCGTAGTATTACAACAGGCAATCAAAAAAGATACCGCTAAAGTCGAGAGCGCTTTGGAGGTGCCGGAAATGGAACCCGGGACTTCTCACATGCAAAGCGAGCGCTCTACCACTGAGCTACACCCCCGTTACATTTGGAGCACTCATTAACGAGTTTCTTGGTGCTCATCAGCTTGTTCTAACAATAATGTAATTCAATAGTTGAAATAAACAAAATCATCTCGTCATTGCTGCATGATGCAGTTTTTTCATCATTGAGGAAAGCCGCTTATCTCTATAGTCAAAGAAAATGGCAGCGCTGTTTGATGAAGTGTGTTTCATGTTATGCGCACCGCTAACTCGTGGTGCCGTAGTATTACAACAGGCAATCAAAAAAGATACCGCTAAAGTCGAGAGCGCTTTGGAGGTGCCGGAAATGGAACCCGGGACTTCTCACATGCAAAGCGAGCGCTCTACCACTGAGCTACACCCCCGTTACATTTGGAGCACTCATTAACGAGTTTCTTGGTGCTCATCAGCTTGTTCTAACAATAAAGTAATTCAATAGTTGAAATAAACAAAATCATCTCGTCATTGCTGCATGATGCAGTTTTTTCATCATTGAGGAAAGCCGCTTATCTCTATAGTCAAAGAAAATGGCAGCGCTGTTTGATGAAGTGTATTTCATGTTATGCGCACCGCTAACTCGTGGTGCCGTAGTATTACAACAGGCAATCAAAAAAGATACCGCTAAAGTCGACAGCGCTTTGGAGGTGCCGGGGCTTGAACCCGGGACTTCTCACATGCAAAGCGAGCACTCTACCACTGAGCTACACCCCCGTTACATCTGGAGCACTCATTAACGAGTTTCTTGGTGCTCATCAGCTTGTTCTAACAATAAAATAATTCAATAGTTGAAATAAACAAAATCATCTCGTCATTGGTACCTGATACAGTTTTTTCATCATTGAGGAAAGCCGCTTATCTCTATAGTCAAAGAAAATGGCAGCGCTGTCCGATGAAATGTATTTCATGATATGCGCACCGGTAACTCGTGGTGCCGTAGTATTACAACAGGCAATCAAAAAAGATACCGCTAAAGTCGACAGCGCTTTGGAGGTGCCGGAAATGGAACCCGGGACTTCTCACATGCAAAGCGAGCACTCTACCACTGAGCTACACCCCCGTTACATCTGGAGCACTCATTAACGAGTTTCTTGGTGCTCATCAGCTTGTTCTAACAATAAAGTAATTCAATAGTTGAAATAAACAAAATCATCTCGTCATTGCTGCATGATGCAGTTTTTTCATCATTGAGGAAAGCCGCTTATCTCTATAGTCAAAGAAAATGGCAGCGCTGTTTGATGAAGTGTATTTCATGTTATGCGCACCGCTAACTCGTGGTGCCGTAGTATTACAACAGGCAATCAAAAAAGATACCGCTAAAGTCGAGAGCGCTTTGGAGGTGCCGGAAATGGAACCCGGGACTTCTCACATGCAAAGCGAGCGCTCTACCACTGAGCTACACCCCCGTTACATCTGGAGCACTCATTAACGAGTTTCTTGGTGCTCATCAGCTTGTTCTAACAATAAAGTAATTCAATAGTTGAAATAAACAAAATCATCTCGTCATTGCTGCATGATGCAGTTTTTTCATCATTGAGGAAAGCCGCTTATCTCTATAGTCAAAGAAAATGGCAGCGCTGTTTGATGAAGTGTATTTCATGATATGCGCACCGGTAACTCGTGGTGCCGTAGTATTACAACAGGCAATCAAAAAAGATACCGCTAAAGTCGAGAGCGCTTTGGAGGTGCCGGAAATGGAACCCGGGACTTCTCACATGCAAAGCGAGCGCTCTACCACTGAGCTACACCCCCGTTACATTTGGATCACTCATTAACGAGTTTCTTGGTGCTCATCAGCTTGTTCTAACAATAAAACAATTCAATAGTTGAAATAAACAAAATCATCTCGTCATTGCTGCATGATGCAGTTTTTTCATCATTGAGGAAAGCCGCTTATCTCTATAGTCAAAGAAAATGGCAGCGCTGTTTGATGAAGTGTATTTCATGATATGCGCACCGGTAACTCGTGGTGCCGTAGTATTACAACAGGCAATCAAAAAAGATACCGCTAAAGTCGAGAGCGCTTTGGAGGTGCCGGAAATGGAACCCGGGACTTCTCACATGCAAAGCGAGCGCTCTACCACTGAGCTACACCCCCGTTACATTTGGATCACTCATTAACGAGTTTCTTGGTGCTCATCAGCTTGTTCTAACAACAAAATAATTCAATAGTTGAAATAAACAAAATCATCTCGTCATTGCTGCATGATGCAGTTTTTTCATCATTGAGGAAAGCCGCTTATCTCTATAGTCAAAGAAAATGGCAGCGCTGTCCGATGAAATGTATTTCATGATATGCGCACCGGTAACTCGTGGTGCCGTAGTATTACAACAGGCAATAAAAAAAGATACCGCTAAAGTCGAGAGCGATTTGGAGGTGCCGGGGCTTGAACCCGGGACTTCTCACATGCAAAGCGAGCACTCTACCACTGAGCTACACCCCCGTTACATCTGGAGCACTCATTAACGAGTTTCTTGGTGCTCATCAGCTTGTTCTAACAATAAATCAATCAATTAATTGAAATAAACAAAATCATCTCGTCATTGCCGCCTGATGCAGTTTTTTCATCATTAAGGAAAGCCGCATATTTCTATAGTCAAAGAAAATGGCAGCGCTGTTCGATGAAATGTATTTCATGTTATGCGCACCGGTAACTCGTGGTGCCGTAGTATTACAACAGGCAATAAAAAAAGATACCGCTAAAGTCGAGAGCGCTTTGAAGGTGCCGGGTTTTCAACCCGGGACTTCTCACATGCAAAGCGAGCGCTCTACCACTGAGCTACACCCCCGTTACATCTCGAGCACTCATTAACGAGTTTCTTGGTGCTCATCAGCTTGTTCTAACAATGAATTAATCAATTAGTTCAAATAAACAAAATCATCTCGTCATTGCCACCTGATGCAGTTTTTTCATCATTAAGGAAAGCCGCATATTTCTATAGTCAAAGAAAATGGCAGCGCTGTTCGATGAAATGTATTTCATGATAGGCGCACCGGTAACTCGTGGTGCCGTAGTACTACAACAGGCAATAAAAAAAGATACCGCTAAAGTCGAGAGCGATTTGGAGGTGCCGGGGCTTGAACCCGGGACTTCTCACAAGCAAAGCGAGCGCTCTACCACTGAGCTACACCCCCGTTACATCTGGAGCACTCATTAACAAGTTTCATGGTGCTCATCAGCTTGTTCTAACAATGAATTAATCAATTAGTTGAAATAAACAAAATCATCTCGTCATTGCCGCCTGATGCAGTTTTTTTATCATTGAGGAAAGCCGCTTATCTCTATAGTCAAAGAAAGTGGCAGCGCTGTTTGATGAAATGTATTTCATGTTATGCGCACCGGTAACTCGTGGTGCCGTAGTATTACAACAGGCAATAAAAAAAGATACCGCTAAAGTCGAGAGAACTTTAGAGGTGCTGTGATTTGATCCCGGGTCTTCTAACATGCAAAGGAAGCGCTCTACCACTTAGCCACACCCCTGTTTTTTTAGCATAATATTTAGTAAAGTATTTGCGCAATGAAGACAAATCCCGTGAACAGCAGTACAATCAAATCGCGAAAATAAGCGCTCAAGCGTTACTCATAAACACTCAATGGCCAACACAGTGTGGGTTCCTGACATGGAGAGTTCTTCACATCATGTCATGCAAACAAAAAAGGGGTGAAGTCAAACAGTTCTCTAAGATGGGGTACCAGTCCGGTCTAAATCCTAGCTCGTCGTAAATGTTTTTGAGGTAGATAGCCATAAGAATGAAGTGTGGGCTTGAAGAGGTGGTGGGCTCTGCATTGCGGTCTTGCATTCTTGTCTTCCACAAGCTGTGAATACCCATGACATAAAACATGTCATATACTACTTCATCAAGCGCTGCTGGTAGAAAATAACGTATTGTGAGAGAATTATTGACGAAACGTTTTTTCAATGCTCGCTAAAGAACATCCCAAAACAGTATAGTATCTTAGCAGCTAACAAAGCAATGTTCATTCGTATCCGGCACATCATAGACGGCTGTTAACAGACGCAATAAAAATTCTCTTTTTTTAACCTTGTCTTTACTACCTATATTTCAGAGTTGAGTTTGAGAAGAATGTTATTGAACTCGGTGGAATGTACATTTCGCGCACTCGCTTCAACACATCGTGGCCTCAAAGATTGGAGTACAGTGAGCGGTAACACAGTGATGAGAACACTGCACTCAGTAGATACTTATGCACCACCTTGCACGATACTGTGTACATGTATTCTACAGGAAAGCGAGCTTTAAGAAATTGAACTGCGATATAAACTTCCTGCATGAATCCCCCAAGCATGGGCGTTCAGAGAAGTTTAATAAAAGAAATAAATCTGGTGTGTAATGAACAAGTGTAACCTGCAAAAAGGAACAGAGAACAAGATGAGAAATCTTTCGAAAAAGAAGAATCGTGACAGTATTTGCGTTTTTTTGTTGAAAGCTTTTTAAAATCCGCTTGAGATGCCATCAGGGCCCGGTGTTTTCACTAGGCGTTGCTCATCAAGTAAAGCTTGGCGCATCGGTTGTTCAGATTTTAAGGTGCGCTGGTTCCGAGATCTAATACATGCCCTTTGGTAGCGAGCAGCATCATATCTCTGTAGTTGGCACTTAATATTCTCAATATCTTTGATGTACTTTCCCGGCATTTCGCATTCCATCTCATAAAGATTGCAAAGACTTTTAACAAGTATCTTTACATCATTCTTTCTATAGAAAGACTTAACAGCCCCAATTTCTGAAGCTATGGAGTGAACTTCTTGTTTAAAAAGCTCCCAAGCAGCGAAGATATGAAAACCAATCGAAAAAGATTGCCTCAATGCCATCTGGACGCGATTCATGAATTCCTGATCACAGAGGAGCTTCGCATTCCTTTTAAAAAGGGCCCACTGGGGACAGAATTGTTTTTGACGATTTTCACCAATTTGCGCTATGACAATACAATGGTTTGAATATGATACAGCTTCGATGCTGCAAAACAATTTACGAGATAGGAGTGATGAGGACACGTAAATCCGGTCAAGGCGAGCATGAGAACTGCCCTGTACTCTTGTATAGGCCGTTGCCCGATTCGAAACACCGATGTCACTTAGTCCTGCATTATCTACAATAGCGGATAAAAGTTCGCCACTCCTCTCTTTCCAAGATGATTATTACGATCAATAGCTTCACATTCGCAGTTGAAATCTGCCATAAGTACCGTGCATCTGTCAACGTCAAATACATTACGCACTTTTCAAACCATTCGAATTGTTTCGGAACCTTAATAAACGCATACAGTTTGATTATTCGTCGTGGCACTCCTCGAAACAAAAAATCACAGCATTTGTACCTGCTTACTTCATCAACACTAGTGCAGAATGCTGAACAGGGTAGGCTTTTTCTCAGAAACAATCAACAGCCCGCAGATAAACCTTTAGCATGTGAGACACACACAATAAACTGAGACAAAAAAGGCCGCAGGGCCTTCTCCATCTTTTCCTTGCTCTCGATCTTGGTCTCTTGGATGGTGACAAAGTCGAGACGCTTCCGATTGAGAAGTCTACGGAGCTGTGCCTGTATCTGCGCAGATCTAAAACCGCGTACGTTCAAGGTAGCACAGATGAGTCACTCAGACTGCGCCATGGTTACTACCTTCCAATGCGCTTATCGTCCCACGTGATCCGTCCCACTGCGCTGGCGCTGAGGCTTCCAGTTAACCCCTACCCGGCCTCCTAATCGGGATCAGCGACACATCCCCTCGGGCATGGACTTTCGCAAACGGCGTGACTTCCTAGTCACAGACGCTGCGTCACTCCCTTTGCTGGAATCCGAGCTGTACGATGCGCGACGCTTCGGTATTGCTGCATCCATACAGATCTGCATATCATCTTCTGACACTGCACCATGACGTAAAAGCTGCTGCGGAGCTGCGGCGCAAGCACTTGAAGAATTTTATGCGGGATCCAGCCCAGAGTCTCTTTATTGTACTGGTGGTTCTCAGGCATCTTTATGGGTAAGCGCAACAGCACTCTTCATAGGAACTGTGCTAGGGGTTGTGCGGAGCCATTTGGGTATTGTTGCGACCGGGGTTGAAGGCACCGGAGGTCAGGGATAAAGTTTTCGAGGTAGGAGGAAGAGAGACTTCATGAGGGTTTATTTACAGCAGTCGTACATGACGAGCTCTTTCTTACATGGTGAGCTCTCGAATGTGGCGTTTCTCCACATGGCACTCCTTCGAATGAGGCGGGTGGCTCATTATAAAGGGTATGTTCTCACCAGATCACTAGATCAGGAAACACGTGCAGACGCTACTGTCCAATCACAGATCACACACAACAGTTGAGGCGGACGAGCATGCATGGCCCACGTGAACGTCCAATATTGAGCCGTGATCACTGCAATCCAATGTTCCACCAGCGGGGCTCCTCCTCGTCGTTTTTGTGCCGCTGGTCGAGGGGTCCCAAGCTCAGGACAGCATACATCTAAGGGTCCGCTGAACTGCTCGCTTAATTAGCGAGGCGAATTGCGGCAGCCACCGCGGTCTCTTCCAAGAAAGATGCTGTACTCGTTGTCGTCTCCCGAACGGCTCACGGCGTCGTGGCGACACGACGTCTCGCCCTCCGGCTAGGAGGGACAATGCGGGCTGTCGTAGGCAGCTGGCCGGACGGCTACTTGTTTGAAGATCCAAAGAGCGCCGCTCCCTCATCAGCTCGGGTGCCAGTCACAACAGTATGCTGCCTGTATGATTCACTTGGCTATTTGCACGCAGAAGTTTCAACTGTGTCAACAGCGAGTGACTTGCTTTCCTCTTCTGGATTCTTGTCGTAGAGCCCGCAGCATCTAAAATTGACGGTGTGTCTCCCGTTGCGTCCAGAACCTCAGTGGCATCCATAATCTGCTCTTGTAGGCTATCATCTGGCTGTTGTGTGCGCTGTCGTAGCTTGTTGGCGTATGTCCTAACACAATCCTCGGCCGAATGACCGAAGCGTCGACAGTTGTCACAGCGAGTAGTCCTGCAGTTTCGACGGATGTGTCCAACCTTACTGCACCGAAGGCAAAGTGGCGGGTGGTCAGGTATTAGGACGAGGCTTTGCTTTCCGTAGACAACAAGAATATGAGGAATATCAGCAACACGAGCTCCATCGGCAAGAGACAAAACAACATCCCTATTTAGCGTCCGCATTTGTTCCATGTCCGCAACTTTCCAGCTTTCTTATGATATTGACTTGACCTTCCCAAAAGCTTGCAGTGCCTCGCGAACAAAGGCGTTCTCCAAGCGTTCATGGAGCCACGTATGCTTAACCTTCACTTCTGTGGGTCAATAACAAGGCATCGACGACTTTCGACGGAAACTTCGCCTCTTGTGACCAACTTTGTTTTCGTCAGTGTTGACTTGCATGTGACAATCCAAACACGAGACATCTGAAATTGAGCAATAGAGCTCATTTTCTTCAAGTCAATGATGTCACGAAAAGCATCTCTGAAATCTTGAACCCGGTAAGGGTGACCTGCTAAGTCCGTATGTAGAAAAACAGAGTCCACAACGAGCTTACCGTTGGGAAGGCGAGGAAGTACAACACGGTAGTCGTTGCCGCTGGCTGAAGCCTGAGCAGCACCTCCGCTCATGGCCGATAAATCCTTCAAAGCGGAGAACAAGAACAAAGCGACCGTTCAGAACGTCGGCTTTGTTTTTCTGCCCCTGAACTACACCCCCGTTACGTCTGGAGCACTCAATAACGAGTTTATTAGTGCTCATCAGCTTGTTCTAAGAATACAATAACTCTTTATTTGAAATTAACCAAATTACTCATCGTCGCTGCCCGATACAGTTTTTTTCGTAATTGGGGAAAGCCGCATATTTCTATGGTCAAATAAATAGGCAGCGATGTTCGATTAGATGTACTTTACGATATGCGCGCTGGTAAGTCATGGTGCAGTAATAACAAAACTCACAATGAAAAATATACCGCTAAAGTGAGAGAACTTCGGAGGTGCTGGGATTTGAACCTGGGTCTTCACACATGCAAAGCGAGTGCTCTACGACTCAGCTACACCCCTGTTTTTTGGCAAGGTATTTATTAAAGTATTTGCGCATTGAAGACAAATCCTGCAAGCAGCAGTACAATCAAATTGCGAAAATAAGCGCTCAAGCGTTACTCATAAACACTCAATGGCCAACACAGTGCAGGTTCCTCACACGGAAAGTTCTTCACATTGTGTTATGCATACAAAAAAGGGGTGAAGTCAAACAGTTCTCTAAGATGGAGTACCAGTCCGGTCTAAAGTCTAGCTCGTCGTAAATGTTTTTTAGGTGGATAGAGATTTGAATGAAGTGTGCGCTTGAAGAGGTGGTGGGCTCTGCATTGTGGTCTTGCATTCGTGTGTTCCACAAGCTGTGCATACCCATGAGGAAAAACATATCATATTGTACTTCATCAAGCGCTGCTGGCAGAAGATAACGTAGTGTGTGAGAATTAATGACGAAACGTTTTTTCAGTGCTCGTGAGGACATTCCAAAACAGTATGGCATCTTTGCAGCTAAAAAAGCAATGTTCAATCGTTTCCGACACATCACATAGACGGAAGTTAACAGACGGAATGAAAATACCTTTTCTTTCTGACCATGTGTTTACCGCCAATGTTTCATAGTGGAGTTTAGAGAAGAATGTTTTTGAATTCGGTGGAATGTAAATTTTGCGCACTCGCTTCAACACATCGTGGCCTGGAAGATTGGAGTAGAGTGAACGGTACAATGGAGGTGGGAAGAGTGTACTCAGTAGGTCCTTATACAGCACCTTGCGCGATACTGTGTACAGGTATTCTACAGAAAAGCGAGCTTTAAGGAACTGAACTGCGAGGTAAACTGAATCCCCACAAGCATGGGCATTCAGAAAAGTTGGATGAAACAATTAAATCTGGTAAGTAATAAACAAGTGTAACCTGCAAGAAGGAACGGAGAACAGCATAAGAAAGGCTTCGAAAAAAGAAGAATCGTGACACTATTTGCCATAGGTAAAGGTATTTTATTCCGAACTCGCCCTCACTAACGGGATTGAATATGTTGTCACGACACATGCGCTCAATGTCGAAGGCGTCTTGAAACGAGCGAAAATCCGATGGAAGCGTTGTATAGAAATTTTTGCGCAATGAATGAGTTGCAATACATTTTAATGCTTTGTTGCAAGGAAAGTATGGCAAGCTTGCTTCAGCTCTCCCAATTGTTGCAAGTCGATAGGGAACAAATGTCTCGGCCTGTCGTTCAATCTTAGAGACGCATTCCTTCTAGTAATGCGCACTGAATCTAAATGCATGCAGTCGTACACCGATGTATGTTGGAGGAGTTCTTGTCCAAATAATCCTTGCAAAGTGGTTTGATGTGCTAACCCACAAGCCAAACAACAGTCCTAAACTTTTAGAGGCATTTCAACGAGCTCCTAATACTACACAAAACTTCGAAATAGTAGATACGACATTTTTTAAACTTGGCTTATCTGTGCAAAAAATGCGACATCGTCTGCTTAAGCTAATACTTAGACCTAACTCCCTAATATTCTGAAGCCACGAATGAAACTCGACTGTTATGCTTAAGCACAGTGTTTCTATATAAAGTGCAAATAGGAGAAGCGACATCGGGCACCTCTGTTTTACGGAAGAGCGAATAGAAACAGGCTTGGAGAGTTCACCAATAACTATCAGACAAGTTGAGCATTCATTATAGCATAGTTTAAGGCCTTTAAGAACAACTTTTTATTATTGGCATGCTCGTGAAGAGAAAAAAGATTTGACAAACACGATCAAAGGTCTTTTCAAGGTTTACCTGTAGCATTGCAAGATGTTTTTGAAAACTATGACAGTATTGAAGCACTGCACAAGGAACATGTATACTTTTTTGTACGGATTGACCACTGATTGCACATGCCTGATGAAACCCATTAACGATTGACATCGCAATTTTTAACCTATTTGTTAATACTTCTGCGAAAATTTTGTTGTCCAAGTTTGACAGCGACATTGGTCCGTAGCCCTCGACGGAGCAAATTTTTCATTTTCAGTTATTTTCTGTATTGATAGAGTGTGACTTTTGCAAGAAAATTTAGGGAGTGTAGCCAAGTTATAACTTATTTGAAAAATATCCATCAATATAAGAGCAAGCATTTTTCCGAAAGCTTTGTAAAATTCGCCTGAGATGCCATCAGAGCCCAGTGTTTTCAATAAAGGCAAGTTGTCGATTCCTTGCTCAATTTCCTGTATAGTAATGGGTCCATTAATGCGTGCACAACAATTGTTCTTCAAGGCGTTCACAAGAAAACAAAACTAGTCTCGAGGTGAGCGTCAGGATCATCTGAGGGAGAGCTAAATAAACTGTTATAGTACTTTTCGAACGCCAAAGTAATGTCTCTATTATCTTTTATGAGCACATCGTTAGAGTACAAGTTAGGAATATTTTTGGACATCGCATGACGTTGCTGATCAAGTAAAGCTTGGCGCGTCGGTTGCTCAGATTTTCAGGTGCACTGGTTCCGAGATATAATACGTGCCCTTTGGTAGCGAGCAGCATCGTATCCCAGTAGTTGGCACTTAATATTCTCATTGTCCTTGATGTACTTTTCCGGCGTTTCAAATTCCATCTCATAAAGGTTGCAAAGACTTTTAAGAAATGTCTTTTCACCCTTTTTACTATAGAAAGACTTAACAGCCCCGATCTCTAAAGCTATAGCACGAACTTTTTGTTTAAAAAGCTCCCACGCAGCGAAAATGTGCAACCCAATCGAAAAGAATTGCCTCAATGCCATCTGGACACGATTCATGAATTCCTGATCTCAGAGGAGCTTCGCATTCATATTCCAAAGGGTCCATATGGGACGGAATTGTTTTTGGCGATTTTCACCGATTTCCGGTATGACAATACAATGGTTCGAAAATGATACAGCTTCGATACTGCAGAACATTTTACGAGATAGGAGTGACGAGGACACGTAAATCCGGTCAAGGCGAGCAGGAGAGCTGCCCAGTACTCTTGTTATGCCATTGCCCGATTCGAGAGACTGATGTCAATTAGTCCTGCATTATCTACAATACCGGATAAAAGCTCGCCACCGCTTTCTCTCTTTCCAAGATGATTATTACGATCAATAGCTTCACATACGCAGTTAAAACCTCCCATAAGTACCGTACATCTGTCGACGTCAGTTAAATTACGCGCTTTTTCAAACGATTCAAGTCGTTAAGGAACCTAATTGAATTCATATAGATTGATAATTCGCCATGGCACTCCTCACAACAAAAAATCACAGCATATATACCTGCTTACTTCATCAACACTAGTGCTGATTGCTGAATAAGGTCGGCTCTTCCTCAGAAACAACCAACAGCCCACGGATAAAGCTTTTGCATGTGAAACACACACATCCTACTGAGAAAGAAAAGGCCGCAGGGCCTTCTCCATCTCTTCCTCGCTCTCGATCTTGGTCTCTTGGATGGCGACAAAGTCGAGACTCTTGCGATTCAGAAGTCTACAAAGCAGTGCCTGTTTCTACGAAAATCTAAGGCCGCGTACGTTCAAGGTAGCACAGATGAGTCACTCAGACTGCGCAATGGTGACTACCTTCCAATGCACTTATCGTCTTACTTCTTCCGTCCCAAGAGTTGGCGCTGAGGCTTCCAGTTAACCCCCACCAGGCCTCCTAGATCGGGATCGGCGACACTTCCCCTCGGGCATGAACTTTCAGCGACGGCGTGACTTTCTAGTCACAGACGCCGGGTCACTACCTTTGCTTGAATCCGAGCTGTACGATGCGCGACATTCGGTATTGCTGAATTCATAGAGATCTGCATATCATCTTCTGACACTGCACCATGACGAAAAAGCTGCTGCGGAGCTGCACCGCAAACAGGTGAACTTTCTGCGGGATCCAGCCCGGAGTGTCTTTCTTGTAGTGGCGGTTCTCCGGCATCTTTATGGGTCAGCGCAACAGCACTCTTCATAGGAACTGTGCCAAAGGTTGTATGGTGCCAATTTGGGTATTGTGGCGACCGGGGTTTGCAGGCACTAAAGATCCGGGATGAAGTTTTCGAGGCAGGGGGAAGGGAGACTTGATGAGGGTTTATTTACAACATATACAAGGTGAGCTGTCGTACATGACGAGCTCTTTCTTACATGGTGAGCTCTCGAATCTGGCGTTCCTCTACATGTCACTTCTTCGAATGAGCCGGGTGGCTCATTATAAAGGGTATGTTCTCCCCAGATCCCTAGACCAGGGAACACGTGCAGATGCTACTGTTGAATCACAGATCACACACAACAGGTGAAGGGGGCGAGCATGCAAGGCCCACGTGAACGTCCATTATTGAGCCATGATCACTGCAATCCAAGGTGGCGCCAGCGGGGCTTCTCCTCGTCGTGTGTGTGCCACTGGTCGAGGGGTCCCAAGCTCACGACAGCATACATCAAAGAGTTCGCCGAACTGCTCGCTTAATTAGCGAGGCAATTTGCGGCGGCCGCCGCAGTCTCTTCCAAGGAAGATGCTGTACTCGTTGTCGTCTCCCGAACGGCTTACGGCGTCGTGGCGACACGACGTCTCACCCTCCGGCTAGGAGGGACAATGCCTGGCGGTCGTAGGCAGCCGGCCAGTCGGCTCCTTGTTTGAAGATCGAAAGAGCGCCTCTCCCTCGTCAGCTCGGGCGCTAGTCACAACAGTATGCTGCTTGCATGATTCACTTGGCTCTTTGCACGCAGAAGTTTCAACTGTGTCAACAGTGAGTGACTTTTTTCCTCTTCTGGATTCTTTGTGGTAGAGCCCACAGCATCTGAAATTGACGGTGTGTCTCCGTTGCGTCCACAACCTCGGTGGCATCCATAATCTGCCCTTGTAGGCTATCATCTGGCTGTTGTGCGCGCTATCACAGCTTGTTGGCATATGTCATAACACAATCCTCGACCGGATGATCGAAGCGTCGACAGTTGTCACAGCGAGGGGTCCTGCCGTTTCAACAGATGTGTCAAACCTTACTGCACCGAAGGCAAAATTTAAGGTGGCTAGGTATCAGGACGAGGCTTTGCACTCCGCAGACAACAAGAACAGGAGGTATATCAGCAACGCGAACTCCATCAGCAAGGGACAAAACAACATCCCTATTTAGCGTCCGCATTTGTTCCATGTCCGCAACTTTCCAGCTTTCTTATGATATTGACTTGACCTTCCCAAAAGCTTGCAGTGCCTCGCGAACAAAGGCGTTCTCCAAGCGGTCAGGGAGCCACGTATGCTTAACCTTCACTTCTGTGGATCAATAACAAGGCATCGACGACTTTTGACGGAAACTTCGCCTCTTGTGACCAACTTTGTTTTCGTCAGTGTTGACTTGCATGTGACAATACAAACACGAGACATCTGAAATTGAGCAATAGAGCTCATTTTCTTCAAGTCAATGATGTCACGAAAAGCATCTCTGAAATCTTGAACCCGGTAAGGGTGACCTGCTAAGTCCGTATGTAGAAAAACAGAGTCCACAACGAGCTTACCGTTGGGAAGGCGAGGAAGTACAACACGGTAGTCGTTGCCGCTGGCTGAAGCCTGAGCAGCACCTCCGCTCATGGCCGATAAATCCTTCAAAGCGGAGAACATGAACAAAGCGACCGTTCAGAACGTCGGCTTTGTTTTTCTGCCCCTGAACTACACCCTCGTTACGTCTGGAGCACTCAATAACGAGTTTATTAGTGCTCATCAGCTTGTTCTAAGAATACAATAACTCTTTATTTGAAATTAACCAAATTACTCATCGTCGCTGCCCGATACAGTTTTTTTCGTAATTGGGGGAAGCCGCATATTTCTATGGTCAAATAAATAGGCAGCGATGTTCGATTAGATGTACTTTACGATATGCGCGCTGGTAAGTCATGGTGCAGTAATAACAAAACTCACAATGAAAAATATACCGCTAAAGTGAGAGAACTTCGGAGGTGCTGGGATTTGAACCTGGGTCTTCACACATGCAAAGCGAGTGCTCTACGACTCAGCTACACCCCTGTTTTTGGCAAGGTATTTATTAAAGTATTTGCGCATTGAAGACAAATCCTGCAAGCAGCAGTACAATCAAATCGCGAAAATAAGCGCTCAAGCGTTACTCATAAACACTCAATGGCCAACACAGTGCAGGTTCCTCACACGGAAAGTTCTTCACATTGTGTTATGCATACAAAAAAGGGGTGAAGTCAAACAGTTCTCTAAGATGGAGTACCAGTCCGGTCCGAAGTCTAGCTCATCGTAAATGTTTTTTAGGTGGATAGAGATTTGAATGAAGTGTGCGCTTGAAGAGGTGGTGGGCTCTGCATTGTGGTCTTGCATTCGTGTGTTCCACAAGCTGTGCATACCCATGAGGAAAAAACATATCATATTGTACATCATCAAGCGCTGCTGGCAGAAGATAACGTAGTGTGTGAGAATTAATGACGAAACGTTTTTTCAGTGCTCGCTGGAGGACATTCCAAAACAGTATGGCATCTTTGCAGCTAAAAAAGCAATAATCAATCGTTTCCGACACATCACATAGACGGAAGTTAACAGACGGAATGAAAATACCTTTTCTTTCTGACCATGTGTTTACCGCCAATGTTTCATAGTGGAGTTTAGAGAAGAATGTTTTTGAATTCGGTGGAATGTAAATTTTGCGCACTCGCTTCAACACATCGTGGCCTGGAAGATTGGAGTAGAGTGAACGGTACAATGGAGGTGGGAAGAGTGTACTCAGTAGGTCCTTATACAGCACCTTGCGCGATACTGTGCACAGGTATTCTACAGAAAAGCGAGCTTTAAGGAACTGAACTGCGAGGTAAACTTCCTGCATGAATCCCCACAAGCATGGGCATTCGGAAAAGTTGGATGAAACAATTAAATCTGGTAAGTAATAAACAAGTGTAACCTGCAAGAAGGAACGGAGAACAGCATAAGAAAGGCTTCGAAAAAAGAAGAATCGTGACACTATTTGCCATAGGTAAAGGTATTTTATTCCGAACTCGCCCTCACTAACGGGATTGAATATGTTGTCACGACACATGCGCTCTATGTCGAAGGCGTCTTGAAACTAGCGAAAATCCGATGGAAGCGTTGTATAGAAATTTTTGCGCAATGAATGAGTTGCAATACATTTTAATGCTTTGTTGCTAGGAAAGTATGGCAAGCTTCAGCTCTCCCAATTATTGCAAGTCGATAGGGAACAAATGTCTCGGCCTGTCGTTCAATCTTAGAGACGCATTCCTTCTAGTAATGCGCACTGAATCTAAATGCATACAGTCGTACACCGATGTATGTTGGAGGAGTTCTTGTCCAAATAATCCTTGCAAAGTGGTTTGATGTGCTAACCCACAAGCCAAACAACAGTCCTAAACTTTTAGAGGCATTTCAACGAGCTCCTAATACTACACAAAACTTTGCAATAGTAGATACGACATTTTTGAAACTTGGCTTATCTGTGCAAAAAATGCGACATCGTCTGCTTAAGCTAATACTTAAACCTAACTCCCTAATATTCTGAAGCCACGAATGAAACTCGACTGTTATGCTTAAGCACAGTGTTTCTATATAAAGTGCAAATAGGAGAAGCGACATCGGGCACCTCTGTTTTACGGAAGAGCGAATAGAAACAGGCTTGGAGAGTTCACCAATAACTATCAGACAAGTTGAGCATTCATTATAGCATAATTTAAGGCCTTTAAGAACAACTTTTTATTATTGGCATGCTCGTGAAGAGAAAAAAGATTTGACAAACACGATCAAAGGTCTTTTCAAGGTTTACCTGTAGCATTGCAAGATGTTTTTGAAAACTATGACAGTATTGAAGCACTGCACAAGGAACATGTATACTTTTTTGTACGGATCGACCACTGATTGCACATGCCTGATGAGACCCATTAACGATTGACATCGCAAATTTTAACCTATTTGTTAATACTTCTGCGAAAATTTTGTTGTCCAAGTTTGACAGCGACATTGGTCCGTAGCCCTCGACGGAGCGAATTTTTCATTTTTAGTTATTTTCTGTATTGATAGAGTGTGACTTTTGCAAGAAAATTTAGGGAGTGTAGCCAAGTTATAACTTATTTGAAAAATATCCATCAATATAAGAGCAAGCATTTTTCCGAAAGCTTTGTAAAATTCGCCTGAGATGCCATCAGAGCCCAGTGTTTTCAATAAAGGCAAGTTGTCGATTCCTTGCTCAATTTCCTGTATAGTAATGGGTCCATTAATGGGTGCACAACAATTGTTCTTCAAGGCGTTCACAAGAAAACAAAACTAGTCTCGAGGTGAGCGTCAGGATCATCTGAGGGAGAGCTAAATAAACTGTTATAGTACTTTTCGAACGCCAAAGTAATGTCTCTATTATCTTTCATGAACACATCGTTAGAATACAAGTTTGGAATATTTTTGGACATCGCATGACGTTGCTGATCAAGTAAAGCTTGGCGCGTCGGTTGCTCAGATTTTCAGGTGCACTGGTTCCGAGATATAATACGTGCCCTTTGGTAGCGAGCAGCATCGTATCCCAGTAGTTGGCACTTAATATTCTCATTGTCCTTGATGTACTTTTCCGGCGTTTCAAATTCCATCTCATAAAGGTTGCAAAGACTTTTAAGAAATGTCTTTTCACCCTTTTTTCTATAGAAAGACTTAACAGCCCCGATCTCTAAAGCTATAGCACGAACTTCTTGTTTAAAAAGCTCCCACGCAGCGAAAATGTGCAACCCAATCGAAAAGAATTGCCTCAATGCCATCTGGACACGATTCGTGAATTCCTGATCTCAGAGGAGCTTCGCATTCATATTCCAAAGGGTCCATATGGGACGGAATTGTTTTTGGCGATTTTCACCGATTTTCGGTATGACAATACAATGGTTCGAAAATGATACAGCTTCGATACTGCAGAACATTTTACGAGATAGGAGTGACGAGGACACGTAAATCCGGTCAAGGCGAGCAGGAGAGCTGCCCAGTACTCTTGTATATGCCATTGCCCGATTCGAGAGACTGATGTCAATTAGTCCTGCATTATCTACAATACCGGATAAAAGCTCGCCACCGCTTTCTCTCTTTCCAAGATGATTATTACGATCACTAGCTTCACATACGCAGTTAAAACCTCCCATAAGTACCGTACATCTGTCGACGTCAAATAAATTACGCGCTTTTTCAAACAATTCAAGTCGTTAAGGAACCTAATTGAATTCATATAGATTGATAATTCGCCATGGCACTCCTCACAACAAAAAATCACAGCATATATACCTGCTCACTTCATCAACGCTAGTGCTGATTGCTGAATATGGTCGGCTCTTCCTCAGAAACAACCAACAGCCCACGGATAAAGCTTTTGCATGTGAAACACACACATTATACTGAGAAAGAAAAGGCCGCAGGGCCTTCTCCATCTCTTCCTCGCTCTCGATCTTGGTCTCTTGGATGGCGACAAAGTCGAGACGCTTGCGATTCAGAAGTCTACAAAGCAGTGCCTGTTTCTACGAAGATCTAAGGCCGCGTAGTTTCAAGGTAGCACTGATGAGTCACTCAGACTGCGAAATGGTGACTACCTTCCAATGCACTTATCGTCTTACTTCTTCCGTCCCAAGAGTTGGCGCTGAGGCTTCCAGTTAACCCCCACCAGGCCTCCTAGATCGGGATCGGCGACACTTCCCCTCGGGCATGAACTTTCAGCGACGGCGTGACTTTCTAGTCACAGACGCCGGGTCACTACCTTTGCTTGAATCCGAGCTGTAGGATGCGCGACATTCGGTATTGCTGAATTCATAAAGATCTGCATATCATCTTCTGACACTGCACCATGACGAAAAAGCTGCTGCGGAGCTGCACCGCAAACAGGTGAAGAACTTTCTGCGGGATCCAGCCCGGAGTGTCTTTCTTGTAGTGGCGGTTCTCCGGCATCTTTATGGGTCAGCGCAACAGCACTCTTCATAGGAACTGTGCCAAAGGTTGTATGGTGCCAATTTGGGTATTGTGGCGACCGGGGTTTGCTGGCACTAAAGATCCGGGATGAAGTTTTTGAGGCAGGGGGAAGGGAGACTTGATGAGGGTTTATTTACAACATATACAAGGTGAGCTGTCGTACATGACGAGCTCTTTCTTACATGGTGAGGTCTCGAATCTGGCGTTCCTCTACATGTCACTCCTTCGAATGAGCCGGGTGGCTCATTATAAAGGGTATGTTCTCCCCAGATCACTAGACCAGGGAACACGTGCAGATGCTACTGTTGAATCACAGATCACACACAACAGGTGAAGGGGGCGAGCATGCAAGGCCCACGTGAACGTCCATTATTGAGCCATGATCACTGCAATCCAAGGTGGCGCCAGCGGGGCTTCTCGTCGTGTGTGTGCCACTGGTCGAGGGGTCCCAAGCTCACGACAGCATACATCAAAGAGTTCGCCGAACTGCTCGCTTAATTAGCGAGGCAATTTGCGGCGGCCGCCGCAGTCTCTTCCAAGGAAGATGCTGTACTCGTTGTCGTCTTCCGAACGGCTTACGGCGTCGTGGCGACACGACGTCTCACCCTCCGGCTAGGAGGGACAATGCCTGGCGGTCGTAGGCAGCTGGCCAGTCGGCTCCTTGTTTGAAGATCGAAAGAGCGCCTCTCCCTCGTCAGCTCGGGCGCTAGTCACAACAGTATGCTGCTTGCATGATTCACTTGGCTCTTTGCACGCAGAAGTTTCAACTGTGTCAACAGTGAGTGACTTTTTTTCCTCTTCTGGATTCTTTGTGGTGGAGCCCGCAGCATCTGAAATTGACGGTGTGTCTCCGTTGCGTCCACAACTTCGGTGGCATCCGTAATCTGCCCTTGTAGGCTATCATCTGGCTGTTGTGCGCGCTATCACAGCTTGTTGGCATATGTCATAACACAATCCTCGACCGGATGATCGAAGCGTCGACAGTTGTCACAGCGAGGGGTCCTGCCGTTTCAACAGATGTGTCAAACCTTACTGCACCGAAGGCAAAGTTTAAAGTGGCTAGGTATCAGGACGAGGCTTTGCACTCCGCAGACAACAAGAATAGGAGGTATATCAGCAACGCGAACTCCATCAGCAAGGGACAAAACAACATTCCTATTTAGCGTCCGCATTTGTTCAATATGTCCGCTACTTTCCAGCTTTCCTGTGATAATACTTGACCTTCCCAAAAGCTTGCAGTGCCTTGCAAACATAGGCGTCCTCTAAACACTCAGGGAGCCAGATACGCTTAACCTTCACTTCCGTGGGTCAATAACAAGGCATCGACGACTTTTACGGAAACTTCGCCTCCTGTGACCAAGTTCATTTTCGTCCGCGTTGACTTGCATGTGACCATCCAAACATGAGACATTTGAAATTGACCAATGGAGCTAATTTCCTTTAAGTCAATGATGTCCCGAAAAGCATCTCTGAAATCTTGAACCCGGTAAGGGCGAGCTGCTAAGTCCGTATGTAGAAAAACACAGTCCTCAACGAGCTTACCGGTGGGAAAGCGAGGAAATACAACAGGGTAGTCGTTGCCGCTGTCTGAAGCCTGAGCAGCACCTCAGCCCATGGAAGATAAATCCTTCGAAGCGGAGAACATGAAAAAAGCGACCGTTCACAACGTCGTCTTCGTATTTCATCCTGAACCACACCCCCGTTACGTCTGGAGCACTCAATAACAAGCTTCTTGGTGCTCATCAGCTTGTTCTAAGAATACAATAACTTTATTTGAAATTTAACAAAATCATTTAGTCATTGCTGCCTGATAGTTTTTTTTTCGTACTTGAGGGAAGCCGAATATTTCTATGGTCAAATAAATAGGCAGCGATGTTCGATTAGATGTACTTTATGATATGCGCACTGGTAACACATGATGCCGTAGTATTACAACACGCAAAAAAAAGAAGCTAACGCTTAAGTCGAGAGCGTTTTGGAGGTGCCGGGTTTGAACCCTGAACTTCTTACATGCAAAGCGATGCTCTACCACTGAGCTACCCCCCGTTACATCTGGAGCACTCAATGACGAGTTTCTTTGTGCTCATCAGCTTGTTCTAACAATAAAATAAATCATTTTTTGAAATAAACAAATTCATCTCGTCATTGATGCCTGATAGTTTTTTTATCAATGAGGAAAGCCGCGTACTTTTAGGATCAAAGAAAATGGCAGCGCTGTTCAAATAGATGTACCTAATGATATGCGCCCCGGTAACTCGTGGTGCCGTAGTATTACAATAGGAAATAAAAAAGATACCGCTACAGTCGAGAGCGCTTTGGAGGTGCTGGGGTTCGAACCCGGGAATTCTCACATGCAAAGCCAGCGCTCTACCACTGAGCTACACACTTGTTACGTCTGGAGCGCTCATTAACGCGTTTCTTGGAGCTAATCAGCTTGTGCTAACAATACAATAAATCATTAGTTGATATATCAAACAAAATCATCTCGTCACAGTTGCCTGACACAGTTTTTAGTCATTGAGGAAAGCGGCCTGTTTATATGGTCAAAGAAAATGGCAGCGATGTTCGAGAACATGTACTTTATGATCTGCGCACTGGTTGGTTATTGTACCGTAGTATTGCAACACACCATAAAAAGATACCGCTAAAGTCGTGAGCGCTTTAGCGGTGTTGCGGTTTGAACACGGGGCTTATCACATGCGAAGCGAGCGCTCTACCACTGAGCTACACCCTTGTTACGTCTGGGCACTCATTAACGCGTTTCTTGGTACTAATCAGCTTGTTCTAACAATAAAATAAATCATTAGTCCAAATATAAAAGAAAATGATCTCGTCATTGCTGCCTGACACAGTTTTTAGTCTTCGAGGAAAGCCGCCTATTTCTGTGGTCAAAGAAAATGGCAGCGATGTTCGAGAACGTGTGCTTTATGATATGCGCACTGGTAACTCGTGGTGCCGTAGTATTACAACAGGCAATGAAAAAAGATACCGCTAAAGTCGAGAGCGATTTGGAGGTGCCGGGGCTTCAACCCGGGACTTCTCACATGCAAAGCGAGCACTCTACCACTGAGCTACACCCCCGTTACATCTGGAGCACTCATTAACGAGTTTCTTGGTGATCATCAGCTTGTTCTAACAATGAATTAATCAATTAGTTCAAATAAACAAAATCATCTCGTCATTGCTGCATGATGCAGTTTTTTCATCATTGAGGAAAGCCGCTTATCTCTATAGTCAAAGAAAATGGCAGCGCTGTTTGATGAAGTGTATTTCATGTTATGCGCCCCGGTAACTCGTGGTGCCGTAGTATTACAATAGGAAATAAAAAAGATACCGCTAAAGTCGAGAGCGCTTTGGAGGTGCTGGGGTTCGAACCCGGGAATTCTCACATGCAACGCCAGCGCTCTACCACTGAGCTACACACTTGTTACGTCTGGAGCGCTCATTAACGCGTTTCTTGGAGCTAATCAGCTTGTTCTAACAATACAATAAATCATTAGTTGATATATCAAACAAAATCATCTCGTCACAGTTGCCTGACACAGTTTTTAGTCATTGAGGAAAGCGGCCTGTTTATATGGTCAAAGAAAATGGCAGCGATGTTCGAGAACATGTACTTTATGATCTGCGCACTGGTTGGTTATTGTACCGTAGTATTGCAACACACCATAAAAAGATACCGCTAAAGTCGTGAGCGCTTTAGCGGTGTTGCGGTTTGAACACGGGGCTTATCACATGCGAAGCGAGCGCTCTACCACTGAGCTACACCCTTGTTACGTCTGGGCACTCATTAACGCGTTTCTTGGTACTAATCAGCTTGTTCTAACAATAAAATAAATCATTAGTCCAAATATAAAAGAAAATGATCTCGTCATTGCTGCCTGACACAGTTTTTAGTCTTCGAGGAAAGCCGCCTATTTCTGTGGTCAAAGAAAATGGCAGCGCTGTTCGATGAAATGTATTTCCTGTTATGCGCACCGGTAACTCGTGGTGCCGTAGTATTACAACAGGCAATGAAAAAAGATACCGCTAAAGTCGAGAGCGATTTGGAGGTGCCGGGGATGGAACCCGGGACTTCTCACATGCAAAGCGAGCGCTCTACCACTGAGCTACACCCCCGTTACATCTGGAGCACTCATTAACGAGTTTCTTGGTGATCATCAGCTTGTTCTAACAATGAATTAATCAATTAGTTCAAATAAACAAAATCATCTCGTCATTGCCGCCTGATGCAGTTTTTTCATCATTAAGGAAAGCCGCATATTTCTATAGTCAAAGAAAATGGCAGCGCTGTTCGATGAAATGTATTTCATGATATGCGCACCGGTAACTCGTGGTGCCGTAGTATTACAACAGGCAATAAAAAAAGATACCGCTAAAGTCGAGAGCGATTTGGAGGTGCCGGGGCTTGAACCCGGGACTTCTCACATGCAAAGCGAGCACTCTACCACTGAGCTACACCCCCGTTACATCTGGAGCACTCATTAACGAGTTTCTTGGTGCTCATCAGCTTGTTCTAACAATGAATTAATCAATTAGTTCAAATAAACAAAATCATCTCGTCATTGCCGCCTGATGCAGTTTTTTCATCATTAAGGAAAGCCGCATATTTCTATAGTCAAAGAAAATGGCAGCGCTGTTCGATGAAATGTATTTCATGATATGCACACCGGTAACTCGTGGTGCCGTAGTATTACAACAGGCAATAAAAAAAGATACCGCTAAAGTCGAGAGCGCTTTGGAGGTGCCGGGGATGGAACCCGGGACTTCTCACATGCAAAGCGAGCACTCTACCACTGAGCTACACCCCCGTTGCATCTGGAGCACTCATTAACGAGTTTCTTGGTGCTCATCAGCTTGTTCTAACAACAAATTAATCAATTCGTTCAAACATAAAAATCATCTCGTCATTGCCGCCTGATGCAGTTTTTTCATCATTAAGGAAAGCCGCATATTTCTATAGTCAAAGAAAATGGCAGCGCTGTTCGATGAAATGTATTTCATAATATGCGCACCGGTAACTCGTGGTGCCGTAGTATTACAACAGGCAATAAAAAAAGATACCGCTAAAGTCGAGAGCGATTTGGAGGTGCCGGGGCTTGAACCCGGGACTTCTCACATGCAAAGCGAGCACTCTACCACTGAGCTACACCCCCGTTACATCTGGAGCACTCATTAACGAGTTTCTTGGTGCTCATCAGCTTGTTCTAACAATGAATTAATCAATTAGTTCAAATAAACAAAATCATCTCATCATTGACGCCTGATGCAGTTTTTTCATCATTAAGGAAAGCCGCATATTTCTATAGTCAAAGAAAATGGCAGCGCTGTTCGATGAAATGTATTTCATGATATGCGCACCGGTAACTCGTGGTGCCGTAGTATTACAACAGGCAATAAAAAAAGATACCGCTAAAGTCGAGAGCGATTTGGAGGTGCCGGGGCTTGAACCCGGGACTTCTCACATGCAAAGCGAGCACTCTACCACTGAGCTACACCCCCGTTACATCTGGAGCACTCATTAACGAGTTTCTTGGTGCTCATCAGCTTGTTCTAACAATGAATTAATCAATTAGTTCAAATAAACAAAATCATCTCGTCAATGCCGCCTGATGCAGTTTTTTCATCATTAAGGAAAGCCGCATATTTCTATAGTCAAAGAAAATGGCAGCGCTGTTCGATGAAATGTATTTCATGATATGCGCACCGGTAACTCGTGGTGCCGTAGTATTACAACAGGCAATAAAAAAAGATACCGCTAAAGTCGAGAGCGATTTGGAGGTGCCGGGGCTTGAACCCGGGACTTCTCACATGCAAAGCGAGCGCTCTACCACTGAGCTACACCCCCGTTACATCTGGAGCACTCATTAACGAGTTTCTTGGTGCTCATCAGCTTGTTCGAACAATGAATTAATCAATTAGTTCAAATAAACAAAATCATCTCGTCATTGCCGCCTGATGCAGTTTTTTCATCATTAAGGAAAGCCGCATATTTCTATAGTCAATGAAAATGGCAGCGCTGTTCGATAAAATGTATTTCATGATATGCGCACCAGTAACTCGTGGTGCCGTAGTATTACAACAGGCAATCAAAAAAGATACCGCTAAAGTCGAGAGCGATTTGGAGGTGCCGCGGCTTGAACCCGGGACTTCTCACAAGCAAAGCGAGCGCTCTACCACTGAGCTACACCCCCGTTACATCTAGAGCACTCATTAACAAGTTTCTTGGTGCTCATCAGCTTGTTTTAACAATGAATTAATCAATTAGTTCAAATAAACAAAATCATCTCGTCATTGCCGCCTGATGCAGTTTTTTCATCATTAAGGAAAGCCGCATATTTCTATAGTCAAAGAAAATGGCAGCGCTGTTCGATAAAATGTATTTCATGATATGCGCACCAGTAACTCGTGGTGCCGTAGTATTACAACAGGCAATAAAAAAAGATACCGCTAAAGTCGAGAGCGATTTGGAGGTGCCGGGGCTTGAACCCGGGACTTCTCACAAGCAAAGCGAGCGCTCTACCACTGAGCTACACCCCCGTTACATCTGGAGCACCCATTAACGAGTTTCTTGGTGCTCATCAGCTTGTTCTAACAATAAAATAGTTCAATAGTTGAAATAAACAAAATCATCTCGTCATTGGTGCCTGATACAGTTTTTTCATCATTGAGGAAAGCCGCTTATCTCTATAGTCAAAGAAAATGGCAGCGCTGTTCGATGAAATGTATTTCATGATATGCGCACCGGTAACTCGTGGTGCCGTAGTATTACAACAGGCAATCAAAAAAGATACCGCTAAAGTCGAGAGCGCTTTGGAGGTGCCGGGGATGGAACCCGGGACTTCTCACATGCAAAGCGAGCGCTCTACCACTGAGCTACACCCCCGTTACATTTGGAGCACTCATTAACGAGTTTCTTGGTGCTCATCAGCTTGTTCTAACAATAAAATAATTCAATAGTTGTAATAAACAAAATCATCTCGTCATTGCTGCATGATGCAGTTTTTTCATCATTAAGGAAAGCCGCATATTTCTATAGTCAAAGAAAGTGGCAGCGCTGTTTGATGAAGTGTATTTCATGTTATGCGCACCGGTAACTCGTGGTGCCGTAGTATTACAACAGGCAATAAAAAAAGATACCGCTAAAGTCGATAGCGATTTGGAGGTGCCGGGGCTTGAACCCGGGACTTCTCACATGCAAAGCGAGCACTCTACCACTGAGCTACACCCCCGTTACATCTGGAGCACTCATTAACGAGTTTCTTGGTGCTCATCAGCTTGTTCTAAAAACGAATTAATCAATTAGTTCAAACATAAAAATCATCTCGTCAATGCCGCCTGATGCAGTTTTTTCATCATTAAGGAAAGCCGCATATTTCTATAGTCAAAGAAAATGGCAGCGCTGTTCGATGAAATGTATTTCATGATATGCGCACCGGTAACTCGTGGTGCCGTAGTATTACAACAGGCAATAAAAAAAGATACCGCTAAAGTCGAGAGCGATTTGGAGGTGCCGGGGCTTGAACCCGGGACTTCTCACATGCAAAGCGAGCACTCTACCACTGAGCTACACCCTTTTTTTTCTTTCTTTATTGCCTGTTTACATACAACATTCACAAACATATATACATCAAACAAAGTAGAAACATGAAACAAAAAAGAGGTAAAAAGCATCATATTTAACAGGCTTTTTAAAATTCCTTCATCTGTAGAAGGCTTTCTACTTGATGAAGCCACTCGGGCACCTCTTGTTGAACCTTTTGTGCTTCCACGAACGAACAGACAGATTGAAAGAAATATTGCCTGACCGGACGTGCATTAACATCAGCATGGCGCACCGCCATTCTAGATTGCCATATACCGTGCAGGCCCAGTAACATAACTAGGTCGAAAGGTATTCCTTCTTCATTTGATACTGGTAGAAATCTGATGCCATAGGCATCGAGAGGCAGATCCTTTTTCAAAGTCCTTTGGAGAACATCCCAGAAAAAGACTGCATCCCAGCAGTCCAGGAAAACATGTTCAATTGTTTCCGGCTTTTTGCAGAGAAGGCAATCAACACCCCAAGGAACGAATAAACCTTTTTCTTGCATCCATGTTTTCACGGGCAAGGTCCCAGTGTGCAACTTAAAGAAAAAGGATTTCGCTCCAGGTGTTACCTCCATTTTTTTTAACACGGCTTAAGACATTTTGGCCTGGGCCTACACGGTATAATGCTCTATATAGGGGAACAGGAAGAACTGTTTCTACTAAATCTTTGTATAACTTTTTACGCGAAACCGTACTGAGGTATTCCAATGAAAAACGTGTTTTTAGAAAGAGACATGAATCAACAACTTCTTTTAAGAAACCTCTAACACTTGCTTTCATGTGAACAGATGCTACCACAAATTCTGGCAACCGTCTTCCAAGCCTAAGCTGTATAACAGTACGTATGAATGGGTCTCGATTATTTCGGAAAAACATAAACCGATTAACTAACTGACGAAGGTACAAATGACACAGACCAAGTCCTCCAGAGCGAACCCGTCTGAATAAGTTAGTTCTACTTGTTCGCTCCCAAGAAGAACCCCACAAGAAAACAGCAAATATTCGATGAACCTTCTGTAGATTCACACGTGAACAATGCATTACCTGAAGGACATACCAGAGCTTACTGACTAAAAATTCGTTACAAAATGTCGCTCGTGCGAAAATTGATAGCTGGAAACCATTGAGTTTTTCAGCTTTTTCTCGTAGCTCCACGACCTGACGCCGCCAGTACGGTTCACTGTCACAATAATATTCTAATGGCACACCTAGGTATCGTACTGGAGTAGTTGTCCATGAAATACCAGCCACAAATTGTGGAGTCACAGGCCATTCGCCGTGCCAGTAACCCAGGCACTTGCTCCAGTTTACCAAACTACCACTTGCATTACAATAAAGGTTCACAATTTTTATGGTTTCAGCGATACTATCATAATCTTTACAAAACACAGCTATATCATCTGCGTATGCCAGTACCCGTACTTCAGCTTCTTGTAGTTTGTACCCCACTATGTTATTGCTTTTCATGACTTTTTGGCAAAATGACTCTATATAAATTGAAAATAGGAGGGAAGACAAAGGGCAGCCTTGTCGTACAGAACGTCTGACATTAATTCGTTTCCCAAGAACTTTGTTGATGATTAGCCGAGTTTTACATCCAGTATATGCCATTCGAACTGTATCTCGAATTACTTTGCCAACATTGACATAGTCTAACAAAAGAAAAAGAATTTCGTGCGGTACTCGGTCAAATGCTTTTTCTAAATCTATCTGGATCATCGCGATGTGATCATTTGTGACATCGCAGCACTCCAATACACTTCGTGCCTTGTGAATGTTTGTGAATATAGTGCGCCGTTTGATCCCACATGTCTGGTGGTCGCCCACAATGTTATTAATAACTGTCTGCAGTCTCCTTGCTAGCACTTTCATCAAAATCTTGTAGTCGATATTTGAGAGACTAGTTGGCCTGTACGATTTCACTTCACGTAATTTAACTGCGTCCTCAGTTTTTGGTATTAAAATAGTATGAGATAGCAGAAAAGAAGGTGGCAAAGTCTTTATGTCTAAGGCTTCGTTAAAAACCGCTGCCAGGATCGGTGCTAGTTCGTGTTTGAATTCTTTATAAAAAGCGGCTGTTAAGCCATCAGGTCCTGGGGACTTTCCTAAATGGAGGGCAATGATTGCTTTTGTCACTTCCGGTTCAGAAATAGGACACTCTAGGCTGTCTTTCCTGCAGTCCTCAACCTTTGGCATTAATTTTAAAAATTCATTCTTGAATTCATCTACATTTACTTTACATTTATCAAATAAAGTGGTGTAGTACTCGTTGAAAGCATCCTCTATATATCTTTGTTCACTTGTAACGTTACCCATGTATTCAATCTGATGTATAACATTCCGCTGAGCGTTTCGTTTTTCGAGACCAAGCATTCTTTTGGTCGGTTTCTCTCCTACGGTCATTTTCTCTGCCCTTGCCCTTATTTGTGCGCCACGATATTTCTCCTCATCAATTTGTTCCAATTTGGACTTTACTGACCTTATATCATTTGTGAATAAGCCTGGCGTTTTGCTGTCCTCTGCTAGCAGTTCTTTGAGATTTAAACGTAGGGTTCTTTCTTCTTCACTCTTTCCGTGTTTTATTACACATGAGCGTTCTATAGCTATCAACTTTATATTCTGTTTAAATTGTTCCCACTTCACTCCGTATTTTTGGTCCCCACTATCTATGTTTACCAACGCCTCTCGAACACTGTCCATAAATTTTTCATCTTCCAAGAGATTAGAATTCAGCTTCCACGTGTCCCAGTTAAATACTGGTCTACGTCTATTCCTTTTACCTATTACAAATGATACTAAGCAATGATCACTAAATGAAATAGGGAGGACATTGTACTCACTGATAATCGGAATTAAATCCAGTGATACGTAGGCCCTATCTAGGCGCGCATGACTGGAGCCTTGGAAATGCGTATACAGTGTTGGTCCTTTACCAATACACTCTGCAACATCCTCAAGGTCTAAGTCAGAAATTAGATTCGTTAACGCGACTGTGCTTGAGTCGTTGAAATTGGATTTACTTGTTTTATCATCGGCACTGATCACACAATTAAAATCTCCCATAAGAATGACTATGCGATCGCATTCACAATAAGTACGAATTTCGTCGAATGTTACACACCGTTCATCAACTTTAAGAGGTGCATATAAACAAATCACTCGCCAATTAAGAGAAAAGAAGGTCAAATCACAAACAACAAACCTTCCGGATGAGTCAGACGTGACGTTTCGAACACTGGCACCTAAACTATTCCGCACAAAGATCACACACCCTGCCGACCTACCAACTGCATGACTGACGCTGGCGGTGTAGCGTCCGGTGAAACGTTGCAGTAGGCTCTCGGTGGCGTCCACGCTCTCCACTTTGGTTTCCTGAACTGCAATAATGTCCAGGTCTTGGTCCATGGCTAGTCTGTAGAGCTGAGTCTGTTTCTTCCTGGAAGCCAGTCCTCGTATATTGAGCGTCGCTGCTTTCACGGACCCGCTCAGCGACGTGATCGGTGAGCGGGTCCAGGCTGAGAGCCCTGCACGTTCACTTATTGGGCTCTCGTCGTCCAGGGCGGATCCATGTTGTACACCTTTAGTTTGAGCGGCCATCGTCGCGTTTGAGCGACGACGACCGTTGGCGGGCAGCGTTTCGTTTCTTGCCTCCACTGACCACCTTCCACTGCATTTCCGACTTTACTTGCGTTTCGTCTACTTGAGCACCGTCGTCTGAATCGCGACGGCGTTTTGCAGACGCCGATTCTAATTCCATGTTTAAGGTATCCAGATCACTAGGCAAATCCTCATTTTCGTGTGTTTTGTTCGCCAAAGAGTGCTGTGAAGCCGAGTTTAGAGGAGTCGAAGCAGCGTTGGCCTGGGACGCCGGCGTTTCAGGGCGCGTTGCTTGCAGCTGCGACGCGGCGTGCATCGCAGGCGCAGGACGCGTCTCTTCGCTAGTCGTTGGGGCCGCTTGACTTCCCATCTTCCGTTCGGCGTTCGTGTCCGGGGCTGAAGAAACTTGCTTGCTTTTACCCAGCACCGGCGTGTCGTCCGATGTCGTCTGCTTCTGTGGTATCGCAGGCAAAGACGCTTGTTCAGATTCCTCCTCATCCATGAGAAGTTCACTCTGTTGAGTCTCTGGTCGTCGCCCTGCAGCTCGTGCGTATGAACGGTTACACTCATCCCGCTCATGCCCGAAAGAGTGGCATTTGCTGCACCTTGGGACCTTACAATCGCGTCGCATATGCCCCGTGCTTCGGCACCGCAAGCACAAAGGCGGTCTTCCCGGCACCACGACCAGTGCCGTACTGCTGCCAATACGCACATGATGGGGCAGTTGATCCACTTAAACGCCATCTCGTAGTTGCATGCGTATTACACGAGTGGTCGATTCAACTCCTTCAAAATCCTCGACTCTCCATCGGTCATCGGTCACCTCCTTGACGTCGCCGTATTCATAGAAGGCACGTCGAATAGCGTCTTTTGTAACATCGAACGCTAGCCAGTGCAATTTCATTTTAACTTCTTGCCGCGTCGGGTCAATGACGAGACATACCCGGTCTTTAACTTTTATAACGCCTGCGTCTGTCAGCACTTTCTTTGCTTCCACGGTCTTCATGTTCAGTAGCCACACGTGCGACATCTGATATGCTCCGATGCCACTTACTTGCTGTATGACGCCTAAATCTTTGAGAGGTTTCCTGAAGTCGTCGATGCGGTACGGTCGGCCGCTGACGTCGCAGTGTAGAGCTACTGCTTGACGCATCGCTTCACCTGATGGCAACGAAGGCAGAATAATCCTGTAGTCCTTTGGAACGAGGGGAGACGCTGTACTGCGGCCGGCGTCGGCCGCTGTCGCTGCTCGGGATGCGCTTTCCATCCTGCGTCCGCACGCGTCGGTGACCAGAAGCAGAATGTACCACTGAGCTACACCCCCGTTACATCTGGAGCACTCATTAACGAGTTTCTTGGTGCTCATCAGCTTGTTCTAACAATAAATTAATCAATTAGTTGAAATAAACAAAACCATCTCGTCATTGCCGCCTGATACAGTTTTTTCATCATTGAGGAAAGCCGCATATTTCTATAGCCAAAGAAATAGGCAGCGCAGTTCGATGAAATGTATTTCATGATATGCGCACCGGTAACTCGTGGTGCCGTAGTATTACAACAGGATCAAAAAAGATACCGCTAAAGTCGAGAGCGTTTTGGAGGTGCCGGGGCTTGAACCCGGGACTTCTCACATGCAAAGCGAGCGCTCTACCACTGAGCTACACCCCCGTTACATCTGGAGCACTCATTAACGAGTTTCTTGGTGCTCATCAGCTTGTTCGAACAATGAATTAATCAATTAGTTCAAATAAACAAAATCATCTCGTCATTGCCGCCTGATGCAGTTTTTTCATCATTAAGGAAAGCCGCATATTTCTATAGTCAAAGAAAATGGCAGCGCTGTTCGATGAAATGTATTTCATGATATGCGCACCGGTAACTCGTGGTGCCGTAGTATTACAACAGGCAATAAAAAAAGATACCGCTAAAGTCGAGAGCGATTTGGAGGAGCCGGGGCTTGAACCCGGGACTTCTCACATGCAAAGCGAGCACTCTACCACTGAGCTACACCCCCGTTACATCTGGAGCACTCATTAACGAGTTTCTTGATGCTCATCAGCTTGTTCTAACAATAAATCAATCAATTAGTTGAAATAAACAAAATCATCTCGTCATTGCCGCCTGATGCAGTTTTTTCATCATTGAGAAAAGCCGCTTATCTCTATAGTCAAAGAAAGTGGCAGCGCTGTTTGATGAAATGTATTTCATGTTATGCGCACCGGTAACTCGTGGTGCCGTAGTATTACAACAGGCAATCAAAAAAGATACCGCTAAAGTCGAGAGCGATTTGGAGGTGCCGCGGCTTGAACCCGGGACTTCTCACAAGCAAAGCGAGCGCTCTACCACTGAGCTACACCCCCGTTACATCTAGAGCACTCATTAACAAGTTTCTTGGTGCTCATCAGCTTGTTTTAACAATGAATTAATCAATTAGTTCAAATAAACAAAATCATCTCGTCATTGCCGCCTGATGCAGTTTTTTCATCATTAAGGAAAGCCGCATATTTCTATAGTCAAAGAAAATGGCAGCGCTGTTCAACAAAATGTATTTAATGTTATGCGCACCGGTAACTCGTGGTGCCGTAGTATTACAACAGGCAATATAAAAAGATCCGCTAAAGTCGAGAGCGATTTGGAGGTGCGGGGGATTAAACCCGGGACTTCTCACATGCAAAGCGAGCGCTCTACCACTGAGCTACACCCCCGTTACATCTGGAGCACCCATTAACGAGTTTCTTGGTGCTCATCAGCTTGTTCTAACAATAAAATAATTCAATAGTTGAAATAAACAGAATCATCTCGTCATTGGTGCCTGATACAGTTTTTTCATCATTGAGGAAAGCCGCTTATCTCTATAGTCAAAGAAAATGGCAGCGCTGTTCGATGAAATGTATTTCATGATATGCGCACCGGTAACTCGTGGTGCCGTAGTATTACAACAGGCAATCAAAAAAGATACCGCTAAAGTCGAGAGCGCTTTGGAGGTGCCGGGGATTGAACCCGGGACTTCTCACATGCAAAGCGAGCACTCTACCACTGAGCTACACCCCCGTTACATCTCGAGCACTCATTAACGAGTTTCTTGGTGCTCATCAGCTTGTTCGAACAATGAATTAATCAATTAGTTCAAGTAAACAAAATCATCTCGTCATTGCCGCCTGATACAGTTTTTTCATCATTGAGGAAAGCCGCATATTTCTATAGTCAAAGAAAATGGCAGCGCTGTTCGATGAAATGTATTTCATGATATGCGCACCGGTAACTCGTGGTGCCGTAGTATTACAACAGGCAATATAAAAAGATCCGCTAAAGTCGAGAGCGATTTGGAGGTGCCGGGGATTGAACCCGGGACTTCTCACATGCAAAGCGAGCACTCTACCACTGAGCTACACCCCCGTTACATCTGGAGCACTCATTAACGAGTTTCTTGGTGCTCATCAGCTTGTTCGAACAATGAATTAATCAATTAGTTCAAATAAACAAAATCATCTCGTCATTGCCGCCTGATACAGTTTTTTCATCATTGAGGAAAGCCGCATATTTCTATAGTCAAAGAAAATGGCAGCGCTGTTTGATGAATTGTATTTCATGATATGCGCACCGGTAACTCGTGGTGCCGTAGTATTACAACAGGCAATCAAAAAAGATACCGCTAAAGTCGAGAGCGCTTTGGAGGTGCCGGGGATTGAACCCGGGACTTCTCACATGCAAAGCGAGCACTCTACCACTGAGCTACACCCCCGTTACATCTGGAGCACTCATTAACGAGTTTTTGGTGCTCATCAGCTTGTTCGAACAATGAATTAATCAATTAGTTCAAATAAACAAAATCATCTCGTCATTGCCGCCTGATACAGTTTTTTCATCATTGAGGAAAGCCGCTTATCTCTATAGTCAAAGAAAATGGCAGCGCTGTTTGATGAATTGTATTTCATGATATGCGCACCGGTAACTCGTGGTGCCGTAGTATCACAACAGGCAATATAAAAAGATACCGCTAAAGTCGAGAGCGCTTTGGAGGTGCGGGGGATTAAACCCGGGACTTCTCACATGAAAAGCGAGCACTCTACCACTGAGCTACACCCCCGTTACATCTGGAGCACTCATTAACGAGTTTTTGGTGCTCTTCAGCTTGTTCGAACAATGAATTAATCAATTAGTTCAAATAAACAAAATCATCTCGTCATTGCCGCCTGATACAGTTTTTTCATCATTGAGGAAAGCCGCATATTTCTATAGTCAAAGAAAATGGCAGCGCTGTTTGATGAATTGTATTTCATGATATGCGCACCGGTAACTCGTGGTGCCGTAGTATTACAACAGGCAATCAAAAAAGATACCGCTAAAGTCGAGAGCGCTTTGGATGTGCCGGGGACTGAACCCTGAACTTCTCAGATGCAAAGCGAGCGCTCTACCACTGAGCTACACCCCCGTTACATCTGGAGCACTCATTAACAAGTTTCTTGGGGCACATCAGCTTGTTCGAACAATGAATTAATCAATTAGTTCAAATAAACAAAATCATCTCATCATTGCCGCCTGATACAGTTTTTTCATCATTGAGGAAAGCCGCATATTTCTATAGTCAAAGAAAATGGCAGCGCTGTTCGATGAAATGTATTTCATGATATGCGCACCGGTAACTCGTGGTGCCGTAGTATTACAACAGGCAATATAAAAAGATACCGCTAAAGTCGAAAGCGCTTTGGAGGTGCGGGGGATTAAACCCGGGACTTCTCACATGCAAAGCGAGCACTCTACCACTGAGCTACACCCCCGTTACATCTGGAGCACTCATTAACGAGTTTTTGGTGCTCATCAGCTTGTTCTAACAATGAATTAATCAATTAGTTCAAATAAACAAAATCATCTCGTCATTGCCGCCTGATACAGTTTTTTCATCATTGAGGAAAGCCGCATATTTCTATAGTCAAAGAAAATGGCAGCGCTGTTTGATGAATTGTATTTCATGATATGCGCACCGGTAACTCGTGGTGCCGTAGTATTACAACAGGCAATATAAAAAGATACCGCTAAAGTCGAGAGCGCTTTGGAGGTGCGGGGGATTAAACCCGGGACTTCTCACATGCAAAGCGAGCACTCTACCACTGAGCTACACCCCCGTTACATCTGGAGCACTCATTAACGAGTTTTTGGTGCTCATCAGCTTGTTCGAACAATGAATTAATCAATTAGTTCAAATAAACAAAATCATCTCGTCATTGCCGCCTGATACAGTTTTTTCATCATTGAGGAAAGCCGCATATTTCTATAGTCAAAGAAAATGGCAGCGCTGTTTGATGAATTGTATTTCATGATATGCGCACCGGTAACTCGTGGTGCCGTAGTATTACAACAGGCAATCAAAAAAGATACCGCTAAAGTCGAGAGCGCTTTGGATGTGCCGGGGACTGAACCCTGAACTTCTCAGATGCAAAGCGAGTGCTCTACCACTGAGCTACACCCCCGTTACATCTGGAGCACTCATTAACAAGTTTCTTGGTGCACATCAGCTTGTTCGAACAATGAATTAATCAATTAGTTCAAATAAACAAAATCATCTCGTCATTGCCGCCTGATACAGTTTTTTCATCATTGAGGAAAGCCGCATATTTCTATAGTCAAAGAAAATGGCAGCGCTGTTCGATGAAATGTATTTCATGATATGCGCACCGGTAACTCGTGGTGCCGTAGTATTACAACAGGCAATATAAAAAGATACCGCTAAAGTCGAGAGCGATTTGGAGGTGCGGGGGTTTGAACCCGGGACTTCTCACATGCAAAGCGAGCGCTCTACCACTGAGCTACACCCCCGTTACATCTGGAGCACTCATTAACAAGTTTCTTGGTGCACATCAACTTGTTCTAACAATGAATTAATCAATTAGTTGAAATAAACAAAATCATCTCGTCATTGCTGCCTGATACAGTTTTTTCATCATTGAGGAAAGCCGCATATTTCTATAGTCAAAGAAAATGGCAGCGCTGTTCGATGAAATGTATTTCATGATATGCGCACCGGTAACTCGTGGTGCCGTAGTATTACAACAGGCAATCAAAAAAGATACCGCTAAAGTCGAGAGCGCTTTGGAGGTGCGGGGGATTAAACCCGGGACTTCTCACATGCAAAGCGAGCGCTCTACCACTGAGCTACACCCCCGTTACATATGGAGCACTCATTAACGAGTTTCTTGGAGCTCATCAGCTTGTTCTAACAATAAAATTATTCAATAGTAGAAATAAACAAAATCATCTCCTAATTGCTGCCTGATACAGTTTTTTCATCATTGAGGAAAGCCGCATATTTGTATAGTCAAAAAAAATGGCAGCGCTGTTTGATGAATTGTATTTCATGATACGCGCACCGGTAACTCGTGGTGCCGTAGTATTACAACAGGCAATCAAAAAAGATACTGCTAAAGTCGAGAGCGCTTTGGAGGTGCCGGGGATTCAACCCGGGACTTCTCACATGCAAAGCGAGCGCTCTACCACTGAGCTACACCCCCGTTACATCTGGAGCACCCATTAACGAGTTTCTTGGTGCTCATCAGCTTGTTCTAACAATAAAATAATTCAATAGTTGAAATAAACAGAATCATCTCGTCATTGGTGCCTGATACAGTTTTTTCATCATTGAGGAAAGCCGCTTATCTCTATAGTCAAAGAAAATGGCAGCGCTGTTCGATGAAATGTATTTCATGATATGCGCACCGGTAACTCGTGGTGCCGTAGTATTACAACAGGCAATAAAAAAAGATGCCGCTAAAGTCGAGAGCGCTTTGAAGGTGCCGGGGTTTCAACCCGGGACTTCTCACATGCAAAGCGAGCGCTCTACCACTGAGCTACACCCCCGTTACATCTGGAGCACTCATTAACGAGTTTCTTGGAGCTCATCAGCTTGTTCTAACAATAAAATTATTCAATAGAAGAAATAAACAAAATCATCTCCTAATTGCTGCCTGATACAGTTTTTTCATCATTGAGGAAAGCCGCATATTTGTATAGTCAAAAAAAATGGCAGCGCTGTTTGATGAATTGTATTTCATGATACGCGCACCGGTAACTCGTGGTGCCGTAGTATTACAACAGGCAATCAAAAAAGATACCGCTAAAGTCGAGAGCGCTTTGGAGGTGCCGGGGATTGAACCCGGGACTTCTCACATGCAAAGCGAGCGCTCTACCACTGAGCTACACCCCCGTTACATCTGGAGCACCCATTAACGAGTTTCTTGGTGCTCATCAGCTTGTTCTAACAATAAAATAATTCAATAGTTGAAATAAACAGAATCATCTCGTCATTGGTGCCTGATACAGTTTTTTCATCATTGAGGAAAGCCGCTTATCTCTATAGTCAAAGAAAATGGCAGCGCTGTTCGATGAAATGTATTTCCTGTTATGCGCACCGGTAACTCGTGGTGCCGTAGTATTACAACAGGCAATAAAAAAAGATACCGCTAAAGTCGAGAGCGATTTGGAGGTGCCGGGGCTTGAACCCGGGACTTCTCACATGCAAAGCGAGCACTCTACCACTGAGCTACACCCCCGTTACATCTGGAGCACTCATTAACGAGTTTCTTGGTGCTCATCAGCTTGTTCTAACAATAAATCAATCAATTAGTTGAAATAAACAAAATCATCTCGTCATTGCCGCCTGATGCAGTTTTTTCATCATTAAGGAAAGCCGCATATTTCTATAGTCAAAGAAAATGGCAGCGCTGTTCGATGAAATGTATTTCCTGTTATGCGCACCGGTAACTCGTGGTGCCGTAGTATTACAACATGCAATAAAAAAAGATACCGCTAAAGTCGAGAGCACTTTGAAGGTGCCGGGGTTTCAACCCGGGACTTCTCCCATGCAAAGCGAGTGCTCTACCACTGAGCTACACCCCCGTTACATCTGGAACACTCATTAACAAGTTTTTTGGTGCTCATCAGCTTGTTCTAACAATGAATTAATACATTATTGCAAATAAACAAAATCATCTCGTCATTGCCGCCTGATGCAGTTTTTTCATCATTGAGGAAAGCCGCATATTTCTATTGTCAAACAAAATGGCAGCGCTGTTCGATGAATTGTATTTTATGATATGCGCACCAGTAACTCGTGGTGCCGTAGTATTACAACAGGCAATAAAAAAAGATACCGCTAAAGTCGAGAGCGATTCGGAGGTGCCGGGGCTTGAACCCGGGACTTCTCACATGCAAAGCGAGCGCTCCACAGCTGAGCTACACTTCCGTTACCTTTAGAGCACTCATTAACGAGTTTCTTGGTGCTCATCAGCTTGTTCTAACAATAAATTAATCAATTAGTTGAAATAAACAAAACCATCTCGTCATTGCCGCCTGATACAGTTTTTTCATCATTGAGATAGCCAAAGAAATAGGCAGCGCTGTTCGATGAAATGTATTTCATGATATGCGCACCGATAACTCGTGGTGCCGTAGTATTACAACAGGCAATCAAAAAAGATACCGCTAAAGTCGAGAGCGCTTTGGAGGTGCCGGGGACTGAAACCCGGGACTTCTCACATGCAAAGCGAGTGCTCCACCACTGAGCTACACTTCCGTTACCTTTAGAGCACTCATTAACGAGTTTCTTGGTGCTCATCAACTTGTTCAAACAATAAATAATCAATTAGTTGAAATAAACAAAATCATCTCGTCATTGCCCCCTGATACAGTTTTTTCATCATTGAGGTAAGCCGCATATTTTTTTAGTCAAAGAAAATGGCAGCGCTGTTCGATAAAATGTATTTCATGATATGCGCACCGGTAACTCGTGGTGCCGTAGTATTACAACAGGCAATAAAAAAAGATACTGCTAAAGTCGAGAGCGATTTGGAGGTGCCGGGGCTTGAACCCGGGACTTCTCACAAGCAAAGCGAGCGCTCCACCACTGAGCTACACCCCCGTTACATCTGGAGCACTCATTAACAAGTTTCTTGGTGCTCATCAGCTTGTTTTAACAATAAATTAATCAATTAGTTGAAATAAACAAAATCATCCCGTCATTGCCCCCTGATACAGTTTTTTCATCATTGAGGTAAGCCGCATATTTTTTTAGTCAAAGAAAATGGCAGCGCTGTTTGATGAATTGTATTTCATGATATGCGCACCGGTAACTCGTGGTGCCGTAGTATTACAACAGGCAATCAAAAAAAATACCGCTAAAGTCGAGAGCGCTTTGGAGGTGCGGGGGATTGAACCCGGGACTTCTCACATGCAAAGCGAGCGCTCTACCACTGAGCTACACCCCCGTTACATCTGGAGCACTCATTAACGAGTTTCTTGGTGCTCATCAGCTTGTTCTAACAATGAATTAATCAATTAGTTCAAATAAACAAAATCATCTCGTCATTGCCGCCTGATGCAGTTTTTTCATCATTAAGGAAAGCCGCATATTTCTATAGTCAAAGAAAATGGCAGCGCTGTTCGATGAAATGTATTTCATGATATGCGCACCGGTAACTCGTGGTGCCGTAGTATTACAACAGGCAATATAAAAAGATCCGCTAAAGTCGAGAGCGATTTGGAGGTGCCGGGGATTGAACCCGGGACTTCTCACATGCAAAGCGAGCACTCTACCACTGAGCTACACCCCCGTTACATCTGGAGCACTCATTAACGAGTTTCTTGGTGCTCATCAGCTTGTTCGAACAATGAATTAATCAATTAGTTCAAATAAACAAAATCATCTCGTCATTGCCGCCTGATACAGTTTTTTCATCATTGAGGAAAGCCGCATATTTCTATAGTCAAAGAAAATGGCAGCGCTGTTTGACGAATTGTATTTCATGATATGCGCACCGGTAACTCGTGGTGCCGTAGTATTACAACAGGCAATCAAAAAAGATACCGCTAAAGTCGAGAGCGCTTTGGAGGTGCCGGGGATTGAACCCGGGACTTCTCACATGCAAAGCGAGCACTCTACCACTGAGCTACACCCCCGTTACATCTGGAGCACTCATTAACGAGTTTTTGGTGCTCATCAGCTTGTTCGAACAATGAATTAATCAATTAGTTCAAATAAACAAAATCATCTCGTCATTGCCGCCTGATACAGTTTTTTCATCATTGAGGAAAGCCGCTTATCTCTATAGTCAAAGAAAATGGCAGCGCTGTTTGATGAATTGTATTTCATGATATGCGCACCGGTAACTCGTGGTGCCGTAGTATCACAACAGGCAATATAAAAAGATACCGCTAAAGTCGAGAGCGCTTTGGAGGTGCGGGGGATTAAACCCGGGACTTCTCACATGAAAAGCGAGCACTCTACCACTGAGCTACACCCCCGTTACATCTGGAGCACTCATTAACGAGTTTTTGGTGCTCTTCAGCTTGTTCGAACAATGAATTAATCAATTAGTTCAAATAAACAAAATCATCTCGTCATTGCCGCCTGATACAGTTTTTTCATCATTGAGGAAAGCCGCATATTTCTATAGTCAAAGAAAATGGCAGCGCTGTTTGATGAATTGTATTTCATGATATGCGCACCGGTAACTCGTGGTGCCGTAGTATTACAACAGGCAATCAAAAAAGATACCGCTAAAGTCGAGAGCGCTTTGGATGTGCCGGGGACTGAACCCTGAACTTCTCAGATGCAAAGCGAGCGCTCTACCACTGAGCTACACCCCCGTTACATCTGGAGCACTCATTAACAAGTTTCTTGGGGCACATCAGCTTGTTCGAACAATGAATTAATCAATTAGTTCAAATAAACAAAATCATCTCATCATTGCCGCCTGATACAGTTTTTTCATCATTGAGGAAAGCCGCATATTTCTATAGTCAAAGAAAATGGCAGCGCTGTTCGATGAAATGTATTTCATGATATGCGCACCGGTAACTCGTGGTGCCGTAGTATTACAACAGGCAATATAAAAAGATACCGCTAAAGTCGAAAGCGCTTTGGAGGTGCGGGGGATTAAACCCGGGACTTCTCACATGCAAAGCGAGCACTCTACCACTGAGCTACACCCCCGTTACATCTGGAGCACTCATTAACGAGTTTTTGGTGCTCATCAGCTTGTTCTAACAATGAATTAATCAATTAGTTCAAATAAACAAAATCATCTCGTCATTGCCGCCTGATACAGTTTTTTCATCATTGAGGAAAGCCGCATATTTCTATAGTCAAAGAAAATGGCAGCGCTGTTTGATGAATTGTATTTCATGATATGCGCACCGGTAACTCGTGGTGCCGTAGTATTACAACAGGCAATATAAAAAGATACCGCTAAAGTCGAGAGCGCTTTGGAGGTGCGGGGGATTAAACCCGGGACTTCTCACATGCAAAGCGAGCACTCTACCACTGAGCTACACCCCCGTTACATCTGGAGCACTCATTAACGAGTTTTTGGTGCTCATCAGCTTGTTCGAACAATGAATTAATCAATTAGTTCAAATAAACAAAATCATCTCGTCATTGCCGCCTGATACAGTTTTTTCATCATTGAGGAAAGCCGCATATTTCTATAGTCAAAGAAAATGGCAGCGCTGTTTGATTAATTGTATTTCATGATATGCGCACCGGTAACTCGTGGTGCCGTAGTATTACAACAGGCAATCAAAAAAGATACCGCTAAAGTCGAGAGCGCTTTGGATGTGCCGGGGACTGAACCCTGAACTTCTCAGATGCAAAGCGAGTGCTCTACCACTGAGCTACACCCCCGTTACATCTGGAGCACTCATTAACACGTTTCTTGGTGCACATCAGCTTGTTCGAACAATGAATTAATCAATTAGTTCAAATAAACAAAATCATCTCGTCATTGCCGCCTGATACAGTTTTTTCATCATTGAGGAAAGCCGCATATTTCTATAGTCAAAGAAAATGGCAGCGCTGTTCGATGAAATGTATTTCATGATATGCGCACCGGTAACTCGTGGTGCCGTAGTATTACAACAGGCAATATAAAAAGATACCGCTAAAGTCGAGAGCGATTTGGAGGTGCGGGGGTTTGAACCCGGGACTTCTCACATGCAAAGCGAGCGCTCTACCACTGAGCTACACCCCCGTTACATCTGGAGCACTCATTAACAAGTTTCTTGGTGCACATCAACTTGTTCTAACAATGAATTAATCAATTAGTTGAAATAAACAAAATCATCTCGTCATTGCTGCCTGATACAGTTTTTTCATCATTGAGGAAAGCCGCATATTTCTATAGTCAAAGAAAATGGCAGCGCTGTTCGATGAAATGTATTTCATGATATGCGCACCGGTAACTCGTGGTGCCGTAGTATTACAACAGGCAATCAAAAAAGATACCGCTAAAGTCGAGAGCGCTTTGGAGGTGCGGGGGATTAAACCCGGGACTTCTCACATGCAAAGCGAGCGCTCTACCACTGAGCTACACCCCCGTTACATATGGAGCACTCATTAACGAGTTTCTTGGAGCTCATCAGCTTGTTCTAACAATAAAATTATTCAATAGTAGAAATAAACAAAATCATCTCCTAATTGCTGCCTGATACAGTTTTTTCATCATTGAGGAAAGCCGCATATTTGTATAGTCAAAAAAAATGGCAGCGCTGTTTGATGAATTGTATTTCATGATACGCGCACCGGTAACTCGTGGTGCCGTAGTATTACAACAGGCAATCAAAAAAGATACTGCTAAAGTCGAGAGCGCTTTGGAGGTGCCGGGGATTCAACCCGGGACTTCTCACATGCAAAGCGAGCGCTCTACCACTGAGCTACACCCCCGTTACATCTGGAGCACCCATTAACGAGTTTCTTGGTGCTCATCAGCTTGTTCTAACAATAAAATAATTCAATAGTTGAAATAAACAGAATCATCTCGTCATTGGTGCCTGATACAGTTTTTTCATCATTGAGGAAAGCCGCTTATCTCTATAGTCAAAGAAAATGGCAGCGCTGTTCGATGAAATGTATTTCATGATATGCGCACCGGTAACTCGTGGTGCCGTAGTATTACAACAGGCAATAAAAAAAGATGCCGCTAAAGTCGAGAGCGCTTTGAAGGTGCCGGGGTTTCAACCCGGGACTTCTCACATGCAAAGCGAGCGCTCTACCACTGAGCTACACCCCCGTTACATCTGGAGCACTCATTAACGAGTTTCTTGGAGCTCATCAGCTTGTTCTAACAATAAAATTATTCAATAGAAGAAATAAACAAAATCATCTCCTAATTGCTGCCTGATACAGTTTTTTCATCATTGAGGAAAGCCGCATATTTGTATAGTCAAAAAAAATGGCAGCGCTGTTTGATGAATTGTATTTCATGATACGCGCACCGGTAACTCGTGGTGCCGTAGTATTACAACAGGCAATCAAAAAAGATACCGCTAAAGTCGAGAGCGCTTTGGAGGTGCCGGGGATTGAACCCGGGACTTCTCACATGCAAAGCGAGCGCTCTACCACTGAGCTACACCCCCGTTACATCTGGAGCACCCATTAACGAGTTTCTTGGTGCTCATCAGCTTGTTCTAACAATAAAATAATTCAATAGTTGAAATAAACAGAATCATCTCGTCATTGGTGCCTGATACAGTTTTTTCATTATTATTATTATTATATTGGTTTTATTGGCGCAAGGGCCATGTTTGGCCAAAGAGCGCCATAAAAATTATAAAAGTGTAATAATTGTCAGTGTATAACAATGGTATTTAGGGATGTGAGCAATGATAATGTTACGTGGCTGTATAGTGGCCTAAAATTCCGCGCTCCAAGGCAGGTAAAAAAAAAAAAAACATAGATACTAAAATCATGAGCATGACGTGACACTTGAAGTGAGGATGAATGATAGACGGTCATAGTAATAAAATCATAAAAGGATAATAGCACAACTGCCTTGTCAACGACCCTTGTGTCCAAGGGACGCCAGGCAGGTGCTTTTTAATGTAGTTACCGCAGCAGCAACCTCCACTTGGAGGTCGTGCTACGGATTTCCTGGAAATATGACATGAAAATTATTTATATCTTTTAAAAATGCGAGCAATGATTTGTGCTTAAAAACAGGCTCTTTACCTATAAACATTGACGGATGCAGTGGCATTTGATGTCGGTGAAGAAGTAGAAAGTGTTTTTGTCTAAGAGCATCCAATTCCTTGCATTCAATTAAAATATGAAGAACGCTGAGTGGGTCACCACATCTGTCACACACGGGAGGATCACCACCAGACAAAAGGTGTGAATGAGTGCTATGGGTGTGTCCTATTTGTAGTCTTGTGAGTATTACTTGAGTGTGGCGTGACCTTGATATTGACGGCCAAGTTCCAAGGCTCGGTTTGATAACATGTAATTTATTTCGCGTTTGCTTATCCCATGAAAGCTGCCAGTGCGCCCTGAGCTTCTGTTTTACGAATTGTTTGAGTTCTAACGCAGAGACAGCCATAGATGCATTAGTGTTAGCGTTGTCCTTAGCTGAGGCAGCCAGTTGGTCCGCTAACACATTTCCCCGGATTTCGCGGTGCCCTGGCACCCAGCACAATACAACTTGTTTTTTGAGCGAGTATATGGTGCACAGAAGAGAGTAAAGCATCAAAAAGACAGGATTTTTATGTTTTTTGAGGGTCTTCAAAGCTTTTATGACACTCAGAGAGTCGGTGAATATTATCGCACGTTGTAGCTTTAGTTCCTTTATGTGTTTAGCGGCCACAAGTATAGCATAGGCCTCCGCTGTGAATATGCTTGAATTAGGGTGGAGAATGCCAGAATCTGAAAAGGATGGACCAACGGCAGCATAGGACACGCCACTATCAGACTTGGAAGCATCCGTAAAGAATTCAGGACAGTTGTATTTGTGCTGCAATTCGAGAAAGTGAGTGTGTATATGTGCTATAGGCGCATGCTTCGTAACTTCAACAAATGATGTATCACAGTCTATGGGCTGCCACTGCCACGGCGGCAGACATGGAACGGGAGCCATCAGACTGTGTTCAATAAGTGGCACACCCGTTTGTTCAGCGAGGCTCCTCACACGAAGTGAGTAAGGCTGTTGAAACGAAGGACGGTTCTCGAAAAGCGTACAACTTGACAAGTCATTGATAGTCGTGTGTGAAGGGTGTTCTTTGTCTGCGTTCGTTTTTAAATAGTATATAAAAGACATGTATGTTCTTTGCAGGTGCAATGACCACTCATTGGATTCGACATACAAACTCTCCACGGGACTAGTGCGAAAAGCTCCCGTAGACAGACGGATGCCCAAATGGTGGACTGGGTCAAGCATTTTCAGAGCACTTGGGGTGGCAGACTGATATATTATTGCCCCATAATCCAGGCGCGTTCGAACGAGGCTTTTGTAGAGATTGATCAAACAATTTCGGTCACTCCCCCATGATGTGCGTGAGAGTACTTTCAGAATGTTCATTGTTTTTATACATTTGTTTTTAATATACTTGATGTGTGATGTAAATGTGAGTTTAGAATCCAAAATTAGGCCTAGAAATTTATGCTCGGCCTCTACAGGTAACCGCTGGCCAAGCAAGTCAATTTCGGGATTTGGGTGGAGGCCTCTCTTTCTAGAAAAGAGCACACAGGTGCTCTTCTCTGGACTTAACCTGAACCCGTTTTGGTCAGCCCACTTGGATACTTTGTTCAGACAAAGCTGGACATGCCGCTCACACACTGCAAGATTACATGACCTAAAGCCTACCTGGATATCATCCACATACATTGAATAGAATGTGTTATGTGGAATGCAGAGTCGTAATGAATTCATTTTTATAATAAAGAGGGTGCAACTCAGGACACCACCCTGGGGTACTCCCGTTTCTTGAATAAACGGCCTGGACAAGACATTCCCAATACGAACACGGAATGTTCGCTCGGATAAGTAGCTCTTTATGATATTCAACATATTGCCATGAATACCAATGTCTGACAGATCTCTAAGGATGCCGTAGCGCCATGTGGTGTCATATGCTTTTTCCATGTCAAGAAACACACAGAGACAGTACTGTTTGTGGATGAACGCATCGCGGATGTATGCTTCAATGCGTATGAGATGGTCTGTAGTAGATCGGTCCTCTCTAAAACCACATTGAAAGGGGTCAAGAAGTTTGTTGGTTTCTAGAAAATGCATAAGTCTTTTGTTTATCATTTTCTCGAACACCTTGCACAGGCAGCTCGTAAGGGCTATTGGACGGTAACTTGTAACTGAAGAGGGGTCCTTGCCTTCCTTTAGAATAGGAACAACAATGGCCTCCCTCCACGTAGACGGCAGGTACCCAGCAGCCCAGATAGTGTTATACAGAGCAAGTAAACTGATTTCGGTGTCATCGTGAAGGTGTTTGAGCATGTCATACATAATTCTGTCTGGTCCCGGCGCTGTGCTGTGGCACGCATTGAGGGCCGTCCTAAGTTCGGCAATTTTAAATGGAGTATTATACTGTTCGTTTGTTTTGGTCTTCAACTCTAGTGTTTTCCGTTCTGTCATTTCTTTATGTTTTAAGAAAGATTTTGAGTAGTGCGCAGAACTGGAAATGCGCTCAAAGTGCTTGCCAAGGCTGTTGGCCTGGTCCTCCAGTGTGTTCCCTTGACTCACTAAAGGCAGAGGATATGCTTGCTGCCCCTTAAGACTTCTGAGGCTGCTCCAGACTTTCTTTTCATTGGTGTAGGAGTTAATGCCGGAGAGAAACTTGACCCAACTCTCCCTTCTTGCCTGACGTCGTGTTCGCCTACCCAGTGATTTCACTTTTTTAAATTCGACGAGGTTTTCTGCGTTTGGATATCGGCGCAGGATGCCCCAGGCTTTATTTTGTTTCCTACGCGCTTCTCTACAGTCATCGTTCCACCAGGGAACACGTCGTTTACACGAGTGCCCATTTGTTTGCGGGATACACTTTTCAGCAGCATCCAGAATAAACGCACTGAAGAATGCTACTGCGCAATCAATGTCACAATTTGTGATAAAGTCACGAGGTAAAAGTGTCAATTCTTGAAATTTCTCCCAGTCAGCGGATGCTATTTTCCATTTGGGCATATGAGGAGGAACCTCATGCGATAATGTCAAGTTTAACATAGCAGGAAAGTGGTCACTGCCGTACGAATTCATGACCACGTTCCATTCTAACTCGGTAAAGAGAGAGGGAGAACCAAGCGCCAAGTCTATCGATGAGTATGAGTTGTGATGAATGTTGTAATAGGTAGGCTGTTTTTTATTGAAGAGGCATGCTCCGGAGCACAGGAGGAATTGCTCTATCAGTCGGCCTCTCGCATCGCACCGGGCATCCCCCCACAGAGTGTTGTGAGCATTGAAATCACCAACAACAATGTAGGGTGCCGGCAGCTGGTCAATGAGGTGATGAAAATCTGTGCGGTTAAGTTTGTAGCTTGGTGGTATGTATAGTGAACACACAGTGACTAGTTTGTCAAATAGAATGACGCGGACTGACACTGCTTCGAGTGCCGTCTGAAGAATAAGAGGTCGGCAAGGCACGGATTTTTGTACTATTATAGCTACACCGCCGGATGAAGCAGTTGCCTCATCCCGATCCTTGCGGAACACGGCATATTGTCTAAGAAAGTTTGTTTGAGATGGCTTCAGATGTGTCTCTTGGATGCACAGCACCTTGGGATTGTGTTTATGTAAAAGTTCTGTAATGTCATCAAGATTGTGGAGAAGACCCCTAGCATTCCAGTGCATTATTTGTGTAGCCATTTTGAGTGAGTTTTTATGCTGTGCGTCGAAGTAGACAACCTTAGCTTAGGAGGCCTTTTCAGGCCCCCTAATGCGTGGTTTTTCTTTTTTGGCAGGCTCCTTAGAGCCACGCCAATCTTTCGGCGTCTGAGGCGCCGATACACTTTGTGTTGTGTCCATCATCTCGGAAGAGACGCTGGACGCCCGCTCGCGGTGCCCGCGTGCGGTTGTGAGAGACTTCGGGCCCTCTGCCTTGGCAGGTGGCCCGAAAACTGCAGACCCAGAGGCCTGCATGGCTGTTTGGCTAGTGGTGGTGTCCATTGCCTCCTGCGAGGCACTGGACACCCGCTCCAAAGAGCGATCTGTGTGTAGCGTAGACTTCGCCTCAGTCGACGAAGTCTTTGACCCCACCGGGCAAGAGGTTGTTGGGACCTCCTTAGCCTCCTTGTTGCCCTGGCTGCTGCCAGGGCTTGCAGAGGCCACCGGTGTGGACTGGTTTGCTGCGGGCAGGGCAGCGCTGGCTGTTCCCGCCAGAGGGGCAGGTGGCTCTGACCTGGCCACGCTAGGCATGGTCCAGGTAGCCACCAAGGGCCGTTGTGGTGCCGCCCCTCGTTGCACCACTTCAGCGAAGGAGGCTCTTAGTGCGAATGAAGGTGAAACTCTCTGTCGTGCTTCACGGAACGTAATATTTTCGTTAACTTTTATGGTGATAATTTCTTTTTCTCTCTTCCAGGCTGGGCACGCTCTGGAATATGCGGCATGGCTGCCTTTGCAGTTTGCACAGTGTACCTCATCGTTTTGGCACTTATCAGTTTCGTGACCTGTTATGCCGCATTTGCCACAAGTCAGCTGACCTCGGCAGGTCTGAGATCCGTGTCCAAATCGCTGGCATTTAAAACAACGTCTCGGGTTAGGAACATACGGTCGCACAGAGAGTTTTACGTAGCCGGTCTCGATTGTTTTAGGTAGGATGCTTGAATTGAATGTAAGTATTAGGTGCTTTGTTGCGGTTTCAGTGTTGTTGCGTCTGATTTTTATGCGCTGCACATGTAATATGCCTTGGTCTTTCCATCCGTCTAGGAGTTCCTCTTCACTCAGTGTCTTAAGGTCTTCATCGGATACTACGCCCTTCACTGTGTTCATGGTACGATGTGCAGTAACTGATACAGGGATATTGCCAAAGGCTACGAGGTGTGAGAGTTTGTCGTACTGTTCCTTGTCTTTTAGTTCGAGGAGAATGTCCCCACTTGCCATCTTTGAGGCCTTATAGCCGGTTCCAATGGTGTCTTTAAGGCACTTGGCCACTAGAAAAGGTGATATTGCTCTGGCTTTGGTTGATGATTGTTCGCAGTGAAGGACATGGTATTTTGGAAATGTTTCAATGTTTTGAGGGAAAAACAAAGATGATGCATCGGTGCGTACTCTTTTCGGAGCACGATCAGTTACAGGGGGGTTTTGAGGTCCCATGAAAAATTGGCTTCTTCGGCATCGGCGCCTACCACCCACCACGGAGCCCAACAAGGGGACGCGGCAGAACATGTGAACAAGCCTGCCCTTCGCCAGCAGTACGCCGTTGCTATAACCGAATATGGTTTATCCTAGGCAGGATAGCCACACAAGGTTAACCCTTGCCGCCATGAAAAATCGGAAGTAAATGGAAGAGAGAAGAAGACAGGACAGATTTAAAGACGAGAAAAGACTAAGATATAGGAAGAGAGAGATAGGAAAAGGCGACTGCCGATTTCCCCTGGGTGGGTCAGCCCAGGGGTGCCGTCTACGTGAAGCCGGGGCCAAAGGGGTGTGTTGCCTCTGCCGGGGGGCCTTAAAGGTCCAATCACCCAGCGTCGGCTCAGCCCCCAGGATCCCCTTTTCCCCGGACACGGCAAAGCCACGCACGGCTAGGCGTGGGAAGGAGTAGAAACTCCCCCGTTAGCTCGGGTCCGTGGTGTCGCTACACACCAAACGCCTGCTTGCGCAGGCGCCCCTGCGGGGACAGTTTTTTCATCATTGAGGAAAGCCGCTTATCTCTATAGTCAAAGAAAATGGCAGCGCTGTTCGATGAAATGTATTTCCTGTTATGCGCACCGGTAACTCGTGGTGCCGTAGTATTACAACAGGCAATAAAAAAAGATACCGCTAAAGTCGAGAGCGATTTGGAGGTGCCGGGGCTTGAACCCGGGACTTCTCACATGCAAAGCGAGCACTCTACCACTGAGCTACACCCCCGTTACATCTGGAGCACTCATTAACGAGTTTCTTGGTGCTCATCAGCTTGTTCTAACAATAAATCAATCAATTAGTTGAAATAAACAAAATCATCTCGTCATTGCCGCCTGATGCAGTTTTTTCATCATTAAGGAAAGCCGCATATTTCTATAGTCAAAGAAAATGGCAGCGCTGTTCGATGAAATGTATTTCCTGTTATGCGCACCGGTAACTCGTGGTGCCGTAGTATTACAACATGCAATAAAAAAAGATACCGCTAAAGTCGAGAGCACTTTGAAGGTGCCGGGGTTTCAACCCGGGACTTCTCCCATGCAAAGCGAGTGCTCTACCACTGAGCTACACCCCCGTTACATCTGGAACACTCATTAACAAGTTTTTTGGTGCTCATCAGCTTGTTCTAACAATGAATTAATACATTATTGCAAATAAACAAAATCATCTCGTCATTGCCGCCTGATGCAGTTTTTTCATCATTGAGGAAAGCCGCATATTTCTATAGTCAAACAAAATGGCAGCGCTGTTCGATGAATTGTATTTTATGATATGCGCACCAGTAACTCGTGGTGCCGTAGTATTACAACAGGCAATAAAAAAAGATACCGCTAAAGTCGAGAGCGATTCGGAGGTGCCGGGGCTTGAACCCGGGACTTCTCACATGCAAAGCGAGCGCTCCACAGCTGAGCTACACTTCCGTTACCTTTAGAGCACTCATTAACGAGTTTCTTGGTGCTCATCAGCTTGTTCTAACAATAAATTAATCAATTAGTTGAAATAAACAAAACCATCTCGTCATTGCCGCCTGATACAGTTTTTTCATCATTGAGATAGCCAAAGAAATAGGCAGCGCTGTTCGATGAAATGTATTTCATGATATGCGCACCGATAACTCGTGGTGCCGTAGTATTACAACAGGCAATCAAAAAAGATACCGCTAAAGTCGAGAGCGCTTTGGAGGTGCCGGGGACTGAAACCCGGGACTTCTCACATGCAAAGCGAGTGCTCCACCACTGAGCTACACTTCCGTTACCTTTAGAGCACTCATTAACGAGTTTCTTGGTGCTCATCAACTTGTTCAAACAATAAATAATCAATTAGTTGAAATAAACAAAATCATCTCGTCATTGCCCCCTGATACAGTTTTTTCATCATTGAGGTAAGCCGCATATTTTTTTAGTCAAAGAAAATGGCAGCGCTGTTCGATAAAATGTATTTCATGATATGCGCACCGGTAACTCGTGGTGCCGTAGTATTACAACAGGCAATAAAAAAAGATACTGCTAAAGTCGAGAGCGATTTGGAGGTGCCGGGGCTTGAACCCGGGACTTCTCACAAGCAAAGCGAGCGCTCCACCACTGAGCTACACCCCCGTTACATCTGGAGCACTCATTAACAAGTTTCTTGGTGCTCATCAGCTTGTTTTAACAATAAATTAATCAATTAGTTGAAATAAACAAAATCATCCCGTCATTGCCCCCTGATACAGTTTTTTCATCATTGAGGTAAGCCGCATATTTTTTTAGTCAAAGAAAATGGCAGCGCTGTTTGATGAATTGTATTTCATGATATGCGCACCGGTAACTCGTGGTGCCGTAGTATTACAACAGGCAATCAAAAAAAATACCGCTAAAGTCGAGAGCGCTTTGGAGGTGCGGGGGATTGAACCCGGGACTTCTCACATGCAAAGCGAGCGCTCTACCACTGAGCTACACCCCCGTTACATCTGGAGCACCCATTAACGAGTTTCTTGGTGCTCATCAGGTTGTTCTAACAATAAAATAATTCAATAGTTGAAATAAACAAAATCATCTCGTAATTGCTGCCTGATACAGTTTTTTCATCATTGAGGAAAGCCGCATATTTGTATAGTCAAAGAAAATGGCAGCGCTGTTTGATGAATTGTATTTCATGATATGCGCACCGGTAACTCGTGGTGCCGTAGTATTACAACAGGCAATCAAAAAAAATACCGCTGAAGTCGAGAGCGCTTTGGAGGTGCCGGGGATTGAACCCGGGACTTCTCACATGCAAAGCGAGCGCTCTACCACTGAGCTACACCCCCGTTACATCTGGAGCACTCATTAACGAGTTTCTTGGAGCTCATCAGCTTGTTCTAACAAAAAAATAATTCAATAGTAGAAATAAACAAAATCATCTCGTAATTGCTGTCTGATACAGTTTTTTCATCATTGAGGAAAGCCGCATATTTGTATAGTCAAAGAAAATGGCAGCGCTGTTTGATGAATTGTATTTCATGATATGCGCACCGGTAACTCGTGGTGCCATAGTATTACAACAGGCAATCAAAAGAAATACCGCTGAAGTCGAGAGAGCTTTGGAGGTGCCGGGGATTGAACCCGGGACTTCTCACATGCAAAGCGAGCGCTCTACCACTGAGCTACACCCCCGTTACATCTGGAGCACCCATTAACGAGTTTCTTGGTGCTCATCAGGTTGTTCTAACAATAAAATAATTCAATAGTTGAAATAAACAAAATCATCTCGTCATTGCTGCATGATGCAGTTTTTTCATCATTAAGGAAAGCCGCATATTTCTGTAGTCAAAGAAAGTGGCAGCGCTGTTTGATGAAGTGTATTTCATGTTATGCGCACCGGTAACTCGTGGTGCCGTAGTATTACAACAGGCAATAAAAAAAGATACCGCTAAAGTCGAGAGCGCTTTGGAGGTGCCGGGGCTTGAACCCGGGACTTCTCACATGCAAAGCGAGCACTCTACCACTCAGCTACACCCCCGTTACATCTGGAGCACTCATTAACGAGTTTCTTGGTGCTCATCAGCTTGTTCTAACAATGAATTAATCAATTAGTTCAAATAAACAAAATCATCTCGTCATTGCCGCCTGATGCAGTTTTTTCATCATTAAGGAAAGCCGAATATTTCTATAGTCAAAGAAAATGGCAGCGCTGTTCGATGAAATGTATTTCATGATATGCGCACCGGTAACTCGTGGTGCCGTATTATTACAACAGGCAATAAAAAAAGATACCGCTAAAGTCGAGAGCGCTTTGGAGGTGCCGGGGCTTGAACCCGGGACTTCTCACATGCAAAGCGAGCACTCTACCACTGAGCTACACCCCCGTTACATCTGGAGCACTCATTAACGAGTTTCTTGGTGCTCATCAGCTTGTTCTAACAATGAATTAATCAATTAGTTCAAATAAACAAAATCATCTCGTCATTGCCGCCTGATGCAGTTTTTTCATCATTAAGGAAAGCCGAATATTTCTATAGTCAAAGAAAATGGCAGCGCTGTTCGATGAAATGTATTTCATGATATGCGCACCGGTAACTCGTGGTGCCGTAGTATTACAACAGGCAATCAAAAAAAATACCGCTAAAGTCGAGAGCGCTTTGGAGGTGCGGGGGATTAAACCCGGGACTTCTCACATGCAAAGCGAGCGCTCTACCACTGAGCTACACCCCCGTTACATCTGGAGCACTCATTAACGAGTTTCTTGGAGCTCATCAGCTTGTTCTAACAATAAAATAATTCAATAGTTGAAATAAACAAAATCATCTCGTCATTGCTGCATGATGCAGTTTTTTCATCATTAAGGAAAGCCGCATATTTCTGTAGTCAAAGAAAGTGGCAGCGCTGTTTGATGAAGTGTATTTCATGTTATGCGCACCGGTAACTCGTGGTGCCGTAGTATTTCAACAGGCAATAAAAAAAGATACCGCTAAAGTCGAGAGCGCTTTGGAGGTGCGGGGGATTAAACCCGGGACTTCTCACATGCAAAGCGAGCGCTCTACCACTGAGCTACACCCCCGTTACATCTGGAGCACTCATTAACGAGTTTCTTGGAGCTCATCAGCTTGTTCTAACAATAAAATAATTCAATAGTAGAAATAAACAAAATCATCTCGTAATTGCTGCCTGATACAGTTTTTTCATCATTGAGGAAAGCCGCATATTTGTATAGTCAAAGAAAATGGCAGCGCTGTTTGATGAATTGTATTTCATGATATGCGCACCGGTAACTCGTGGTGCCGTAGTATTACAACAGGCAATCAAAAAAAAAATACCGCTGAAGTCGAGAGCGCTTTGGAGGTGCCGGGGATGGAACCCGGGACTTCTCACATGCAAAGCGAGCGCTCTACCACTGAGCTACACCCCCGTTACATCTGGAGCACCCATTAACGAGTTTCTTGGTGCTCATCAGGTTGTTCTAACAATAAAATAATTCAATAGTTGAAATAAACAAAATCATCTCGTCATTGCTGCATGATGCAGTTTTTTCATCATTAAGGAAAGCCGCATATTTCTGTAGTCAAAGAAAGTGGCAGCGCTGTTTGATGAAGTGTATTTCATGTTATGCGCACCGGTAACTCGTGGTGCCGTAGTATTACAACAGGCAATCAAAAAAAAAATACCGCTGAAGTCGAGAGCGCTTTGGAGGTGCCGGGGCTTGAACCCGGGACTTCTCACATGCAAAGCGAGCACTCTACCACTGAGCTACACCCCCGTTACATCTGGAGCACTCATTAACGAGTTTCTTGGTGCTCATCAGCTTGTTCTAACAATGAATTAATCAATTAGTTCAAATAAACAAAATCATCTCGTCATTGCCGCCTGATGCAGTTTTTTCATCATTAAGGAAAGCCGAATATTTCTATAGTCAAAGAAAATGGCAGCGCTGTTCGATGAAATGTATTTCATGATATGCGCACCGGTAACTCGTGGTGCCGTAGTATTACAACAGGCAATAAAAAAAGATACCGCTAAAGTCGAGAGCGCTTTGGAGGTGCCGGGGCTTGAACCCGGGACTTCTCACATGCAAAGCGAGCGCTCTACCACTGAGCTACACCCCCGTTACATCTGGAGCACCCATTAACGAGTTTCTTGGTGCTCATCAGGTTGTTCTAACAATAAAATAATTCAATAGTTGAAATAAACAAAATCATCTCGTCATTGCTGCATGATGCAGTTTTTTCATCATTAAGGAAAGCCGCATATTTCTGTAGTCAAAGAAAGTGGCAGCGCTGTTTGATGAAGTGTATTTCATGTTATGCGCACCGGTAACTCGTGGTGCCGTAGTATTACAACAGGCAATAAAAAAAGATGCCGCTAAAGTCGAGAGCGCTTTGGAGGTGCCGGGGCTTGAACCCGGGACTTCTCACATGCAAAGCGAGCGCTCTACCACTGAGCTACACCCCCGTTACATCTGGAGCACCCATTAACGAGTTTCTTGGTGCTCATCAGGTTGTTCTAACAATAAAATAATTCAATAGTTGAAATAAACAAAATCATCTCGTCATTGCTGCATGATGCAGTTTTTTCATCATTAAGGAAAGCCGCATATTTCTGTAGTCAAAGAAAGTGGCAGCGCTGTTTGATGAAGTGTATTTCATGTTATGCGCACCAGTAACTCGTGGTGCCGTAGTATTTCAACAGGCAATAAAAAAAGATACCGCTAAAGTCGAGAGCGATTTGGAGGTGCCGGGGCTTGAACCCGGGACTTCTCACATGCAAAGCGAGCACTCTACCACTGAGCTACACCCCCGTTACATCTGGAGCACTCATTAACGAGTTTCTTGGTGCTCATCAGCTTGTTCTAACAATGAATTAATCAATTAGTTCAAATAAACAAAATCATCTCGTCATTGCCGCCTGATGCAGTTTTTTCATCATTAGGGAAAGCCGAATATTTCTATAGTCAAAGAAAATGGCAGCGCTGTTCGATGAAATGTATTTCATGATATGCGCACCGGTAACTCGTGGTGCCGTAGTATTACAACAGGCAATAAAAAAAGATACCGCTAAAGTCGAGAGCGCTTTGGAGGTGCCGGGGCTTGAACCCGGGACTTCTCACATGCAAAGCGAGCACTCTACCACTGAGCTACACCCCCGTTACATCTGGAGCACTCATTAACGAGTTTCTTGGTGCTCATCAGCTTGTTCTAACAATAAATCAATCAATTAGTTCAAATAAACAAAATCATCTCGTCATTGCCGCCTGATGCAGTTTTTTTATCATTAAGGAAAGCCGCATATTTCTATAGTCAAAGAAAATGGCAGCGCTGTTCGATGAAATGTATTTCATGATATGCGCACCGGTAACTCGTGGTGCCGTAGTATTACAACAGGCAATAAAAAAAGATACCGCTAAAGTCGAGAGCGATTTGGAGGTGCCGGGGCTTGAACCCGGGACTTCTCACATGCAAAGCGAGCGCTCTACCACTGAGCTACACCCTTTTTTTCTTTATTTCCGGTTCAACATCACAAACGGGTTGCTAAGATAAATATATTACAATTCACCACGAACAATACAATAAACTTAAAAATAACTAAGCCCGTCAAGCATTACTATAACGCATCACGTCCTAGAATTCCTTCATGGTCAGTAGGGCTTCTACCCTTTCTACCCATAAAGGTACACATTCGTCTGTTCTTACTACCTCGAGTAATCTTGAGATGCTTTCTTTGAAATACTCTCTTGCTGGTCTTCTGTCTGGGTCACAATAAAATCCAGCCATTCTAGAGCGCCATATACTGTGCAAGGCAGTCATCATGATAAAATCGAAAGGTAATCCATCCTCATTCTCTATTGCCAAATACCTGATCCCATGAGGGTCTAACGGGAACTCTTTTTTGATTGTCCTTTGTAATACGTCCCAAAAATAAACTCCTTCCCAACAGTGCAGAAAAACATGGTCAATAGTTTCCGGTTTCTTACAGATTAGACAGTGTGATCCCCAAGGCATATAAAACCCCCGCTCCTCTAGGAAGGTTCTTACAGGAAGTGTTCCCGTGTGTAATTTGAAAAAGAACGTTTTCGCGCTTGGAGCTGCTGGCATTTTTTTTACTCGTTTAAGTACGTTCTGACCCTTGCGTGCTGTATATAGCGTTCTGTACAGTGGGATGGGGAGCATCGTGTCACATAAATCTTTGTACAGTTTTTTTTCTTTCCAACAGACCACAGGTAGCCAGTTGAAAACCGAACACACAAAAACCGCACGCTGGCCACAACTTCCTTCATGTATCCTTGCACAGCCCCTGTGGTAGCATGAGTGCTCACAACAAACTCGGGCAACAGTCTACTTAGTTTTGTTTGACACACTGATAATAGGAAAGGATCTCTTGCCTCGCGAAAAAAGAAAAACCTATTTACTAACTGCTTGATAAACAGATGTCCTAGCCCAAGGCCTCCACACTTCACCCGTCTAAACAAATTCGTGCGACTGCACCTTTCCCAGTTAGACCCCCACACAAATATTGCAAACACCCGATGTAATTTTTGCACATTGACCCGGGAACAGTACAGCACTTGCATCACATACCACAGCTTAGACACAAAAAACCAGTTGCATGCAGTAGCCCTAGCAAACATGGACAGATAAGTTGCATTCCACCTATTCGCTTTTTCTTTAATTTCTTTCGTTTGCTGTGTCCAATATTCGTCAGTACTTTTGTATGACTCGAGCGGTACTCCGAGATATTTAACTGGCGTTCTTGTCCATTTAATGGCTGCGAAAAATTCTGGTGTTGAAGGCCAATATCCATGCCAGAAGCCGAGGCATTTACCCCAGTTTATGTGGCTTCCTGTAACTTCGGCGAAATATTTAGAAACTCTGATTGATTCTTCAATACCGACATAGGTAGTGCTACAAATCGCAACATCATCAGCATATGCGAGTAGTTTGACCTCTGAAGATTGTACTCTAAACCCATTAATGATGTCATTCTGCAATATCGACTGACATAAAGTTTCAATATAGATGCAAAACAAAAGTGGACTAACAGGGCAACCTTGACGCACTGAGCGCTCGATTCTTATGGGGGGGCCCAATGTCTTGCTGATAATTAGTCTCGTACTACCGTTCCGATATGCCATGGCTACTCCGTGAATAATTATCTTACCAACATTAATGTGCTTCAATACTTCAAACAAAAGAGCGTGGGAAACGCAATCAAACGCTTTCTCCAGATCCAGCTGGAGTATGGCCACACGAGCATGACAGCTGTCAACACATTCGAGCACGGATCGCATTTTATGAACGTTAGTAACTATGGACCGACCTTTTATTCCACACGTTTGGTGTGGACCGACGATATCTTTTATTACTGACTGAAGTCTGGCCGCCAAAATTTTCATTAATATTTTTGCAGTCTACGTTTGTCAGTGCGATTGGCCTGTACGCTGTGACGTGCCTGAGCTTTTCAACCTCATCTGTTTTCAGAATCAGAACGGTACGCGATTCACCAAAGGATGGTGGTAATTTCTTTTCCTCATATGCCTCAGTAAAAACGCCCGCAAGTATTGAAGACAATTCGCTTTTAAAACATTTGTACCACTTGGCACAAAGACCATCTGGTCCTGGAGATTTCCCAGGATTTAACTTATCAATCGCCCGTTCAACTTCAGATGCAGATATAGATAATTCCAAAGCGTTTTTCACTTCCTCACTCACTTGCGGCATGAGTCCTAAATATTCGTCTTTAAATCTTTCTAGGTTTGCCTGTCTACACGCAAAAAGATTTTCAAAATGACTTAAAAATACGGATAAAATGCTGTCCGTATCAGTTACTTCGCGACCATCCTTCTCTATTTTCTCGATATGATTCCGTCGAGCGTTAGTTTTCTCCACCCCTAACGCTCTTTTGGTTGGCGTCTCTCCAGCCGCTAAAGCCTCAGCCCTAGCACGGACGAGTGCACCGCGGTAGCGTTCCTCGTCATGCAGTGCAAGTTTCTGCTTAATATTGCATATGTCAATTTTATACTCTCCCGGTTGTCTGCACTCCAAGTCTACTAGTCTTTCCAAAGTCTTTCGGAGTTCTTTTTCTTTCTTTTTCCTTTCATAACTCAATGCGCAAGAACGATCAATAGCTTTTATTTTTATTTGCTGCTTGAACTCTTCCCATTGTTCTGCAAGTTTAGCTCCATCATCCATTTTTATTTCATTTATGCAGTTCATAACCTGATCTAAGAAATATTCGTCAGTGATCAGAGCGGAATTCATCTTCCACAGCTCCCATGAGAAAGTTCCACCTTGTGTTTTCTCTCCCATATCACATTTAACTAAACAATGATCGCTAAAGTGTATTGGGTAAACAGCATATGTCTTGCAGTGGGCTATTAATTCAAGCGACACGTAAATGCGATCAAGACGCGCATGGCTATTCCCCTGAAAATGTGTGAAACGCACCTCCCGCGTTCCCTCCATACAGCTGCCCACGTCTTCTAACTCGAATTGAGTAACTACGTCCGCTAGCGTCCTACTACTTTTATCGTAATTGACGCGTCCATTTGCTCGATCTCGCCCATTGAGGACGCAGTTAAAATCACCAAGTAATACAGATTTCCTTTCCAAAGTGAAGTGCTGCTTTAGGCTTGAAAAAAAAAGTGATCGCTCCTCACAAATGGTTGGTGCATAAATACACACTGTACGCCACTGACATTCATTGAATACAAAATCACAGGAAACCAATCTACCAGATGGGCAAGCGAAGGTATCTTGCACTACCAGACCCGGTAACTTCTTAATGAACAAAACGCAGCCTGCAGACGTGCCAATTGCTTGACTTACAACTGCGTAGTAACGCGCCGTAAACCTCAGCACCATGCCCCGGGTCCCCTCCTCTCCGTCTACTTTTGTTTCTTGTACAGCAAGTACATCCAGATCATGATCCACAAGTAGCCTGTAGACTTGGCTCTGTTTCCGCTTGGCGGCGAGACCTCGAACATTTAACGTTGCCACTCTAAGTTTCGGTGCAACAGCCATGTCTACACAGTGAAGAAGTTAGCCCGGGGCACGGTGCTTACCTTCGGCGTCTAGCATAGAGCTAGACATCTTCGGAGCCTCCAGGTGGACCCGTGCCACTGGAGGACAAAGGTGGCCAGTGATTGTCCGATATCGGGTTGGGACGCAGCCTTGTGCTGCTGCGTCTGAACGAAGTCGCCTTCGCAGGTGGCCCCTCTTCTTGCTTTTCGCTGGACGCCTCACGCCGTCCTGCAGACTGCTCGCGGGGTCTTTTGCTTGGCGCCCCACCACTGATACTCTCGCACGACACCGGAAGTTCGGTTAATTCCACCGGCTCAGGCTCCTTCGATGAGGTGCTTGTGAAGCCTTCTTCGATTTTGCCGGCTGGCTCTTGAGTAACCAGCTCCCCAGATGCTATGTCTGCTTTGGCTGTTGGTTCATCACCACCAGTCGGTGTAACTGTACCTGTTGAAGGTTCAGGGTTCACCGCGTCGCCTGCACCTTTCGCCGCGTCTTCAGCCTCGGTCACGTCCATCACCAACTCTGCTGTGTCGTCACCTTCGGCTGATCCTATAGCCGATGCGTACGTGCGCATGCACGCATCTTCGCTGTGGCCGAACCGCCGACAACGCGAGCATCGGGGTACCTTGCACTCTCTTCTAACATGACCGGTACCTTGGCAGCGCAGACACTGCATTGGCCGACCAGGTGCAACCACAAGTGCCAGTTCACCAGCCACCCTGATTTGATGGGGGAGATTTTCAACCTTCACGCCACTCTTGAGCTTAAGAAGCACAGTCCGTGTGGTTGAACCCTTGTCGCTGACACCCTGAACACGCCAATGCTCCCTTGTGATTTGTACGACCTTCCCAAAAGCCGCCGACGCCGTTCGTACGTCTTCATCGTTGACGCCGTACAGCAGCCAATGAAGACGCAGCCGCACCTGCTGATCCTGGGGGTCTACGATGATGCAGCGTCGGCCCTTGACTTTCAACTCCTTCACATCCAGCAAGCGCTTCGTAGCGTCCGCGTTGTTCATGGTGACTGCCCAGACATGATTAATCTGGTAGGCCCCCAGTGCCAACACCTCCGGCAGCAGTCCTGTAGGTCCGAGCGCGTCTCGGAAATCTTCGACTCGATATGGTCTGCCGCGCACATCACCGTGTAAAAACACGGTGTTTTGCGCGACGCGTCCCTTGGGCAGTGGTGGCAAAATAATCTCATATCCTGCGTCTTGGTCTTCGGTCATCCTGTTACCGCGGCTAGTATGTGCCGCAAACGCCGCTCCTACGGAGCACATGATTCCTGCGTCCGACGCGCGTGAGTGCCGACGAAAGAATGACCACTGAGCTACACCCCCGTTACATCTGGAGCACTCATTAACGAGTTTCTTGGTGCTCATCAGCTTGTTCTAAAAATGAATTAATCAATTAGTTCAAATAAACAAAATCATCTCGTCATTGCCGCCTGATGCAGTTTTTTCATCATTAAGGAAAGCCGCATATTTCTATAGTCAAAGAAAATGGCAGCGCTGTTCGATGAAATGTATTTCATGATATGCGCACCGGTAACTCGTGGTGCCGTAGTATTACAACAGGCAATAAAAAAAGATACCGCTAAAGTCGAGAGCGATTTGGAGGTGCCGGGGCTTGAACCCGGGACTTCTCACATGCAAAGCGAGCACTCTACCACTGAGCTACACCCCCGTTACATCTGGAGCACTCATTAACGAGTTTCTTGGTGCTCATCAGCTTGTTCTAACAATAAATCAATCAATTAGTTGAAATAAACAAAATCATCTCGTCATTGCCGCCTGATGCAGTTTTTTCATCATTAAGGAAAGCCGCATATTTCTATAGTCAAAGAAAATGGCAGCGCTGTTCGATGAAATGTATTTCATGATATGCGCACTGGTAACTCGTGGTGCCGTAGTATTACAACAGGCAATAAAAAAAGATACCGCTAAAGTCGAGAGCGATTTGCAGGTGCCGGGGCTTGAACCCGGGACTTCTCACATGCAAAGCGAGCACTCTACCACTGAGCTACACCCCCGTTACATCTGGAGCACTCATTAACGAGTTTCTTGGTGCTCATCAGCTTGTTCTAACAATAAATCAATCAATTAGTTGAAATAAACAAAATCATCTCGTCATTGCCGCCTGATGCAGTTTTTTCATCATTAAGGAAAGCCGCATATTTCTATAGTCAAAGAAAATGGCAGCGCTGTTCGATGAAATGTATTTCATGATATGCGCACCGGTAACTCGTGGTGCCGTAGTATTACAACAGGCAATAAAAAAAGATACCGCTAAAGTCGAGAGCGATTTGGAGGTGCCGGGGCTTGAACCCGGGACTTCTCACATGCAAAGCGAGCACTCTACCACTGAGCTACACCCCCGTTACATCTGGAGCACTCATTAACGAGTTTCTTGGTGCTCATCAGCTTGTTCTAACAATAAATCAATCAATTAGTTGAAATAAACAAAATCATCTCGTCATTGCCGCCTGATGCAGTTTTTTCATCATTAAGGAAAGCCGCATATTTCTATAGTCAAAGAAAATGGCAGCGCTGTTCGATGAAATGTATTTCATGATATGCGCACCGGTAACTCGTGGTGCCGTAGTATTACAACAGGCAATAAAAAAAGATACCGCTAAAGTCGAGAGCGATTTGGAGGTGCCGGGGCTTGAACCCGGGACTTCTCACATGCAAAGCGAGCACTCTACCACTGAGCTACACCCCCGTTACATCTGGAGCACTCATTAACGAGTTTCTTGGTGCTCATCAGCTTGTTCTGATGATGATGTTTGATGTTTTATGGCGCAAGGGCCGATTCACGGCCAAAGAGCGCCAGTTCATCTTACTAAAAAATATGGACAATGATTGTGATAAGCGGCTGTATAAGGGCCATAAAATTCCTCGCAGTAAGGCGGGTAAAAACATACAGGTAATAAAATCATGACCATGCCGTGAAAGGTGTGTGTGATGTGAACAGATGACAAAAGATGGTGATAATAAAAGACGATGGTGGATATGTATGGCAATAGCACAAGTGCCTCACTCGTTCAAACCCTTGCGTCCAAGGGCCGTGAGGCATGTGCTTTTTTTTGTGTAGCCACCGCAGCAAAAACCTCTCTGGAGAGGTCATGCTACGGTATGCCCGGGTATATGACATGAAAGCTGTGAATTTCTTTTAAAAACGCTAACAATGACTTATGACTAAAAAGTGGTTCCCTACCGACAAACATTGCAGGGTGTAAAGGTATATGTTGTCGGTAGAGTATTGGAAAATGTTGTTTTCTAAGAGTTTCTAAGTGTTTACACTGAATTAACATGTGAAGGACGGTTAAGTATTCCCCACATCTGTCACACAATGGTGGATTGCCACCAGACAAAAGGTGTGTGTGTGTCGTGTATGTGTGTCCTATCCTGAGTCTTGTTAGTGTTACCTCTGTTAGACGCGATTTTGATACTGGTGGCCAATGGCCAAGGTGTGGCTTGATAACGTGTAGTTTGTTTTGTGTGTGTGTATCCCACTTGCTCTGCCAGTAGTCCCTGAGTTTTCGTTTGAGAGACGGCTTAAGATCAAGGGCCGGGATTGATGTCGGTGTAACGGCGGTGCTTTCGTGGGCGGATGCAGCAAGCTGATCCGCCATCACGTTGCCTTGAATCTCACGGTGCCCTGGCACCCAGCACACAACAACATGTCTGTTGAGTGTGTAGAGGGTGCATAAAATGGAGTAAAGTGAAACGAGGACAGGGTTTTTTTGTTTTTTAAGACTGTGCAGAGCCGTTACCACACTGAGGGAGTCTGTATAAATTACTGCTTTTTGTATTTGTGATTGTTTGATGTGTTTAGCTGCCACAAGTATCGCGTAAGCTTCCGCTGTGAAGATACTTGTGCCTGGATGTAGAGGGCCAGCATCCGAAAAGGAAGGGCCAACAGCAGCGTAGGACACAGAAGAGTTAGACTTAGAGGCATCTGTGAAAAACTCAGGACGTGTGTATTTGTATTGAAGTTCCAAGAAGTATGTTCGAATATGGGCAATAGGCGCATGTTTTGTAACTTCTAAAAAAGACACATCGCAATCTATAGTCTGCCACTGCCACGGTGGCGGGTATGCAACAGGAGCCATTAAACTGTGTTCGAGTGACACTCCAGTGTCCTCAGCTAGACCCTTCAGGCGAACTGAGAAGGGCTGCCTCATTGAAGGCCTGTTTTGAAAAAGAATGGAGCTCGATAAGTCATTAATAGTAGAGTATGAGGGGTGCCTCTTGTCTGCTTTCACCTTAAGGAAATATATAAAGGACATGTAGGTTCTTTGCAGATGAAGGGACCACTCATTTGACTCAACGTAAAGGCTTTCTACGGGGCTGGTGCGAAAAGCTCCTGTAGAAAGGCGGATGCCCGAATGGTGCACGGGATCCAGCATCTTCAAAGCACTTTGAGTCGCTGACTGATAAACAATGGCCCCATAATCTAAGCGGGTGCGAATAAGGCTTCTATACAGGTTCATGAGGCATTTCCTGTCACTACCCCACGTAGTACGTGACAACACTTTTATAACATTCATGGCTTTTAAACATTTTGTTTTTAAATACTTTATGTGGGGTACGAAGGTCAACTTGTTGTCCAAGATTAAGCCTAAGAATTTATGCTCGGCTTTGACGGACAGTTGTTGCCCGTTCAGTTGAATGTCGGGTTCCGAGTGCATGCCTCTCTTTCGAGAGAACAAGACACATGTGCTTTTTTGTGGGTTAAGTCGAAATCCGTTTTCATCTGCCCATTTGGAGACCTTATTTAAACCAAGCTGAACCTGCCGCTCACACATGGCCAAGTTGCATGACTTGAAGCCAAGCTGAACGTCGTCGACATATGTACAATAGAACATATTGCGAGGGATGGACAAGTGCAAGGAATTCATCTTGATGAGAAAAAGTGTGCAGCTAAGTACACCACCTTGTGGCACGCCTGTTTCCTGGACGAATGTTTGGGAAAGAACCGTGCCCACTCGGACACGGAATGTCCGGTTTGACAGGTAACTTTCGATTATGTGAAACATTTTTCCGCGCACGCCAAGGTGGGACAGGTCTCTTAGAATTCCGAAACGCCATGTTGTATCATAAGCCTTTTCGATATCGAGGAATACAGAGAGAAAATATTGTTTATGGACGAAGGCGTCCCTGATCTGTGCCTCGATACATCAGCTTGTTCTAAAAATGAATTATTCAATTAGTTCAAATAAACAAAATCATCTCGTCATTGCCGCCTGATGCAGTTTTTTCATCATTAAGGAAAGCCGCATATTTCTATAGTCAAAGAAAATGGCAGCGCTGTTCGATGAAATGTATTTCATGATATGCGCACCGGTAACTCGTGGTGCCGTAGTATTACAACAGGAAATAAAAAAAGATACCGCTAAAGTCGAGAGCGATTTGGAGGTGCCGGGGCTTGAACCCGGGACTTCTCACATGCAAAGCGAGCACTCTACCACTGAGCTACACCCCCGTTACATCTGGAGCACTCAGTAACGAGTTTCTTGGTGCTCATCAGCTTGTTCTAAAAATGATATAATCAATTAGTTCAAATAAACAAAATCATCTCGTCATTGCCGCCTGATGCAGTTTTTTCATCATTAAGGAAAGCCGCATATTTCTATAGTCAAAGAAAATGGCAGCGCTGTTCGATGAAATGTATTTCATGATATGCGCACCGGTAACTCGTGGTGCCGTAGTATTACAACAGGCAATAAAAAAAGATACCGCTAAAGTCGAGAGCGATTTGGAGGTGCCGGGGCTTGAACCCGGGACTTCTCACATGCAAAGCGAGCACTCTACCACTGAGCTACACCCCCGTTACATCTGGAGCACTCAGTAACGAGTTTCTTGGTCCTCATCAGCTTGTTCTAAAAATGATATAATCAATTAGTTCAAATAAACAAAATCATCTCGTCATTGCCGCCTGATGCAGTTATTTCATCATTAAGGAAAGCCGCATATTTCTATAGTCAAAGAAAATGGCAGCGCTGTTCGATGAAATGTATTTCATGATATGCGCACCGGTAACTCGTGGTGCCGTAGTATTACAACAGGCAATAAAAAAAGATACCGCTAAAGTCGAGAGCGATTTGGAGGTGCCGGGGCTTGAACCCGGGACTTCTCACATGCAAAGCGAGCACTCTACCACTGAGCTACACACCCGTTACATCTGGAGCACTCAGTAACGAGTTTCTTGGTGCTCATCAGCTTGTTCTAACAATAAATCAATCGATTAGTTGAAATAAACAAAATAATCTCGTCATTGCCGCCTGGTGCAGTTTTTTCATCATTAAGGAAAGCCGCATATTTCTATAGTCAAAGAAAATGGCAGCGCTGTTCGATGAAATGTATTTCATGTTATGCGCACCGGTAACTCGTGGTGCCGTAGTATTACAACAGGCAATAAAAAAAAGATACCGCTAAAGTCGAGAGCGCTTTGAAGGTGCCGGGGTTTCAACCCGGGACTTCTCACATGCAAAGCGAGCGCTCTACCACTGAGCTACACCCCCGTTACATCTGGAGCACTCATTAACAAGTTTCTTGGTGCTCATCAGCTTGTTCTAACAATGAACTAATCAATTAGTTCAAATAAACAAAATCATCTCGTCATTGCCACCTGATGCAGTTTTTTCATCATTAAGGAAAGCCGCATATTTCTATAGTCAAACAAAATGGCAGCGCTGTTCGATGAAATGTATTTCATGATATGCGCACCGGTAACTCGTGGTGCCGTAGTATTACAACAGGCAATAAAAAAAGATACCGCTAAAGTCGAGAGCGATTTGGAGGTGCCGGGGCTTGAACCCGGGACTTCACACATGCAAAGCGAGCACTCTACCACTGAGCTACACCCCCGTTACATCTGGAGCACTCATTAACAAGCTTCTTGGTGCTCATCAGCTTGTTCTAACAATGAATTAATCAATTAGTTCAAATAAACAAAATCATCTCGTCATTGCCGCCTGATGCAGTTTTTTCATCATTAAAGAAAGCCGCATATTTCTATAGTCAAAGAAAGTGGCAGCGCTGTTTGATGAAGTGTATTTCATGTTATGCGCACCGGTAACTCGTGGTGCCGTAGTATTACAACAGGCAATAAAAAAAGATACCGCTAAAGTCGAGAGCGCTTTGGAGGTGCCGGGGTTTCAACCCGGGACTTCTCACATGCAAAGCGAGCGCTCTACCACTGAGCTACACCCCCGTTACATCTGGAGCACTCATAAACAAGTTTCTTGGTGCTCATCAGCTTGTTCTAACAATGAAATAATCAATTAGTTCGAATAAACAAAATCATCTCGTCATTGCCGCCTGATGCAGTTTTTTCATCATTAAGGAAAGCCGCATATTTCTATAGTCAAAGAAAGTGGCAGCGCTGTTTGATGAAGTGTATTTCATGTTATGCACACCGGTAACTCGTGGTGCCGTGTTATTACAACAGGCAATAAAAAAAGATACCGCTAAAGTCGAGAGCGCTTTGGAGGTGCCGGGGTTTCAACCCGGGACTTCTCACATGCAAAGCGAGCGCTCTACCACTGAGCTACACCCCCGTTACATCTGGAGCACTCATTAACAAGTTTCTTGGTGCTCATCAGCTTGTTCTAACAATGAATTAATCAATTAGTTCAAATAAACAAAATCATCTCGTCATTGCCGCCTGATGCAGTTTTTTCATCATTAAGGAAAGCCGCATATTTCTATAGTCAAAGAAAATGGCAGCGCTGTTCGATGAAATGTATTTCATGATATGCGCACCGGTAACTCGTGGTGCCTTAGTATTACAACAGGCAATAAAAAAAGATACCGCTAAAGTCGAGAGCGATTTGGAGGTGCCGGGGCTTGAACCCGGGACTTCTCACATGCAAAGCGAGCACTCTACCACTGAGCTACACCCCCCCTTTTTTTTTTCTTTATTGCCTTCTTGACTACAGGTCAAGCTAATATGACAATCACTATCACACGTGTTTCATGCGTGACAACGCGTCAAACAAAGATATTACATCTTCATTACAGTCAGTAGTCTTATACACATCTCGCACTTTTATAACAGCTTCCACGAAACACTCATTAACGGATAGAACCCTCATATCACAGTGTCTGTACGATAGCATACTACGCCAAACCGAATGAAGACCAAGTACAAATATAACATCCAAATTTTGCACAGAACTATCACAAGGCAAAAAACGAATTCCATATGAAGTAAGAGGTAAATCTTTTTTTAAAGTTCTCTGTAAAATGTCCCAAAAGAAAATAGCGTTCTTACAATCAATAATCACATGTTCAATGGTCTCAGGTTTGTTACACAGGAGACAGCTGCTTCCCCATGGTACATACATCCCTCTCTCTTCAAGCTACGTTTTTACTGGCAAGGTTCCCGTATGAAGTTTACAAAAGAAGGTTTTCACATTGGGTGGTATACACATGTTTTTCACTCGCTTTAGTACGTCATGACCATATGATTTTTCATACCTTGAACGGTACAGGGGCACAGGAAAAACATTCTGTATTAGGTCTTTCATAAGGCGCTTTCTTTTCACATTAGTTAGGTAATCTATCGAAAACCTCGCCCTTAAGAAACGATATGAGAACACAACTTCGCGCAAGAACGGTGACAAAGTGTGTCGTTCTCGCCTGTCGGAAGATACAAAGAAGTCAGGCATGTGGTGTAACAGCGTTGTTTGAAATAACGAACGTAAAAAAGAGTCTCTCTGGTCTCTAATGAGCAGGAAGCGTGATATTACTTGGTTAAGAAACAGATGGCACAGAGACAGCCCTCCTTGCTTAACCCGCCGAAACAAGTTCGTTCTAGATGTTCTCTCCCACGTAGAGCTCCAGATGAACGTGGCGAATACCCTGTGGACTTTGTGAATGGTTTTACGCTTACAACTAAGTACTTGCAAAAGGTACATAATTTTAGCAGCCAGAAACACGTTGCATACAGCTGACCGAGAGAAAATTGATAAGCCACGACCGCCCCATCCTTCGGCGGTCGCGCGCAGTTCTTCAGCCTTTTCAAGCCAAAATGCTTCACTGTCTTGATACCTGTCCATTGGTACCCCAAGGTAACGACTAGGCGTCGTGAGCCACTGAATATTTTCAAAAGAACTGGGCGTAAGGTCCCAATTACCATGCCATAAACCAATGCTTTTTTCTTTGTTCATGAAACTTCCACTCGTGTCACAAAACCTTTGAGTGATTTTTAATAACGAAGTGACACTCTCTCTATCAACTGCAAAAAAAGCAATATCGTCGGCGTATGCCAAAACACGCACTTCACACGACTGCAACCTGAAACCATTAATCCCTGCATGGTGAATCACTTTCTGACACAATGGTTCCAAAAATAGAGCGAAGAGCAAAGGACTTAAAGGACAGCCCTGGCGCACGGAGGAAAGTACTTGTATGCGCTGTGAGAGTTCTCTATTAACAATTAAATTTGTGGTTGAATTTTTATATGCCAATTTAATACCTTTACATATGATCGCACCAAGACCAACGTACTCAGCTAGCATGAAGAGTATATTGTGTGGAACCATGTCGAAAGCCTTGGCTAGATCAATTTGCAACATAGCTACTTTTAGAAGCGCAGCGTCACAATACTCCAAAATGCTCCTGGCAACATGAATATTCGTGAATATGCTCCTACGCTTGATGCCACAAGTCTGATGTGACCCGACCAACTTGTATATAACTCCTTGCAACCTCCTAGCCAGAACTTTCATAAACACCTTATAATCTACGTTTGTTAGCGTGATTGGCCTGTATCCTGTCACTTTGCGTAAAACATGTTGCTCTTTCCCTTTAGGAATCAGCACGGTGTGTGCTCGATTAAACGATGGAGGCAAAGCTCCGCGATCTAAAGACTCTGAAAAAACCTCATGCAATGCGGCGGCCATATCCTCCTTGAACGCCTTGTAAAAGGCGGCATTAATGCCATCTGGACCAGGTGATTTGCCCATGCCGAGATCATCGATAGCCTTCTCAATTTCCCCTATACTAATAGACATTTCCAATAAATTTGTGTCCTCAGCTTTAAGTGTCGGCATTTCTATCAAGAACTCATCTACAAAACCCGGCTCCTTTGGTTCGCGATAAGCAAACAAGTCCTCATAATAGTTTTCAAAAGCTTTCATAATATCTTTAGGTTCTTTCAATATTTTACCATTCCATTCTATCTCTAGTATGTCGTGAGCTCGAGCATATGCCTTTTCATCTGACAAGGCTCGCTTTGTCGGGGCTTCACCTACGAGGTATCTCTCAGCTCTTGCTCGTATAATTGCGCCTTTATATTTATCTTCTTCAAGACATTCAATCTTGTTTTTGACAACCTGCAGTTGATGTGTGAATAAGCCCGGGTTTTCTGCTTCAATATTCATTAAATCATTTAGCTCTGCCCGTAGCTCACGTTCCTGTTTTCGAGCTTGATACTGCATGTAGCAACCACACTCTATTGCATTCATTTTTATCTTTTGCTTAAATAATTCCCATCTTTCCGTGGCACTCCTTTCTGCGTTTTTGAAAAAATTCTCGATTTCCTTCTTTGTCTTATCTACAAACCCTTCGTGCGTAATTATCTTAGTATTCAGTTTCCATGTTTCCCATACAACCTTCTTTTTGCACTTTCTACCTATCTCAAACAAAACTAAGCAATGATCACTGAAGGAAACAGCATAAACGTCATAGTTCTGACATAAAGGTACTATCTCAGAACAAACATATGCTCGATCTAGTCGTGCGTGACTCGAACCTTGAAAATGTGTGAAGTGCTGGCGACTGCCACCCATCGCAAACAGAGCTACGTCATGTAAAAAGTACTTATTAAGGCTGTCTCTAAGCAACCCAACGCTTTCATCTCCTAATTTAGCAGTATACGTGCAATCTTCTTGGGTCAAAACACAATTGAAGTCACCCAACAGAACCACACATTTCTGACATTCAAAGTACGCTTGAATTTACCGAAAAAACAAACATCTGTCTCTCGAATTCGTAGGTGCGTATACACAGATAACTCTAAATTTAGTGTTCCCGTAACAAAAGTCACACAAAACAAAACGCCCATGTAGGCAACTTTTGACCTCTTCCACTACAATACCAAGAGAGTTCTTGACAAAAATAATACATCCGGCTGATGCTCCCACTGCATAGCTCACACACGCATTGTACCGCAATGAAAATTCTGCTACCAAGCTATCAGTCGCGTCCTCAGTACTAACTTTAGTCTCCTGAACCGCGAGCAAGTCAAGGTCTTTTTCTTGCATCAAGCGTTTCAACTGGTACTGTTTGCGACGCGTTCCTAGACCACGTACATTCAGCGTACCAATGCGTAAAGGCGCAGTCATGCCAGCCATGTTGATGACAAATATGGAAACTACAATCCTGCGCTTACCGTGTCTCGTACACCGTGCAGTGGGAAAACCGGGGTCTTACGCGTCTAGATCCTGTCCCCGAACCGGCGACGATGACGCCGACCGGGTTTCGAGGGCATATTTTTTACTCTTAGCGCCCGTGACGCGATGCCACAGACGCTCCGAGCGTTTCAAGTTGCGTTCCGTGCTCTCCACTCGGCAACGCTTGCCGCGTCCCGTGGTCGCTTCCGGAGACTCTGTGCCGGCCGCGGGCGTAGCGATCTCGCCACTGGCACCAATATCTTCCTCCATCGATTCTTGAATGTCCTGCTGGCCGCCTGTTGCGGCCAACTCCTCGGATTCTTTCGTTGAGTTTTTGTCATCTTGCGTTGTCGCGTCGGCTGTCTCTTCTCCAGTTGCCTGAACCGCCGCGTGGGGTCCCACGACGTTGCTGCCAGGGGCCAACTTCTCAGCCTCTTCGGCGTCCATTAGATTATCTTGGGCGTCGTCTGTTGGCAGCACGGTCTTCGTAACTCTGGCATAACTCCTGACGCAATCTTGACTTTCATGACCAAACGCTCGGCATACACCACAGCGGGGAGTCTGGCAGTCTCGTCGTATGTGTCCTTGCATGTGACACCTTAGGCAAAGCGGTGCCCGACCCGGGGCCACAAGAAGGACGGTGCCCCCTCCAATCTTAAAAAGGTGCGGCAAGTCTTCTAGCACCACGCCTTCCTTCAGTTTCAGTCGCACCACCCTCGTCGTCGATATCGCGTGTTCAAAGCCCGCGACGGTCCAGTTGTCATTGGAAACCTCCAGAACTTCACCAAACTCACCCAACGCTTGTCGAATGCTCTCATTCGAGACCGCAAAGTCAACCCAGTGAATTTTCACAGTTACATCATGTTGGATAGGGTCGATGATAGCACAGAAGCCACCCTTGACTCGGAGTCCACCTGTTTTGAGTAATGCTTCTTTGTCATCCTTGCTTCGCATCTTCGCTAGCCAGATGTGATTCATCTGGAAGGCTCCAATGCCAATGATCGCCTTGATGAGTCCCACTTCTTCCAACGGGGCCCGAAAGTCTTCCAGCCGGTATGGTCTTTTTTCCAAATCCCCGTGCAGAAAAACACACTCTTCCATACTGTCACCCGACGGCAATGTAGGCAACAAAAACCGGTAATCCGATGGTGCAGAAGGGAACCTAACACCGCGGCCAGCAGCGGCCGCCGAAGCACCTCGCACGGAGCGAGCCATCACACGTCCGTCTCCCACCGAAGCAGAACGCAGAGTCACTGAGCTACACCCCCGTTACATCTGGAGCACTCATTAACGAGTTTCTTGGTGCTCATCAGCTTGTTCTAACAATAAATCAATCAATTAGTTGAAATAAACAAAATCATCTCGTCATTGCCGCCTGATACAGTTTTTTCATCATTGAGGAAAGCCGCATATTTCTATAGTCAAAGAAAATGGCAGCGCTGTTCGATGAAATGTATTTCATGATATGCGCACCGGTAACTCGTGGTGCCGTAGTATTACAACAGGCAATAAAACAAGATACCGCTAAAGTCGAGAGCGATTTGGAGGTGCCGGGGCTTGAACCCGGGACTTCTCACATGCAAAGCGAGCACTCTACCACTGAGCTACACCCCCGTTACATCTGGAGCACTCATAAACAAGTTTCTTGGTGCTCATCAGATTGTTCTAACAATGAAATAATCAATTAGTTCGAATAAACAAAATCATCTCGTCATTGCCGCCTGATGCAGTTTTTTCATCATTGAGGAAAGCCGCATATTTCTATAGTCAAAGAAATAGGCAGCGCTGTTCGATGAAATGTATTTCATGATATGCGCACCGGTAACTCATGGTGCCGTGGTATTACAACAGGCAATAAAACAAGATACCGCTAAAGTCGAGAGCGCTTTGGAGGTGCCGGGGATTAAACCCGAGATTTCTCACATGCAAAGCGAGCGCTCTACCACAGAGCTACACCCCCGTTACATCTGGAGCACTCATGAACAAGTTTCTTGGTGCTCATCAGCTTGTTCTAACAATGAATTAATCAATTAGTTGAAATAAACAAAATCATCTCGTCATTGCCGCCTGATGCAGTTTTTTCATCATTGAGGAAAGCCGCTTATCTCTATAGTCAAAGAAAGTGGCAGCGCTGTTTGATGAAATGTATTTCATATTATGCGCACCGGTAACTCGTGGTGCCGTAGTATTAAAACAGGCAATAAAAAAAGATACCGCTAAAGTCGAGAGAACTTTAGAGGTGCTGTGATTTGATCCCGGGTCTTCTAACATGCAAAGGAAGCGCTCTACCACTTAGCCACACCCCTGTTTTTTTAGCATAATATTTAATAAAGTATTTGCGCAATGAAGACAAATCCCGTGAACAGCAGTACAATCAAATCGCGAAAATAAGCGCTCAAGCGTTACTCATAAACCCTCAATGGCCCACACAGTGTGGGTTCCTGACATGGAGAGTTCTTCACATCATGTCATGCAAACAAAAAAGGGGTGAAGTCAAACAGTTCTCTAAGATGGGGTACCAGTCCGGTCTAAATCCTAGCTCGTCGTAAATGTTTTTGAGGTAGATAGCCATAAGAATGAAGTGTGGGCTTGAAGAGGTGGTGGGCTCTGCATTGCGGTCTTGCATTCTTGCCTTCCACAAGCTGTGAATACCCATGACATAAAACATGTCATATACTACTTCATCAAGCGCTGCTGGTAGAAAATAACGTATTGTGAGAGAATTATTGACGAAACGTTTTTTCAATGCTCGCTAAAGAATATCCCAAAACAGTATAGTATCTAAGCAGCTAACAAAGCAATGTTCATTCGTATCCGGCACATCATAGACGGCTGTTAACAGACGCAATGAAAATTCTCTTTTTTTAACCTTGTGTTTACTACCTATATTTCAGAGTTGAGTTTGAGAAGAATGTTATTGAACTCGGTGGAATGTACATTTCGCGCACTCGCTTCAACACATCTGGCCTCAAAGATTGGAGTACAGTGAGCGGTAACACAGTGAGGGGAACACTGCACTCGGTAGATACTTATGCACCACCTTGCACGATACTGTGTACAGGTATTCTACAAGAAAGCGAGCTTTAAGAAATTGAACTGCGATATAAACTTCCTGCATGAATCCCCCAAGCGTGGGCGTTCAGAGAAGTTTAATAAAAGAAATAAATCTGGTGTGTAATGAACAAGTGTAACCTGCAAAAAGGAACAGAGAACAAGATGAGGAATCTTTCGCAAAAGAAGAATCGTGACAGTATTTGCGTTTTTTTTTTGAAAGCTTTGTAAAATCCGCCTGAGATGCCATCAGGGCCCGGTGTTTTCACTAGGCGTTGCTCATCAAGTAAAGCTTGGCGCATCGGTTGCTCAGATTTTAAGGTGCGCTGGTTCCGAGATCTAATACATGCCCTTTGGTAGCGAGCAGCATCATATCTCTGTAGTTGGCACTTAATATTCTCAATATCTTTGATGTACTTTCCCGGCATTTCGCATTCCATCTCATATATTAAGATTGCAAAGACTTTTAACAAGTATCTTTTCATCATTCTTTCTATAGAAAGACTTAACAGCCCCAATTTCTGAAGCTATGGAGTGAACTTCTTGTTTAAAAAGCTCCCAAGCAGCGAAGATATGAAAACCAATCGAAAAAGATTGCCTCTATGCCATCTGGACGCGATTCATGAATTCCTGATCACAGAGGAGCTTCGCATTCCTTTTAAAAAGGGCCCACTGGGGACAGAATTGTTTTTGACCATTTTCACCAATTTGCGCTATGACAATACAATGGTTTGAATATGATACAGCTTCGATGCTGCAAAACAATTTACGAGATAGGAGTGATGAGGACACGTAAATCCGGTCAAGGCGAGCATGAGAACTGCCCTGTACTCTTGTATAGGCCGTTGCCCGATTCGAAACACCGATGTCACTTAGTCCTGCATTATCTACAATAGCGGATAAAAGTTCGCCACTCCTCTCTTTCCAAGATGATTATTACGATCAATAGCTTCACATTCGCCGTTGAAATCTGCCATAAGTACCGTGCATCTGTCGACGTCAAATACATTACGCACTTTTCAAACCATTCGAATTGTTTCGGAACCTTAATAAACGCATATAGTTTGATTATTCGCCGTGGCACTCCTCGAAACAAAAAATCACAGCATTTGTACCTGCTTACTTCATCAACACTAGTGCAGAATGCTGAACAGGGTAGGCTTTTTCTCAGAAACAATCAACAGCCCGCAGATAAACCTTTAGCATGTGAGACACACACAATAAACTGAGACAGAAAAGGCCGCAGGGCCTTCTCCATCTTTTCCTCGCTCTCGATCTTGGTCTCTTGGATGGTGACAAAGTCGAGACGCTTCCGATTGAGAAGTCTACGGAGCTGTGTCTGTATCTGCGCAGATCTAAAACCGCGTACGTTCAAGGTAGCACAGATGAGTCACTCAGACTGCGCCATGGTGACTACCTTCCAATGCGCTTATCGTCCCACGTGATCCGTCCCAAGCGCTGGCGCTGAGGCTTCCAGTTAACCCCTACCCGGCCTCCTAATCGGGATCAGCGACACATCCCCTCGGGCATGGACTTTCGGCAACGGCGTGACTTCCTAGTCACAGACGCTGCGTCACTCCCTTTGCTGGAATCCGAGCTGTACGATGCGCGACGCTTCGGTATTGCTGCATCCATACAGATCTGCATATCATCCTCTGACACTGCACCATGACGTAAACGCTGCTGAGGAGCTGCGGCGCAAGCACTTCAAGAATTTTATGCGGGATCCAGCCCAGAGTCTCTTTATTGTACTGGTGGTTCTCAGGCATCTTTATGGGTCAGCGCAACAGCACTCTTCATAGGAACTGTGCTAGGGGTTGTGCGGAGCCATTTGGGTATTGTTGCGACCGGGGTTGAAGGCACCGGAGGTCAGGGATAAAGTTTTCGAGGTAGGAGGAAGAGAGACTTCATGAGGGCTTATTTACAGCAGTCGTACATGACGAGCTCTTTCTTACATGGTGAGCTCTCGAATGTGGCGTTTCTCCACATGGCACTCCTTCGAATGAGGGGGGTGGCTCATTATAAAGGGTATGTTCTCACCAGATCACTAGATCAGGAAACACGTGCCGACGCTACTGTCCAATCACAGATCACACACAACAGTTGAGGCGGACGAGCATGCATGGCCCACGTGAACGTCAAATATTGAGCCGTGATCACTGCAATCCAATGTGCCGCCAGCGGGGCTCCTCCTCGTCGTTTTTGTGCCGCTGGTCGAGGGGTCCCAAGCTCACGACAGCATACATCTAAGGGTCCGCCGAACTGCTCGCTTAATTAGCGAGGCGAATTGCGGCAGCCACCGCGGTCTCTTCCAAGAAAGATGCTGTACTCGTTGTCGTCTCCCGAACGGCTCACGGCGTCGTGGCGACACGACGTCTCGCCCTCCGGCTAGGAGGGACAATGCGGGCGGTCGTAAGCAGCTGGCCGGACGGCTACTTGTTTGAAGATCCAAGGAGCGCCGCTCCCTCATCAGCTCGGGTGCCAGTCACAACAGTATGCTGCCTGTATGATTCACTTGGCTATTTGCACGCAGAAGTTTCAACTGTGTCAACAGCGAGTGACTTGCTTTCCTCTTCTGGATTCTTGTCGTAGAGCCCGCAGCATCTAAAATTGACGGTGTGTCTCCCGTTGCGTCCAGAACCTCAGTGGCATCCATAATCTGCTCTTATAGGCTATCATCTGGCTGTTGTGTGCGCTGTCGTAGCTTATTGGCGTATGTCCTAACACAATCCTCGGCCGAATGACCGAAGCGTCGACAGTTGTCACAGCGAGTAGTCCTGCAGTTTCGACGGATGTGTCCAACCTTACTGCACCGAAGGCAACGTGGCGGGTGGTCAGGTATTAGGACGAGGCTTTGCTTTCCGTAGACAACAAGAATATGAGGAATATCAGCAACACGAGCTCCATCGGCAAGAGACAAAACAACATCCCTATTTAGCGTCCGCATTTGTTCCATGTCCGCAACTTTCCAGCTTTCTTATGATATTGACTTGACCTTCCCAAAAGCTTGCAGTGCCTCGCGAACAAAGGCGTTCTCCAAGCGGTCAGGGAGCCACGTATGCTTAACCTTCACTTCTGTGGATCAATAACAAGGCATCGACGACTTTTGACGGAAACTTCGCCTCTTGTGACCAACTTTGTTTTCGTCAGTGTTGACTTGCATGTGACAATCCAAACACGAGACATCTGAAATTGAGCAATAGAGCTCATTTTCTTCAAGTCAATTATGTCACGAAAAGCATCTCTGAAATCTTGAACCCGGTAAGGGTGACCTGCTAAGTCCGTATGTAGAAAAACAGAGTCCACAACGAGCTTACCGTTGGGAAGGCGAGGAAGTACAACACGGTAGTCGTTGCCCCTGGCTGAAGCCTGAGCAGCACCTCCGCTCATGGCCGATAAATCCTTCGAAGTGGAGAACATGAACAAAGCGACCGTTCAGAACGTCGGCTTTGTTTTTCTGCCCCTGAACTACACCCCCGTTACGTCTGGAGCACTCAATAACGAGTTTATTAGTGCTCATCAGCTTGTTCTAAGAATACAATAACTCTTTATTGAAATTAACCAAAATACTCATCGTCGCTGCCCGATACAGTTTTTTTCGTAATTGGGGGAAGCCGCATATTTCTATGGTCAAATAAATAGGCAGCGATGTTCGATTAGATGTACTTTACGATATGCGCGCTGGTAAGTCATGGTGCAGTAATAACAAAACTCACAATGAAAAATATACCGCTAAAGTGAGAGAACTTCGGAGGTGCTGGGATTTGAACCTGGGTCTTCACACATGCAAAGCGAGTGCTCTACGACTCAGCTACGCCCCTGTTTTTTGGCAAGGTATTTATTAAAGTATTTGCGCATTGAAGACAAATCCTGCAAGCAGCAGTACAATCAAATCGCGAAAATAAGCGCTCAAGCGTTACTCATAAACACTCAATGGCCAAAACAGTGCAGGTTCCTCACACGGAAAGTTCTTCACATTGTGTTATGCATACAAAAAAGGGGTGAAGTCAAACAGTTCTCTAAGATGGAGTACCAGTCCGGTCTAAAGTCTAGCTCGTCGTAAATGTTTTTTAGGTGGATAGAGATTTGAATGAAGTGTGCGCTTGAAGAGGTGGTGGGCTCTGCATTGTGGTCTTGCATTCGTGTGTTCCACAAGCTGTGCATACCCATGAGGAAAAACATATCATATTGTACTTCATCAAGCGCTGCTGGCAGAAGATAACGTAGTGTGTGAGAATTAATGACGAAACGTTTTTTCAGTGCTCGCTGGAGGACATTCCAAAACAGTATGGCATCTTTGCAGCTAAAAAGCAATGTTCAATCGTTTCCGACACATCACATAGACGGCCCCGCAGGGGCGCCTGCGCAAGTAGGCGTTTGGTGTGTAGCGACACCACGGACCCGAGCTAACGGGGGAGTTTCGACTCCCTCCCACGCCTAGCCGTGCGTGGCTTTGCCGTGTCCGGGGAAAAGGGGATCCTGGGGGTTGAGCCGACGCTGGGTGATTGGACCTTTAAGGCCCCCCGGCAGAGGCAACACACCCCTTTGGCCCCGGCTTCACGTAGACGGCACCCCTGGGCTGACCCACCCAGGGGAAATCGGCAGTCGCCTTTTCCTATCTCTCTCTCCCTGCATCTTCGTCTTTATCTCTAACTATTTATCTGTCCTGTCTTCTACTCTCTTCTGTTTACTTCCAAATTTCCTGGCGGCAAGGGTTAACCTTGTGTAGTTACCCAACCTTGGGTAGTTATATCTGGTTATAGCGGCGATGTATGACTGGCGCCTTCAAGTGTTCTACCTTGTAGCGTCCCCCTGTTGGGCTCGGTGGTGGGTGGTCACCATCGCCGCCGAACATGAAGTCCACCACATGGCAAAATCTTTCCCCCCTTACAATGATCGGTCCCTGAAAAGGAACCGCACCGATGAAAGCTCCAAACGAACCGGAAGCAATTGTGACCACTTCCCACGCTATTTAGTCATACACTCTCTGGCAGATAACGTCCCAGTTGCAGGACTGTCGGTTTTCCTGATAGCTAAAACCCTTGCTAACCTAATAGGCAAAAAGTACGACGCAAAGAAACTGTCATCCGGTGATCTTCTTGTTGAAGTAAGCCAGAAACAGCATGCAGACACTCTCCTTAAACAGAAGCAGTTCGCCCACCTGAACGTGTCTATCACCCCCCATCGCAGCCTTAACACTGTTCAAGGCGTCATTTCACAACGTGATCTGATGCGAGAAACTGAAGCTGACCTTCTTGAAGGCTTTCGAGAGCAAGGCGTAGTAGCCATTCGTCGGATAACCATCAGGCGAAACAATGAAGAAGTGGTGACGCCTCACATAGTACTAACATTCAACCGTTCCACCCTGCCAGAATCCGTGAAAGCTGCGTTCCTTCACTGCAAAGTCCGCCCCTACATACCCAACCCTAGAAGGTGCTACAAATGCCAGAAATATGGACATGGGTCGAATACCTGTCGCGGAAAACAAACATGTGCAAAATGTGGTGATCATGAGCACCCAACAGAGAGCTGTACTTCCACGCAAACAGAGTGCCCTAACTGTCACGGGCCGCACGCAGCGTACTCGCGGACTTGTGAAATTTTCAAAAAGGAAAAGGAAATTATCCAGACAAAAGTAATGGAAAACATCACATTCTCTGAAGCCCGGAAGAAGGTGTCGCTCTTCTCCGGAAGGACGTACGCTGACGCAGCGCGCCGGGGGGCCGGGCGGCGTCTAGTGACGGTGGGCACGCAATACAGCTTTGCTGATGCGTGCACATCTTTGCCCCCCACCAAGCAGCCACAGGCTGCGCCAACCTCTCACGTCCCGGAGGTCGAACTTCATCAGACCCCAGGGACCACAAAGACAACTGAGACACCTGTCTCTTCTGACAAACCTCCATTAGCTTCTTCCGGTCTACCGGAGGCAATGGAAGTGACACCAGGATCCTCAGCGTCTAAGATGCTGACGGAATCCCCCCAAAAGAGGCGGGGCTCCATAGATCGCCTCAGAGGGAAAAGACACCCGCCAGTGAAGCCTCCTAATAGAGGCAGCGAAGTATGAATAAGTCACGCTCTTTTCCTCATTCATAAAAATGGCTGCCGAAAATATCATCCAATGGAACTGCCGAGGCTTACTTAAGAACTTAGACGACATCTATGAAATATTTGCACAACACCAACCAAACATACTTTGCTTACAGGAAACACACCTAAAACCTACACACACTAGCTTTTTGAAAAGATATGTGGTATACCGAAAGGACAGACAGGGCACTACACATTCATCTGGTGGTGTCGCTATCGTGGTTCAAAAAGCAGTTCCGTCTCAAAGCCTCACTCTGGTTACCGGCTTAGAAGCAGTGGCAATACAAACCCTAATTTTTGGACGAGTAACAACAGTGTGTTCACTATACATCCCTCCAGACTACCAACTTTCTACTAAAGAATTTGAAGCACTCATCGATCAGCTTCCGCATCCATTTCTGTTGGTCGGAGATCTTAACGCGCACCACCCTTTATGGAGATGTAGAAGAACAGATTCTCGAGGCTCCTTAATTGAAAACTTTCTGTTGTCCTCCGGCTCCTGTATATTTAACAAAAAAGAGCCAACATATTTTAATGCAGCGCACAATTCATACACAGCAATAGATCTTGCTATCGGATCTCCTTCACTCTTGGCAACCACTGAGTGGGCTGTAATTCATAACCTCTATGGAAGTGATCATTTTCCTGTTTGTGTAAAATACAAATAAAATACGAGTACAATGACTGTGAATGTAACCAGGTTTCGAGAACAGGTTGCGAACTGGACGAAATTCCGAAAACTCTCAAAACTATCGCACTCATCAATTGAAACCCTAGGCATCGATGAATCTGAAGCGTTGGTCACACTGCACATTATACAGGCCGCAGAGCAATCTATCCCACATACATGTAACAATACACGGAACAAAAGACGACCTTGGTGGAACTCTGAGTGCAAAAATGCTCGTGACAATCAAAACAAAGCATGGTCGAAATTCCGCAGGTATCCTACAGTCGAAAACTTGGTGAATTTTAAGCGTGCGAAAGCAAACGGTAGACGTGTCCGACGAGAATCTAAACGACAGAGCTGGCAATCCTTTCTCTCATCGGTGAACTCTTACACTGACACGCATAAGGTGTATAACAGAGTAAGAGCACTCCAAGGGCACAGCACTCATCCGTTGCCCCTTGTTAGTGTTGCTGGTGATACACTGGAACACCAGGCAGATGCCTTAGGCCAACATTTCGAGTATATTTTCAGCTCTTCACATTATACAGACTCTTTTAGGCGATACAAACTTGCCGAGGAACGTAAACCTATTCGTGATGACAGGCCATCGGCAGGAGGGTACAATGCCCCCTTTACTATAGGTGAACTAAAGGCAGCACTGGCAAAGTGCGGCAGCTCAGCAGCGGGCTCGGACAGGATTACTTACGGCATGCTGAAACACCTACACGAAGAAACGCTTGACGTCATCCTCATCCTTTTCAACAATGTTTGGTCCTCTGGGCGTCTGCCCATGACCTGGAAAAAGGCAGTTATCATACCCATTCTTAAACAAGGAAAAGAAGCCACACTTGCTGCTAGTTACAGGCCAATAGCGCTGACCAGCTGTTTGGGCAAGGTGTTCGAAAAAATGGTGAATCGCCGCCTTATGTATTACCTTGAATACAATGGCCTCCTTGATCGTCATCAAGCTGGATTCAGGTCTGGCCGCTCGACAACTGACCAACTGGTAGCATTTGAATCCTATGTTAGAGATGCCTTCATTCATAAACAACACTGCCTATCTGTATTTTTTGACTTGGAAAAGGCTTACGACACGACATGGCGTTATGGCATTCTCCGTGACCTGCGATCTTTTGGAGTGTCAGGAAATATGCTGAATACTATTGAAAGCTACCTTTCTGACCGTACATTTGTGGTTCGTGTTGGTAATGCCTTATCGAAGTGGTTTACGCAAGAGAATGGCGTACCGCAGGGCGGTGTTCTTAGCTGCACACTATTCATCGTAAAAATGAACTCCATAAACACCATACTGCCTAAAACAATCTCCTACTCTGTATATGTGGATGACATTCAGATCAGCTTCAAATCATGCAACATAGCCACGTGTGAACGTCAGATTCAGTTGGCAGTAAACAAGCTGTCAAGCTGGGCAGACAAAAATGGGTTTAAGTTTAACTGTGACAAGACTGTTTGCGTACTCTTCTCAAAACTACGTGGCATAAGGCCGCCCCCCAACATTTCAATTAATGGACAAACCATAACTACCAAAAAAGATCACAAATTTCTAGGTGTTGTGGTTGATGAAAAGCTCAGCTTTGTTACACATATCAAACAGCTACGACTTAAGTGCCTGAAAGCCTTAAACCTGCTCAAGATTCTCTCGCATCAGTCATGGGGCACAGACCGTGACTGTCTACTCAACCTTCTCAACAGTGTTGTGCTATCGCGCATCGATTACGGCTCGGTACTTTACGAGTCAGCTTCAAGATCTGCATTGAAGATGCTTGACCCAGTGCACCACCTTGGGCTCCGGCTGGCCAGCGGTGCTTTCCGAACCAGCCCGACAGCCAGCCTGTATGTTGAGACAGACCGGTGGTCACTAGAACGGCGACGTCAGTTTACAAGTGTCACGTATGCCACCAAGGTGCTTTCCCATGTCGACCACCCAGCTCGCGCGCTATTGCAGGATACATCGAACGCCCTCCTGTTTTCGAGGCGACCATCAGCTACGCCACCGTATTCCCTCAGAGTGGCCTCACACTTTGGAAATATGCACATACCGGTCTCCAATCTCCAACTAACCTCTCACAAGGACACTGTTGTGCCATGGGAAATGCAGGCTATCGATTGTGATTTGTAATTCCTAGAGGTAGGAAAAAATGGCCACCCAGTAGCAATCGATCAACACTTCAAGTACCTGCAGGCCAAATACAGGTGTGCTGAATATTATACTGATGCCTCCAAGTCCTCCGCAGTCGCATGTGCGGCACATGGTCCCGCTTTCTCTGAATCTAGAACAATGAGCGAACATACCAGTCTATTTACTGCAGAATGCTATGGCATACTTTTAGCTGTAACGAACATTTTAAAGGAGAAAGAGCCAGCCTCAATCATATACACAGATTCTCTCAGTACTGTGACTGCGCTGTCCTCCACTAAGATACTCAAAAACCCAGTTACTAATACACTTCGAAAATGCATCATGTCAGCCCGCAAATCTAAGCTCAAAATCACGCTATGCTGGATTCCGGGACACTGCAACATTGCTGGCAATGAGATAGCGGACAAACTTGCGAAGTCAGCAGCACTCCGCCAATCAGTTGACGTAGACACCATCCCGTATGAGGACCTGAGGCCACTCATCATATCCCGAATACGTAGACAATGGCAAGAAGAATGGAATGCAGCAAACGCAAACAAACTGCACTTAGTAAAGCCAAGAATAGGAAGATATCTGACTGAAAAACGTAACAGGCACCAAGAGGTTGCACTGTGCAGACTCAGGATCAGTCATACACATGCAACACACTCGCACCTTTTAAAGAACTCTCCAGCACCACATTGTGCAAAATGTGGTGATGAGCTGTCTGTCGTTCACGTTCTAATTACCTGTCCGTACCTCGAACCAGAAAGACTGTGTCACTTTTCAAAGCTGTACAAATGTCACATTCCGCCTCATCCACAATTTTTTCTTGGAGACGATCCCTTGTTTCCCCCAAAAGTAGTCTTGAAGTTTTTAGCTAGTGTAGGCTTCCTACATTCCATAACATATTCTCACTAATCTCAGCCTCCTCTCAATCCTGAGGGAACCGCTGAGACTTTTTTATCAAATGTCATGCAGCACGCACTCCTTGTCTTGACAAGGACTGTTGACGACACGGCATGACTTTGTAAAACCCATAAGCGTAGCCCGTTTTAAACCCATCACACATAGTCACTACACCTAAGTTTAAGTTCTATACACTACTCTTTTACTCTTGCCACCCTGAGTAGACTTTTTATAATCAAATCGACCAAAAACCGTGTGTTTGGCGCTCTTTGGCCTGAGTTGCCCTTGCGCCACTAAAATCTACCATCAATCAAAACATCACATAGACGGAAGTTAACAGACGGAATGAAAATACCTTTTCTTTCTGACCATGTGTTTACCGCCAATGTTTCATAGTGGAGTTTAGAGAAGAATGTTTTTGAATTCGGTGGAATGTAAATTTTGCGCACTCGCTTCAACACATCGTGGCCTGGAAGATTGGAGTAGAGTGAACGGTACAATGGAGGTGGGAAGAGTGTACTCAGTAGGTCCTTATACAGCACCTTGCGCGATACTGTGTACAGGTATTCTACAGAAAAGCGAGCTTTAAGGAACTGAACTGCGAGGTAAACTTCCTGCATGAATCCCCACAAGCATGGGCATTCGGAAAAGTTGGATGAAACAATTAAATCTGGTAAGTAATAAACAAGTGTAACCTGCAAGAAGGAACGGAGAACAGCATAAGAAAGGCTTCGAAAAAAGAAGAATCGTGAGACTATTTGCCATAGGTAAAGGTATTTTATTCCGAACTCGCCCTCACTGACGGGATTGAATATGTTGTCACGACACATGCGCTCAATGTCGAAGGCGTCTTGAAACTAGCGAAAATCCGATGGAAGAGTTGTATAGAAATTTTTGCGCAATGAATGAGTTGCAATACATTTTAATGCTTTGTTGCTAGGAAAGTATGGCAAGCTTCAGCTCTCCCAATTATTGCAAGTCGATAGGGAACAAATGTCTCGGCCTGTCGTTCAATCTTAGAGACGCATTCCTTCTAGTAATGCGCACTGAATCTAAATGCATGCAGTCGTACACCGATGTATGTTGGAGGAGTTCTTGTCCAAATAATCCTTGCAAAGTGGTTTGATGTGCTAACCCACAAGCCAAACAACAGTCCTAAACTTTTAGAGGCATTTCAACGAGCTCTTAATACTACACAAAACTTCGCAATAGTAGATACGACATTTTTGAAACTTGGCTTATCTGTGCAAAAAATGCGACATCGTCTGCTTAAGCTAATACTTAAACCTAACTCCCTAATATTCTGAAGCCACGAATGAAACTCGAATGTATTATGCTTAAGCACAGTGTTTCTATATAAAGTGCAAATAGGAGAGGCGACATCGGGCACCTCTGTTTTACGGAAGAGCGAATAGAAACAGGCTTGGAGAGTTCACCAATAACTATCAGACAAGTTGAGCATTCACTATAGCATAGTTTAAGGCCTTTAAGAACAACTTTTTATTATTGGCATGCTCGTGAAGAGAAAAAAGATTTGACAAACACGATCAAAGGTCTTTTCAAGGTTTACCTGTAGCATTGCAAGATGTTTTTGAAAACTATGACAGTATTGAAGCACTGCACAAGGAACATGTATACTTTTTTGTACGGATCGACCACTGATTGCACATGCCTGATGAGACCCATTAACGATTGACATCGCAAATTTTAACCTAATTGTTAATACTTCTGCGAAAATTTTGTTGTCCAAGTTTGACAGCGACATTGGTCCGTAGCCCTCGCCGGAGCGAATTTTTTCATTTTCAGTTATTTTCTGTATTGATAGAGTGTGACTTTTGCAAGAAAATTTAGGGAGTGTAGCCAAGTTATAACTTATTTGAAAAATATCCATCAATATAGGAGCAAGCATTTTTCCGAAAGCTTTGTAAAATTCGCCTGAGATGCCATCAGAGCCCAGTGTTTTCAATAAAAGCAAGTTGTCGATTCCTTGCTCAATTTCCTGTATAGTAATGGGTCCATTAATGCGTGCACAACAATTGTTCTTCAAGGCGTTCACAAGAAAACAAAACTAGTCTCGAGGTGAGCGTCAGGATCATCTGAGGGAGAGCTAAATAAACTGTTATAGTACTTTTCGAACGCCAAAGTAATGTCTCTATTATCTTTTATGAGCACATCGTTAGAGTACAAGTTTGGAATATTTTTGGACATCGCATGACGTTGCTGATCAAGTAAAGCTTGGCGCGTCGGTTGCTCAGATTTTCAGGTGCACTGGTTCCGAGATATAATACGTGCCCTTTGGTAGCGAGCAGCATCGTATCCCAGTAGTTGGCACATAATATTCTCATTGTCCTTGATGTACTTTTCCGGCGTTTCAAATTCCATCTCATAAAGGTTGCAAAGACTTTTAAGAAATGTCTTTTCACCCTTTTTTCTATAGAAAGACTTAACAGCCCCGATCTCTAAAGCTATAGCACGAACTTCTTGTTTAAAAAGCTCCCACGCAGCGAAAATGTGCAACCCAATCGAAAAGAATTGCCTCAATGCCATCTGGACACGATTCATGAATTCCTGATCTCAGAGGAGCTTCGCATTCATATTCCAAAGGGTCCATATGGGACGGAATTGTTTTTGGCGATTTTCCCCGATTTCCGGTATGACAATACAATGGTTCGAAACTGATACAGCTTCGATACTGCAGAACATTTTACGAGATAGGAGTGACGAGGACACGTAAATCCGGTCAAGGCGAGCAGGAGAGCTGCCCAGTACTCTTGTATATGCCATTGCCCGATTCGAGAGACTGATGTCAATTAGTCCTGCATTATCTACAATACCGGATAAAAGCTCGCCACCGCTTTCTCTCTTTCCAAGATGATTATTACGATCAATAGCTTCACATACGCAGTTAAAACCTCCCATAAGTACCGTACATCTGTCGACGTCAATTAAATTACGCGCTTTTTCAAACGATTCAAGTCGTTAAGGAACCTAATTGAATTCATATAGATTGATAATTCGCCATGGCACTCCTCACAACAAAAAATCACAGCATATATACCTGCTTACTTCATCAACACTAGTGCTGATTGCTGAATATGGTCGGCTCTTCCTCAGAAACAACCAACAGCCCACGGATAAAGCTTTTGCATGTGAAACACACACATTATACTGAGAAAGAAAAGGCCGCAGGGCCTTCTCCATCTCTTCCTCGCTCTCGATCTTGGTCTCTTGGATGGCGACAAAGTCGAGACGCTTGCGATTCAGAAGTCTACAAAGCAGTGCCTGTTTCTACGAAGATCTAAGGCCGCGCACGTTCAAAGTAGCACAGATGAGTCACTCAGACTGCGCAATGGTGACTACCTTCCAATGCACTTATCGTCTTACTTCTTCCGTCCCAAGAGTTGGCGCTGAGGCTTCCAGTTAACCCCCACCAGGCCTCCTAGATCGTGATCGGCGACACTTCCCCTCGGGCATGAACTTTCAGCGACGGCGTGACTTTCTAGTCACAGACGCCGGGTCACCACTTTTGCTTGAATCCGAGCTGTACGATGCGCGACATTCGGTATTGCTGAATTCATAGAGATCTGCATATCATCTTCTGACACTGCACCATGACGAAAAAGCTGCTGCGGAGCTGCACCGCAAACAGGTGAAGAACTTTCTGCGGGATCCAGCCCGGAGTGTCTTTCTTGTAGTGGTGGCTCTCCGGCATCTTTATGGGTCAGCGCAACAGCACTCTTCATAGGAACTGTGCCAAAGGTTGTATGGTGCCAATTTGGGTATTGTGGCGACCGGGGTTTGCAGGCACTAAAGATCCGGGATGAAGTTTTCGGGGCAGGGGGAAGGGAGACTTGATGAGGGTTTATTTACAACATATACAAGGTGAGCTGTCGTACATGACGAGCTCTTTCTTACATGGTGAGCTCTCGAATCTGGCGTTCCTCTACATGTCACTCCTTCGAATGAGCCGGGTGGTTCATTATAAAGGGTATGTTCTCCCCAGATCCCTACACCAGGGAACACGTGCAGATTCTACTGTTGAATCACAGATCACACACAACAGGTGAAGGGGGCGAGCATGCAAGGCCAACGTGAACGTCCATTATTGAGCCATGATCACTGCAATCCAAGGTGGCGCCAGCGGGGCTTCTCCTCGTCGTGTGTGTGCCACTGGTCGAGGGGTCCCAAGCTCACGACAGCATACATCAAAGAGTTCGCCGAACTGCTCGCTTAATTAGCGAGGCATTTTGCGGCGGCCGCCGCAGTCTCTTCCAAAGAAGATGCTGTACTCGTTGTCGTCTCCCGAACGGCTTACGGCGTCGTGGCGACACGACGTCTCACCCTCCGGCTAGGAGGGACAATGCCTGGCGGTCGTAGGCAGCCGGCCGGTCGGCTCCTTGTTTGAAGATCGAAAGAGCGCCTCTCCCTCGTCAGCTCGGGCGCTAGTCACAACAGTATGCTGCTTGCATGATTCACTTGGCTCTTTGCACGCAGAAGTTTCAACTGTGTCAACAGTGAGTGACTTTTTTCCTCTTCTGGATTCTTTGTGGTAGAGCCCGCAGCATCTGAAATTGACGGTGTGTCGCCGTTGCGTCCACAACCTCGGTGGCATCCATAATCTGCCCTTATTGGCTATCATCTGGCTGTTGTGCGCGCTATCACAACTTGTTGGCGTATGTCATAACACAATCCTCGACCGGATGACCGAAGCGTTGACAGTTGTCACAGCGAGGGGTCCTGCAGTTTCAACAGATGTGTCAAACCTTACTGCACCGAAGGCAAAGTTTTAGGTGGCCAGGTATCAGGACGAGGCTTTGCACTCCGCAGACAACAAGAATAGGAGGTATATCAGCAACGCGAACTCCATCAGCAAGGGACAAAACAACATCCCTATTTAGCGTCCGCATTTGTTCGATATGTCCGCTACTTTCCAGCTTTCCTGTGATAATACTTGACCTTCCCAAAAGCTTGCAGTGCCTCGCAAACATAGGCGTCCTCCAAACACTCAGGGAGCCAGATACGCTTAACCTTCACTTCCGTGGGTCAATAACAAGGCATCGACGACTTTTACGGAAACTTCGCCTCCTGTGACCAAGTTCATTTTCGTCCGCGTTGACTTGCATGTGACCATCCAAACATGAGACATTTGAAATTGACCAATGGAGCTAATTTCCTTTAAGTCAATGATGTCCCGAAAAGCATCTCTGAAATCTTGAACCCGGTAAGGGCGAGCTGCTAAGTCGGTATGTGGAAAAACAGAGTCCTCAACGAGCTTACCGGTGGGAAGGCGAGGAAATACAACAGGGTAGTCGTTGCCGCTGTCTGAAGCATGAGCAGCACCTCAGCCCATGGCGGATAAATCCTTCGAAGCGGAGAACATGAAAAAAGCGACCGTTCACAACGTCGTCATCGTATTTCATCCTGAACCACACCCCCGTTACGTCTGGAGCACTCAATAACAAGCTTCTTGGTGCTCATCAGCTTGTTCTAAGAATACAATAACTCTTTATTTGAAATTTAACAAAATCATTTTGTCATTGCTGCCTGATAGTTTTTTTTCGTACTTGAGGGAAGCCGCATATTTCTATGGTCAAATAAATAGGCAGCGATGTTCGATTAGATGTACTTTATGATATGCGCACTGGTAACACATGATGCCGTAGTATTACAACACGCAAAAAAAGAAGCTATCGCTTAAGTCGAGAGCGTTTTGGAGGTGCCGGGTTTGAACCCTGAACTTCTCACATGCAAAGCGATGCTCTACCACTGAGCTACCCCCCGTTACATCTGGAGCACTCAATAACGAGTTTCTTTGTGCTCATCAGCTTGTTCTAACAATAAAATAAATCATTTTTTGAAATAAACAAATTCATCTCGTCATTGATGCCTGATAGTTTTTTTATCAATGAGGAAAGCCGCGTACTTCTAGGATCAAAGAAAGTGGCAGCGCTGTTCAATTACATGTACCTAATGATATGCGCCCCGGTAACTCGTGGTGCCGTAGTATTACAATAGGCAATAAAAAGATACCGCTAAAGTCGAGAGCGCTTTGGAGGTGCCGGGGTTCTAACCCGGGAATTCTCACATGCAAAGCCAGCGCTCTACCACTGAGCTACACACTTGTTACGTCTGGAGCGCTCATTAACGCGTTTCTTGGAGCTAATCAGCTTGTTCTAACAATACAATAAATCATTAGTTAATATATCAAACAAAATCATCTCGTCACAGTTGCCTGACACAGTTTTTAGTCATTGAGGAAAGCGGCCTATTTATATGGTCAATGAAAATGGCAGCGATGTTCGAGAACATGTACTTTATGATCTGCGCACTGGTTAGTGATGGTACCGTAGTATTACAACGCACCATAAAAAGACACCGCTAAAGTCTAGAGCGCTTTGGAGGTGCCGAGGTTTGAACCCGGGACTTCTCACATGCAAAGCGAGCGCTCTACCACTGACCTACACCCTTGTTACATCTGGAGCATTCATTAACGCCTTTCTTGTTGCTCATCAGCTTGTTCTAACAATAAAATAAATCACTAGTTTAACTTAAACAAAATCATCTGGTCATTTCTGCTTGATACAGTTTTTCTGTCTTTGAGGAAAGCCGCATATTTCTATGGTCAAAGAAAATGGCAGCGATGTTCGGTTATATGTAGTTTATGATATGCGCACTGGTAATACATGGGGCGTAGTAATACACAACATAATAAAAAGAGCGCAAAAGTCGAGATTGCTTCGGGGGAACCTGTGTTCGTACTCAGGACTTCTCACATGCGAAGCGAGTGCTCTGTACTGACTGAGATACACTACTTTTTTTTCTTGCGTGGTAATTATTAAACTATTTGCGCCATAAAAACAAAATATAGCAGACAAAATTACAATCACGTGGCTACAATAAGCGCTCAAGCGTTACGAATAAACATGCAATGGCTAACACAGCGTGAGTTGTTCACATCGAGAGTTCTTCATATCTTACAGACAAGAAAGTGATGAGGCAGAACACCTCTCCAAGATGGAGTAGCGTGGTTATGATGTATGTTGTTTAATGTTGCAAGGGCCATTAATGGCCAAAGAGCGCCAGGAAATGATATCGAATGAGAGCAATGGTTATGGTAAATGGCTGTAATAGGACCTAAGATTCTGTGCTCTAAAGGTGCGTAAAACATATATTTATTAAAATCATGAAACTGAAGTGAAGCATGTCTGGTGAGAATAAGTCTTAAGTTCTCATGACACCATAGAATAGGAGTGTTATATTAGCACCGATACCTCGCCAGTGCCCTCGGTCCCAAGATGTGGGAGACAGGTGCTCTCTTTTGATGTTGCATCCGCAGCAGCAGCCTCCTTTCAGAGGCCGTGCTACCGATCACTTGAGTAGATAACATGGAAAGGATTTCCTTCCTTTAAGAGTGTATTCAATGCATTATATTGATTATATTGAAAAAGAGGTTCGTGACTAATGAACATAGCTAGGTGAAGGGGTATGTGTTCCTTGTACGCTAGTGGAAACTGTTTTTTCCTGTAAGCCTCTAGCTCAGAGCATTCAAGGAGTATGTAGAGTACGGTAAGTGGACGGCCACCTCTGTGACAGCTGGGTGGGTCACCACCGGACAAAAGGTGTGTGTGCGTGATGTGTGTGTGTGTCCTATTCTAAGCCGACAGAGACTGACCTCTGTACGGCGTGTTTTCGACGTGGGTGGCCAGTTACCGAGGTATGGTTTAATCAAGTGTAACTTGTTATGAGTTTGTAGATCCCATAACTTGTGCCAGTAAGCCCCGAGCTTTTACCGTATGTTTGGTTTCAGGTCCATTACAGGGACAGCAACTGAAGAGTAGGCAGTGCTTCCGTTAATTGACGTGGCGAGCTGGTCGACCAAGGCATTTCCTTCAATCTCACGGTGTCCTGGCACCTAGTACACGAAGATATGTTGCTTGGAAGCATAGGCCGCACAGAGTATTGAATAGAGGGATATAATTTCAGGGTTTCTGTGTTTTTTTTAGATTTTGCAACGCTTTTACGACACTCAGGGAGTCTGTGTATATAACAATCCTTGGCGTATTTAATTCTTTGATGTGTTTAACAGCTACGAGTAACGCGTAAGCCTCGGCTGTAAAAGTGCTTGTGCTGGTGGACAGAGCGCCGGCCTCTGAGAAGGATGGGCCGACTGCCGCATAGGACACGCCAGTATGGGACTTGAATGCATAAGTATAATATTCTGGACAATCATATTTATGTCGCAGCTCTAAGAAATACATCGGAATGTGTATGGGGGAGGCATGCTTTGTGACAGCTACGAAAGATGTGTCACAGTCTATAACCTGCCATTGCCATGGCGGTAGTCCCAGAGCGGGTGGGATGAGGTGGTTCGAGCAGCGGACATCTGTTTCTTCAGCTAGGTCTCTAACACGCAGCGAGAAAGGGCGTGCCATTGCGGGCCGATTGCCGAAACGTTGAGAGCTGGACAGGTCGTTATTGATGAATATGCGGGTTGCTAACTGTTCGCATTTACTTTAAGGAAATATATGAAGGAAGAATATGTTCTCTGCAGATAGAGTGACCACTTGTCCGATTATACATAAAGGCTTTCAACTGGGCTTGTTCTAAAGGCGCCTGTGGATAGACGGATGCCTTGATGATCAACAGGGTCCAACATTTTCAGAGCGTTTGGCGTGGCAGAGTGATAGGCTATTGCCTCATACTCAAGGCGTGAGCGTATGAAGCTTCTATACAGATTCATGAGGCACTTTCTGTCGCTGCACCACGTTGTTCGTGCCAGCACCTTTAGGATATTCATTGTTTTCAAGCATTTATTTTTAAGATGTTTTATGTGTGGTAGAAAGGTTAACTTCGCATCTAAAATTATACCTAGGAACTTATTCTCTGTGTTTGCGGGTAGACGCCCACCCTTAACGACCAGTTCAGGATCAGGGTGCAAGCCTCTTTTTCGTGAAAAAAGGACACAGGTGCTTTTCTGTGGGTTCAGTTTGAGCCTGTTTTCATCAGCCCAGTTGGATACCTTGCTAAGGGCGAGCTGAACATGTCACTCACAGATCCCAAGAGAACACGATTGAAAACCTATCTGCACATCGTCGACATATGTTGCATAAAAGATATTACGGGGGATGTATAGACGGAGAGAATTCATTTTCATAAAAAGAGCGTACAGCTGAGCACCCCACCCTGTGGCACTCCGGTTTCCTGTACAAATGTACAAAACAGAACATTGCTCAATCTAACGCGGAATGTACGATCAGACAGATAGCTTTCAATGACACTGAACATATTACCGTGTATACCTAAGTGTGAGAGGTCTCCCAATATTCCAAACCTCCACGTAGTATCGTAGGCCTTCTCCATGTCGAGGAACACAGATGATAAAAACTGATTATGAACAAAAGCCTCACGTATGTGTGCCTCGATACGTATAAGATGGTCGGTGGTAGATCAGCCCTCTCTAAACCCGCACTGGTAAGTGTCGAGCAATTTGTTTGTTTCTAAGTTGTGGAGTAAGCGGCAATGAATCATTTTTTCAAATAGTTTGCAGAGGCAGCTTGTTAACGCTATAGGTCTGTAACTTGATACAGTAGAGGGATCCTTTCCCTGCTTCAAACTTGGAATTATAACAGCCTTCTTGCAGGAGGAGGGGATCACACCTGAAAACCATATGTGATTATAAAGAAAGAGGAGGGTTTCTTTAGTTTCGGAGGGTAGTTCCTTCAGCATCGCGTACATTACGTGGTCAGAACTTAGGGTAGATGTATTACAGCAGCTGAGTGCTGTTCGCAGTTCTGCTAAGCAGAATGGTGCATTATATTCCTCATTCTTTGCCGATTTTCTTTCTAACTTTTGTTTTTCTATTAGTGCCTTGTAATTCTGGAAGGATTCGGAGTAGTGTGAGGAGCTCGATATGTGTTCGAAATGTGTGCCAAGAAAGTTGGCTTGATCCTCCAAGCTTTCCCCGAGTCTATTTACTAGTGGAAGGGAATACGTTTGTTGGCCCTTAATTTTCTTTACCTTATTCCACACTTTTCCCTCATCTATGTATGAGTTGATACTGGATATAAACTTTGTCGAGCTCTCTCGTCTAGCTTGTCGACGTGTTCTCCTTGCCTGCGATTTGACCCGCTTGAAATTTTCCAGGTTTTCTACTGTAGGGAAATCGCGAAGCAGCGTCCTTGCTTTGTTCTGAGTGGTCCATGCTTTCCTGCATGCGTCGTCGCACCATAGGCCTCGCCGTTTAGAAGACAAGCCACTCATTTTGGCAATACATTTAAATGCGGCATCAAGTATAAAAGCTGTAAAATACGTGACAGCGTCATCTATGGTCAGGGCAGACAGCTCAGTCCATGTTATGTGTGTAAGAGTTCTATACCCTTCCCAATCAGCTGAGTCAATATACCATCGAGGATCCTGCGGGGGTAGTTGATCTTTGTTCGGCGCACTCAGGATGATTGGGAAGTGGTCACTCCCATAAGGGTTTTTAAGAACGTTCCACTTAAAAACAGGTAAAAGGGACGGTGATGAAATGCTAAGATCTATGGAGGAGTACGTGAAGTTTGCAAGGCTAAAATACGTAGGTTCCTTTATATTTAAAAGACATCAACTAGGAGAGAAAAAGAGCTGCTCAATGAGACGTCCTCGCGCATCACAGTGAGCATCGCCCCACAGGACATTGTGTGCATTAAAATCACCTAGAACCTGAAACGGCTCTGGGAGTTCATCTATTAATGATTCTAGATCACATCTGTGCAGCTGTTGATGCAGTGGTATGTACACAGAACATATTGTAATGAGTTTATTAAAAAGTACAGTTCGAATGGCCACTGCCTCAAGGACCGTTTGGAGCTTCCAGTGCTGGCATGCTATACTTCGATCATCTATAATGGCCACACCACCAGATTGTACGACAGCATCCCCCCAGTTTTTTCGGAAAATAATATATTGCCATAGGAAGTCCTTGTGCTTAGGAGTTAAGTGCGTTTCTTGCACACATATCACTTTCGCGTTAAACTTACTCAGTAGTTCTTGGACGTCATCTAAATTTCGAAGTATTCTCCTTACATTCCACTGTATGATTTTGCCCATAGTGTAATAAAGGGAAAAAGTGCTGTGTGCAGAAAAGACGGAGATTAGCTCATTTTACAGGGCCTTTGTCAGGCCCTGTAATCCGCGTTTTGTTCTTTTTGGGGTGGTCGAGAGAAGCTCGCGGCTCCTTCGGCGCTTCTTGCGCCGTTTGGCTTGAACTGGTGTCCATAGCTTCTTGCGAGGCACTGGACGCCCGCTTTACAGAGCGATCTGTGCATCACTTAGACTTCGCCTCGATCGACGAAGTCTTTGTCCCCACCGAGCTGGGGGTCGATGAAGCACCCTTGGCCTCGTGATTGCTCTGGCTGCTGCCAGAGCTTGTAGAGGTCACTGGTGTGGACAGGATGAATGTGGGCAGGGAAGCGCTGGCTGCTCCCACCGTAGGGGCTTGTGGCATTGGCCTCAGCACGCTAGGCGCGGTCCGGGCAACTGCCAAGGGCCTTTGTGGTGCCGCCCCTCGATGCACCACTTCGGCAAAAGGTGTTTTTAGTGCCAATGATAACGAGATCTGTTGTCCTGCTTCCCTGAATATATTTTCCTTAACATTTATAGTTATTATTTCTTTTTCTCTTTCCCAGGCTGGGCACGCTCTTGAGTATGCGGGGTGACTACCTTCACAGTTAGCACAGAGGACCTCGTCATGACTACATTCATCAGCACTGTGGCCGATTGCGCCACACTTAGCACACATCAGCTGTTCTCGGCAGCTCTGGGATGCATGACCAAATCGCTGGCATTTGAATCAACGCCTCGAGTTTGGAATGAAGGGTCGGACATGGAGTTTTACATAGCCAGTTTCGAGAGCCTCAGGTAAAGTGGTTGAGTTGAAGGTGAGTATCAAGTGCTTTGTTGCTATTTCGTTGTTACGTCTGATTTTGATGCGCTGGACATGTATTACACCTTGGTTATTTCATCCATCAAGGAGCTCTTCTTCACTCTGTCATCAAATCTTCGTCCGATACCACGCCCTTCACTGTATTCATGATACGGTGTGCGCTCACAGAGACGGGGATGTTACCAAAAGCTACAAGGTGCGAGAGTTTATTGTATTGTTCCTTGTCGTTTAATTCGAAAAGCAGATCTCCACTTGCCAACTTCGTGGCCTTATAACCGGTTCCAATGGTCTCTCTCAAGCACTTGACCACAAGGAAGGGGGAGATTGCTCTAGCTTTTGTAAATGATTGTTCGCAGTGGAGGACATGGTATTTTGGGAAAGTTTCTCTGTTTTTGGGCCAAAGTAGTGAAGTTGCGTCAGTGCGTACCCTTTTCGAGGCACGATCACTGAGAGATGGGGTCGAGGATTCCATGGGAAAATGTGTATTTTTCGGTAACGATGCCTACCACCCACCACGGAGTCCAACAAGGGGACATGGCAGAGCATGTGGGCATGTCTGCGCAACGCCAGCAGTACGCAGTTACTATTACCCAATATGGTTTACCCTAGTTTGGATAGCCACGCAAGGTTAACCCTTGCCGCCAGGAAAAACAGAAGTAAATTGAAGAGAGCAGAGAAGAGTAAAGATTGAAAGCAAGAGGGAAAGACGAAGAAGAAGAGAGAGAGAAACAGGAAAAGGCGACTGCCGGTTTCCTCTAGGTGGGTCAGCCCAGGGGTGCCGTCTACGTGAAGCCGGGGACAAAGGGGCGTGTTGCCGCCACTGGGGGGCCTTAAAGGTCCAATCACCCAGCATTGGCTCAAACCCCAGGTTCCCCTTTTCCCCGGACACGGCAAAGCTACGCACGGCTAGGCGTGGGACGGAGTCAAAACTCCCCCGTTAGTTCGGGTCCGTGGTGTCGCTTCTTACCAAACGCCTACTCGCGCAGGCGCCCCTGCGGGGAAGATGGAGTAGCAGACCGATCAAAAGACTAGGTTGTAGTAAATGTCTTTGAGGTGAACAGCCATTCGAATGAAGCGTTTGCTTGAAGAGGTGGTGAGTTCTGCATTGCGATGCTGCATTCATGTCGTCCGTAAGCTGTGCATGCCTATGAGGCGAAAAACACATATCATATGATACTTCTTCAAGCGCTGCTGGTAGAAGATAACGTATTGTGTGAGAAATAATGACGAAAACATTTTGACATTATTTGACAAAGTTTGACAGCGACATCGGTTCGAAGCCCTCGACAGAGCGAATTTTTCCTTTTCAGATATTTTCTGTATTAATTGAGTGTGACTTTTGCAAGCAAATTTAGGCAATGTAGCCAAGTCATAACTTATTTGAAAAATATCCATCAATATAGGAGCAAGCATTTTTTTAAAGCTTTGTAAATTCGCCTGAGATGCCACCAGGGCCTGGTGCTTTTTTATTAAAGGCAAGTTGTCCGTTGCCTGCTCAATTTCCTGTATAGTATGGGTCCATTAATGACTGCACAATCATTGTCCTTCAAGGGGGTTCACAAGATAAACAAAACTAGCCTTGAGGTTAGCGTCAGAATCATCAAAGGGAGAGCTAAGTAAACTGTTACAATACTTTTAGAACGCCGAAGTAATGGCTCTTGTATCGTTTACGTGCACACCGTTAGAGTATAAGTCTGGAATAACTTTAGAAATCTCATGACGCTTCTCATCAAGTAAAGCTTGGCGCGTTGGTTGCTCAGAGTTTAAGGTGCACTGGTTCTGAGATCTAATACGTTCCCCTTGATAGCGAGCAGCATCATATCTGTGAAGTTGTCATTTGATATTCTAAATGTCTTTCATGCACTTTCCCAACATTTCGCATTCCATTTCATAAAGACTGCAAATACTTTTAACGAGTATCTTTTCGTGCTTCTCTCGCTAGAAAGACTTAACATCCCCATTTCCTAAAGCTATAGCACAAACTTCTTGTTTAAAAAGCTCCCAAGCAGTGAAGACATGCAAAGCAATTGCAAAAAATTGCCTCAGTGCCATCTGGACACGAATAATGAATTCCTGATCAGAGAGGAGCTTCGCGTTCATTATCCAAAGGGCGCAGTAGGGACGGACTTCTTTATGAAGATATGTGCCCATTTGCCCAATAACAATACAATGACCTGACAATAATACACACTGCAAAAAATTAAGCGTATTTACGGACAGAAAAGCGGACATTGTGTCCAGGAAACAAACACGCTCCACCCCTTCACCAACATAAAGGATACAGCACACGTTTAAAAATTAGACTTCACCACTTCGCCATTATTGTGGATACAGCAAACGTTTGAATTACCAATGATGTTTCACTAAACGGTGAAAAAAAATACAAGTGTCTCCTCCGTCAAGAAAAAATTAGGTGAAAGTATTCATTTGCAGTACGGATGACCTCCAGAAATTTATACTAATATGGCTGTCGCATACTATCATCGGATCTATCGCCGCGACTTGTTCGGCACCACTTTTATTCTACGAAACTGCGTTTCTTCCTAAACGGTTGTTTGGGCGGCATCGCGGAAAGAGGAACCATTCGACCACGGCAGACACACCGCCATTATCACTCATCCGTCGGCAGTCACTACTCTAGTCACTAGCCAAACTTCCCTCCACAAAGGCCAGGACGCACACACGGAACGGCACCCGGCTGGCGCTGCTTATTTATCTGGTCTGAATCTTCAAGGTGAGTGCGTAACTTCTCAATTACTTGCCGTTTGGGGGACAGCTCGTGCCACTAATGATCTGTGTCGTGTAGTACCCACGCAATATCTCAGATTAGGCCGCTTCGAGTAAAGTCGAGGCCATAAACGCAGTGCTCCTTTGTCGATGTCGTCTTCGCGCAGCTTGTATCACGCATGCTTTTTCTGAGACGGAGGGCCTACTGAGAGCAGAAAGTACATCATTTACGGAAATCGCGGATTGATTGTGTAGGTCGTGTTTACATTTCGAGTGTGACATTTTCATTGCGCTCTGATTACTTGTCCACAGCAGTCACATTAGTCTATGCCAACAGTGATTAGGCTTGTCAGCACCGTAGTGTAGCCTTGTAATGTGTGCGCCTCCCTTTATGCTGGCCCCACCGCAGTGGTCTAGTGGCTAAGGTACTCGGCTGCTGACCCGCAGGTCGCGGGTTTGAATCCCGGCGGCGGTGGCTGCATTTCCGATGGAGGCGGAAATGGTGTAGGCCCGTGTGCTCAGATTTGGGTACACGTTAAAGAACCCCAGGTGGTCGAAATTTCCGGAGCCCTCCACTACGGCGTCTCTCATAATCATACAGTGGTTTTGGGACAATAAACCCCACATATAAATCAATCTTTTAGTCTGGCGGCGTTAGGTGAGCCTCTCTTTACGGTGCTGTTACGCCGCTACGCCGTAAGACAAGATTATATCTACCGTGAAATCTCGGCGCCCTGCAGCCTACCAGCGTGTTCTCCTCGTCAGGCCTAAGTTCATCTCCTCCGCGTTGTCTACTAGGAGGTGCCTGGCGGCAGGTAGCACCGAGGTGCGAACAGCCAGAGAGAACTTTTAACTCAAGAAATCTAAAAAAGCATGTGAATTCTTCCCGAAAGCTGGAAAGCACGACTCGTAAAGTGCGTTCTAAAATAATAAAAAAGCATCTGTGCTTCGTCTGCCGTGGTGGTATAGTGGTTACGGTGGTTGGCTGCTGACCCAAAGGCCACGTGTTTGATGCCGGCCGTGGCAGTCGCGTTGTGATGGATGGGTAGGTGTAGAGGCCCATATACTGTGCATTGTCAGTGCACTGTACACTCTAAGGCAAAAGGGTGCTAAAAGTGTGTGTGGTTCGTCCTTCTGGGAGCTGATGGGGCTGCCACAACCATTCATCTCTTTAAGGACTAATGGCACTAGGTCTAACAGTTAGTTCCTACAGACAAGCTCAAGGGACTAACATATACTGCTCACATTTATACCTTAGTGAGTAAGCGTTAGTCCTACAATTCACCTCAAAGGACTAACATTTAGTCCCCCAAATCGCACCCTATAGGGCAACTGTTAATCTCCACATATACACCTTACCGGGCAACCATTAGTCCTCGCAGTTGCACCTTGCCGGACGAACGGTTGATTCACTCAAATACTCCAATCGGGTGAACTTTTTATCCCCAGTTGAAACATTGCTTTTTGTTCATTTTCCGCCAGGCCTAATGCTTTTTCCGCCTGTTTTTCTGCGCAGTGAACAACAAATAGCGCAGAAAAGAACACGCAAAAAGTAGTTAGCCACCTATGTGTAACTGCTTTCACAGTCATGGCAACAACGAAAGGCAAAAGAGAGACCTCGAAATATTTCATTTTGCTATATTCACATGAAGTTTCTCTATTTTTGGGTGAATTCATGGTGAAGTGTACAAGTCCTGTCTCGTTGTCACATCTTGTTCACTACTTGTGAAGCTCCTCCGACGGAAGTGATAGATGACAGGCATTGCAGACGCCAGCGCACGCAGCCTTCTGTCTGTTGTGTTCCCACGGCTGCACGTACCACAATATAGTAAAAATATCGAGACACGCGTGACAGAAGATGACGATGCACTCATATGACAAGTACGTGCAAGTTATTTAAAAACATGTGTGTAAATTATGACACACAAATAACTTTACCTTCACATCTCGCACAGTCCTTCTGAAGCTGCTCTGACAAAAAAGATGGATGACAGGCATCACAGACGCCAGCGCACACAGTCTTCACACAGTGTGTACCCACGGCTGCACAATAACTATGTAAAAAAAATGAGTCACACATGACAGAGGTTGAATACGGATGCATATGGGAAATACGTGCAAGGTGAAATAAAAACATGCGTGAAATATCACATGCTGAAAATTTCACCAAGATATCACACATCATCAGACTCATTTCGATGCCCGTAGCTCAACAGCTTAGGAGCGACGGCCGCTGCCACAACTCCGCGAACCACCATGCCGCCAACAAGTCGGCGAGTCCTAAGCTAGCGACGTCGTTCAGCTCGAGCAAGCGAACGCGAGACCAAGCACGGCGTGCACGCAGAGTGTCTGCCGCCAGCGACCTTCGAACAGGAGAGCGAGCTTACGCTTGGCCGCCGCCACGAACAGCGCCGAGCTGGTTTGGAGCTAGCGCCGAAGAAATCGAAGGTAATGCGGCTTTTTTCCACAAACTCGAGAGAGTGCAGCGCACAAACGCGAGTCCGCTACCACGGTCAACAGACGGCGACGAGCTCCTTGCGACCGACTGACGGGAAAGCCAACTGTAATGGCGACCATTTTTCACTGAGTTCCGACGCTAGCGAAAGCCCCGCCAGCCCGTGCTGGTGCACTTACAGCGCGCGACATACTACAACCGACCTCGTTACGAGAACACGCAACATGTTTTAGACAACTACCAATACAGCGACGAGGTCTCAGCCCAGTATAGTCAGCCTGGAGCTCATCGCGGCGGCGAAGTTAGGCGAGCACTTCATGAGCGACCATACGGGAGGCCGATGGCAATGGCGGCCAATTTCAAGGCGCTCGCAAAGCACAGGTGAACTGCAGACACCCAAGCTGACCTTCGCAGTGCATTTGTGCTTGCGATATACAACACAACCGAGCCCATTGCCGGCAAGCTCAATCCGTATCGCATACGCGGCAAGTACAGCGAACTGGGAGCGCGGGGGTAAACACAGACACAAAGCAAAGAAGAGGCACACAGCACGAGCACTCAAGACAGGCTTGAGCGTTTTTGACTTGTGCCTCTTCTTTGCTTTGTGTCTGTGTTTACCCCCACGCTCCCAGTTGGCTGAACCATCATGAATTAACAACAAGCCCACCTTTCCATCCTATTGCAAGTGCAGTAGAATAAAGAATGATAATGATAACCTACTTGCGAAAGAATACAGCGCCGATATCTGCCCTGAGTCGGACTGAAGTATATATCCGATAGGCCTGCTGTCTTCTCGGCCGCGATGTTGGCCTTCCCAACTGTTGCTGTCATGTGTTGGTCGTGACTATTTTGAAGCCAGAGATATACAGCGTGGCATGGTGGCGTATCGAGACTTGCTCAAGACTTCATGAGTACAGCGAAACGTAAAAGCAGCAGCCCACGCTGATCCAAGCTTACACACAAGCACCACGTCACAATTCCTAGATCGTTGAATCCAGGCAGCCGTGGTCAAACACTCCAAGCGCATTACAATGCGAACCGTCGCCAGAAAAATACAGGAACAGACTGAGCCTGGAGAGGAGGACGGCTAGTGACCTTGGCAACGCTTTGCACGCTGCCTGCATTCCCCAGGCAGTTAATTCCTTTGGAGCGTGTTTGGAGACTAAGTGGTTTGCACGCGGCACGCTTCCCTCTGTGGTTCCTCCTTAATGGTCCATTCGTTCATCGGGCGCGCCTATTGGCCTCCGTTACTCCTTTTTCAGGTAATTTTGCCTCGGATTGTGAAGATGACCACAGGGTAAAAATATCCGGGCCCCTCCACCACGGCGTCCTTCATATTGATATCGTCATTTTGATAAGAAAAAACATATGAATTTTTTTCAAACATCTGTTAATCTCATATTCGGTTAGTACAAATTTTCTGTGAAGAACAGTCGTAGAATTTTCAATACATAAAGAATATGGTCCATATTGAGGATTTTTTCATAGAGAGATAACATTTAGTGAAATATGATGAAATATGATATGACTAACGGGGGAGTTTCGACTCCCTCCCACGCCTAGCCGTGCGTGGCTTTGCCGTGTCCGAGGAAAAGGGGATCCTGGGGGTTGAGCCGACGCTGGGTGATTGGACCGTTAAGGCCCCCCGGCAGAGGCAACACACCCCTTTGGCCCCGGCTTCACATAGACGGCACCCCTGAGCTGACCCACCCAGGGGAATCGGCAGTCGCCTTTTCCTATCTCTCTCTCCCTACATCTTCGTCTTTATCTCTTACTATTTATCTGTCCTGTCTTCTACTCTCTTCCGTTTACTTCCAAACTTCCTGGCGGCTAGGGTTAACCCTGTGCAAATAGCCTACCTTGGTCTAGGCGCATTGGGTTATAGTGACGTTGTACGGCTGGCGTCTGCAGGTTTCAGCATTTGTAACCTTGTAGCGTCCCCTCGTTGGGCTCCGTGGTGGGTGGCCGCCAACGCTGCTGAACAACAATAAGGAAGACATGCATGTAGCATTCCCACTACTGTCTGATCGTACCGGCTTAAAGTCGGTACGCACCGATGATCTCACCAGAGAAGGATTGGCCACCCTGGTGCAGTATCTGGCCACCCCCTCCCGTAGGCATTCGTCAATTAACTCACGGCCCTCAGTCCCCACCAGCTGCGGAGCAACTGACCACGGCGGCGGTCAGATCTGCAAAGCAGCAGAGGGTGCTAGGAATCTCTGGATACGGACAGGCCACCATTGGAACTTGAACTTAGCAACGTTTAACGTTAGAACGTTATCTAGTGAGGGAAGTCTAGCTGTATTATTCGAGGAGCTAGAAGGCATTAAATGGGATATAATAGGGCTGAGTGAGGTTAGGAGGACAGATGAGGCCTATACCGTGCTACAGAATGGGCACGTCATTTGCTATCGTGGCTTGGCAGACAGAAGAGAGCTGGGAGTAGGGTTCCTAATTCACAGAAACATAGCTGGCAACATAGAGGATTACTATAGCATTATTGAAAGGGTGGTAGGCATTGTAATTAAACTGAATAAAAGATACAAAATGCAGGTAGTACAGGCTTACGCGCCTACATCTAGCCATGATGACGCTTCAGTTGAAAGCTTCTATGAAGACGTGGAATCGGCAATGAGTAAGGTGAAAACACAGTATACTATAGTAATGGGCCACTTTAATGCAAAGGTAGGGAAGAAGCAGGCTGGAGACCAGGCAGTAGGAGATTATGGCATCGGCACTAGAAACGCCAGAGGAGAGCTACTAGTAGAATTCGCAGAACGCAATAATCTGCGTATTTTGAATACCTTCTACCGAAAACGAGAAAACCGCAAGTGGACATGGAGGAGCCCTAATGGCGTAAATAAGAACGAAATAGACTTTATAATGACTGCACACCCAGGAGTCGTGCAGGATGTGGAAGTGGTTGGCAAGGTAAAGTGCAGTGACCATAGAATGGTACGGGCTCGAATCCGCCTAGACTTGAAGAAGGCACGACAGAAACTGATACGCAAGAAGCAAATCAATGAGCTAGCACTGAGAGGGAAAGTACAGGAATTCAGAGTGTCACTGCAGAACACGTACTCTGCTCTTAGCGAGGAAACCAACCTTAGCGTAGATACAATGAATGATAATCTGACGAGTATCATCACGGAGTGTGCAGTGGAAGTTGGAGGCAGGGTAGCTAGACAGGACACCGGCAAGCTTTCCCAGGAAACGAAGAACCTAATTAAGAAGCGTCAAATCATGAAAGTGTCAAGTACAACAGACAAAATAGAACTGGCAGAGCTTTCGAAGCTGATTAATAGACGTAAAGTATGCGATGTAAGAAGGTATAACATGGAGAGAATTGAGCACGCTCTGAAAAACGGAGGAAGCGTCAAAGCAGGGAAGAGGAAACTTAGGATAGGCAAAAGGCTGATGTATGCACTAAGGGACAAAGAAGGCAAATTAACTACCAATATGGATAGGATAGTTAAAATAGCGGAGGAGTTTTACAGAGATATGTACAGTAGCCGAGACAACCACGACCTCAATACTATAAGAACTAGCAGTAACCCAGACGACACCCCACCGGTAATGATAGAAGAAGTCAAAAAAGCTTTGGAGAGCATGCACAGAGGCAAAGCTGCTGGTGATGATCAAGTAACATCAGATCTGCTGAAAGATGGAGGACAGATTGTGTTAGAAAAACTAGCCACTCTATTTACGAGGTGTCTCCTGACGGGAAAAGTACCAGAGTCTTGGAAGAACGCTAACATCATCTTAATACATAAGAAAGGAGATGACAAGGACTTGAAGAATTACAGACCAATCAGCTTGCTCTCTGTAGTATACAAGCTATTTACAAAGGTAATTGCTACCAGAGTAAAGAAAACATTAGAATTCAATCAACCAAAGGAACAAGCAGGATTTAGAACAGGCTACTCAACAATTGACCACATTCATACTATCAATCAGTTAATAGAGAAATGCTCAGAGTATAACCAACCACTATACATAGCCTTCATAGATTACGAGAAGGCGTTTGATTCAGTAGAAATATCAGCCGTAATGCAGACACTGCGGAATCAGGGCGTAGATGAAATATATATAAACATTCTGGAAGAAATCTACAGGGGATCAACTGCTACCATAGTGCTTCATAAAAAAAGCAACAGAATACCAATAAAGAAGGGTGTAAGGCAGGGAGACACAATCTCCCCAATGCTATTCACTGCGTGCTTACAGGACGTTTTCAGAGGCCTAGAATGGGAACAGTTAGGGATAAGAGTTAATGTAGAGTACCTCAGTAACCTGCGCTTCGCGATGACATTGCATTGCTGAGGAACTCAGGGGACGAATTGCAACTCATGATTACGGAGTTAGACAAGGAGAGCAGAAAGGTGGGTCTTAAAATTAATCTGCAGAAAACGAAAGTAATGTACAACAACCTAGGAAAGGAGCAGCGCTTTGCGATAGGTAATAGTGCACTTGAAGTTGTAAAAGACTATGTCTACTTAGGGCAGGTAATAACCGCAGAGCCTAACCACGAGATTGAAGTAACTAGAAGAATAAGAATGGGGTAGAGCACATTCGGCAGCCACTCTCAAATTATGACAAGTAGATTGCCACTGTCCCTCAAGAGGAAGGTATATAACAGCTGTATCTTGCCGGTACTTAGCTACGGAGCAGAAACCTGGAGACTCACAAAGAGGGTTCAACTTAAATTGAGGACGACGCAGCGAGCAATGGAAAGAAAAATGGTAGGTGTAACCTTAAGAGACAAGAAGAGAGCAGAGTGGATTAGGCGACAAACGGGAGTTAAGGATATCATAGCTGCAATAAAGAAGAGGAAATGGACATGGGCCGGACATGTAGCACGTAGACAGGATAACCGCTGGTCATTAAGGGTCACCAACTGGATTCCCAGAGAAGGGAAGCGGCGTAGGGGGAGACAGAAGGTTAGGTGGGCAGATGAAATTAAGAAGTTTGCGGGTATAAATTGGCAACAGCAAGCACAGGACCGGGTTAACTGGCGGAACATGGGAGAGGCCTTTGTCCTGCAGTGGACGTAGACAGGCTGATGATGATGATAGTTCGTATTAGCTGATTATTAGAGTTTTCTTTCTGTAGACAAAGAGTAATTCGATATGTGTAGAGCGCTAAATAATTTTTATAGCTGATGAAAACGTTCGAAAGATGTGGGTTTTTGTACATGTTTGGTTGTAAATTTAGCATTGAGGAGGTCCTAGTAACAAACTATGGTAAATAACACATATAGTATTAACCTTCATTGGTTACTGTCCGAGAAAGTCATCAAATCGCTTTTTATTTTAAGACATAAAATCTTTTTTGATGTGGTTGCTGGACTCCGTGCTGGCCCATGTTTATACCATGAAGCAATGCGACCTAATGGTGAGTACTAACTGCACAGGCATGAGGAAAATTTAGACAACATATCAATTTACTCTGTGCTTAATTTAAAAGTTTGCTATCTAGTACGAGCCTGCATGAGTAAACGAGAGAACCAAGCCGTACTATAGTGCATTCAACCACATGCAGCTATCTTCTGACTGTTCGAATAGTGTGCTTATGCAACACTGTAAAGTGACACCGATACCGGCAAGAACTTATTACCTGTCCGATAACATTTGGAAGTGGCAAGAACACCACAATTAAGAAAAGGATTTATTGAAATAAAAAAGGATAGGTTTTGTCATTAACCATTACAGCAGTTTTCAAGTGACAATGCCCACTATTAAAGTGACAATGAGGTGCTACCTGCCATTGGGTATTTGCAACAAAGTTCAAACGCACGCATTAAAAAAGGAAATACGAAGACACTGTTAACTACTGGCATTTAATAAAGCCTCTGCAGATTACATGCCTGGTGTTACCTCCAGTTAAAGACTGCTGGTCGAAGATTCAAAGAGTGAAAAAAAAAACATTTAAACTACAGTGGGGCACTTACATGAAGGTAGTTGATTCTTTTAAGGTGAAGGCCATTGAAAGGTAGTGTTCTTCTTCTTCAGTTCTGTTTGAAGTTTGCAGGGTGAGAGCTACTTAATATCTTTAATGTCACTTCCACCTTAGAAGAACTGAGTTGATACCTTAATACAATGACTGAAATAGAATCAATTATTCTTTTCAATTGGAAAGAAACCTTACAATTTATTTCAGCAGAAGCTTTCACATTCACAAAAGGTATGCTTTTTTGCACACTCTTAAGTCTATGTGGTTTTGTCATTACTAGCTTATAAATAGTAAAATGGTTTACATGATGGGTTGTTATAGTGACAACATTTGTATACTAAATTGGAAAGCTCTTATTCTTTTTGAGAGAACCAAAAGATTACCGGGCAAGTAATTGGCTCAGGTGATTAGTGTCAAGATGTCTTTGAAGCGCATATACGCTTACTTTTATATTCTGTTGCATATGTTTGATTTAGGACACGCGTATTAAACGTACTGTTTTCTGTTAGTGTTATACCTGGGATATAATTATTATCCACAGTACAGCAGAGGGTACAAAATTATCTTTGAACAGTATGGTTTTTAAATATTCTCATGGACTAAATCCAAATACAATACAGTGAATCTCATAATTGGTGGAGATTGATTTCATGTGAAAGATTGAATGACAAGCTGTCTAGGCTGCATTTTTTTTATTTATTGAGTCAACTGTTACTAAGTTGACATATATTTTTGTGTAAACTTAGGAGCTCTCAGCGTATCAAGAGCTTGATGATGATGAGTAGTTTTTAGTGGCGCAAGGGCCAATTGATGGCCAAAGAGCGCCATTTCAATGGACTACAGATATGAACAATGTGTGTTGGTGGTAATATGGTGCGTTGCTGTAAAGGGGCCTTAAAATTCCTCGCTCTAACGCGGGTTAAAACATGAAAGTAATAAAATCATGACAGTGGCGTGACATATGTGTAATGATAGCGGATGGCAAAATGTCATGATAATAAAAACACGATGAAGATGTAGTCACCGCAGCCACGACCACTCTATAGGGGTCGTGCTACGGATGACCTAGAAGTATCGGGTGAAAGCTTCGTACATCTTTTAAAAACGTAAAAAGTGTTTGCAGTTTAAAAAGCGGATCCCTACCGATGAGCATCCCAGGGTGTAGAGGGAGCTGCTGTCGGTAGGGCAGTAAAAAGTGCTTTTTCCTTAGAGCATCCAGCTCATTGCACTGGACGAGAATGTGGAGAACTGTAAGGGGCTCTCCACATCTCTCACAATATGGTGAATCACCGGTAGACAGGAGAAATGAATGTGTAGAATGTGTATGTCCTGTTCTAAGCCTTGTTAGTATTACTTCTGTGTGTCGTGATTTTGATAGTGGCAGCCAATAACCTAGTTGCGGCTTAATAGCATGAAGTTTATTATCTGTGTGTTTATCCCACATGCTCTGCCAATACCCCCTCTGCTTTCGTTTTATAAAAGTTTTTAAGTCAAGTGCAGGGACTGGTCTTGATGCATTGGCAGTAGTGACATTGGCGCAAGCAGCCAGATTGTCGGCCAAAACGTTCCCTTGTATTTCACGGTGCCCTGGAACCCAGCAGACAACGACATGCTGTTTTGATGTGTATAGTGTGCACAGAAGTGAGTAGAGTGACACCAGCACGGGGTTCTTGTGTTTTTTATGAGTTTTCAGGGCTTTGACCACGCTTAGGGAATCTGTGTATATTACCGCCTTTTGTAATTTTATCTGTTTAATGTGTTTTACGACCGCCAGTATTGCGTAAGCTTCTTCTGTGAAAATGCTTGCATTAGGATGAAGAAAGCCGGCCTCGGAAAAGGATTGGCTTACCGCTGCATATGACACAGAAGTGTTTGACTTTGACGCATCAGTAAAGAACTCAGGGCATGTGTATTTATGTTGTAGTACTAAAGAGTATGTATGTATGTGTGCAAGTGGTGCGTGCTTTGTGACATCAACAAAAGAGACATCACAGTCTATAAGCTGCCACTGCCACGGTGGCAGATATGTTGCAGGAGTCATCAAGCTGGGTTCAAGAAGAGGCACACCTGTCTCTTCGGCCAGGCTCCTTACACGCAGCGCGTAGGGCTGCCTAATTGAAGGACAGTTCTCGAACAGGCCAGAACAAGACAAATCATTAATTGTGAAATGGGAAGGATGTTTCTTGTCTGCATTCACCTTCAAAAAGTACAAAAAGGACAGGGAACATCTTTGTAGGTGGAGCGACCATTCATTCGAATCCACATATAGGCTCTCCACAGGGCTGGTGCGGAAAGCACCCGTAGAGAGGAGAATGCCTAGATGGTGGACAGGGTCGAGAATTTTCAAGGCTGATGGTGTTGCCGACTGATAGATTATAGCACCGTAATCTAGGCGTGTACGTACGAGGCTTTTATATAAGTTAATTAAACATTTCCTGTCACTACCCCATGTAGTGCGTGGCAACACTTTCAAAATGTTCATTGTTTTTAAGCACCTGTCCCTTAAATACTTCATGTGTGGGATGAAGGTTAGCTTAGTGTCTAATACGAGACCAAGAAACTTGTGCTCGGTCTTCACTGACAGAGGTTGACCATGCAGGTCAATGTCGGGGTCAGGATGGAGGCCCCTCTTTCGGCTGAACAAGACACATGTGCTCTTTTGCGCATTGAGTATAAAACCATTCTCGTTTGCCTATTGAGATAACTTGTTCAACCCTAGTTGAACTTGGCGTTGGCACATTGAGATGTTGCACGATTTGTAACCAATCTGCACATCATCGACATATATGCAGTAAAAAATGTTTCGAGGGAGAGACAGGTGCAAGGAATTCATTTTGACTATGAAAAGTGTGCAGCTCAATACACCTCCTTGTGGCACTCCTGTTTCTTGGACAAATACTCGAGATAAGACAGTGCCAACTTGGACACGGAATGTACGGTTGGACAGGTAGCTTTCGATAACTGTCAGCATTCTACCCCACACACCTAAATGTGACAGGTCTCGCAATATGCCGTAGCGCCATGCAGTGTCATATGCCTTTTCCATATCGAGGAACACAGAAAGAAAAAATTGCTTATGAACAAAAGCGTCGCGAATTTGTGCGTCGATACGGACAAGGTGGTCAGTGGTGGACCGAGCCTCTCTAAACCCACACTGGTATGGGTCAAGTAGGCCACTACTTTCAAGGAAGTGCATCAGGCGTCTGTTAATCATTTTTTCAAAGACTTTGCAAATACAGCTGGTTAATGCTATTGGCCTGTAGCTGGAAACTGAGGCCGGGTCCTTGCCTTGTTTTAGAATTGGGATAATGATAGCTTCCTTCCAAGCCGAGGGTAGCTCGCCAGAAGACCATATCACATTATACAAAGAGAGGAGAGCTTTCTGGGTTTCAAAGGGCAGGTGTTTCAACATTTCATATGCCACACAGTCCGGGCCTGGGGCAGATTTATTGCAGCAGGCAAGTGAGGACTGCAGTTCAGCCAAACAGAAAGGTTCGTTGTATGCCTCATGTGTTGTGGGCTTGCGCTCTAATCTCTGTTTTTCTATTGCGGTTTTGTATCGTCGGAACGCTTCACTATAGTGTGTTGAGCTGGAGACCTGTTCAAAGTGCACTCCGAGAGTGTTTGCCTGGTCTTCCAAACTCTCCCCTTGTGTGTTCACTAGAGGAAGCGATTGTGCTCCTCGTCCTGCCACCTTACCAACCATGCTCCAGACTCTCGACTCATCTGTGTATGAGTTAATGCCCGATACAAATTTGTGCCAACTTTCTCTTCTCGCCAGTCGGCGCGTCCTCCTTGATTGCGACTTGACGTTCCTAAAGTTTACAAGATTTTCGGCTGTAGGCGAGTCTCTAAGCAACCTCCATGCCTTATTTTGTTTTTTCCGAGCATTACGGCACTCATTATTCCACCATGGGACTCGTCGTTTGCTTGATGGTCCACATGTTTGGGGAATACATTTTGTTGCTGCATCAACCAAGAAAGCTGTAAAGTAGCATACAGCATCCTCTATGCTCAATGCCGCCATGTCAGTCCAAGATAACAAAGTCATTTTTTGAAACTTTCCCCAATCAGCTTTGTCGGTGAGCCATTTGGGAACTTGTGCAGGACATGTATTTGTTATTGATGTGCTGATAACGATAGGAAAATGGTCACTACCATATGGATCATTAATGACTTCCCAATTAAGTAGAGGCAGGAGTGATGGGGATATTATGCTGAGGTCTATTGCTGAGTACGTATTGTTAGCGATGTTGTAATATGTTGGCTCTTTCCCATTCAGCAGGCACGCACCGGAAGAAAAAAGGAGCTGTTCAATCAGGCGGCCTCGAGCATCGCAGCGAGAGCCACCCCATAGATTGCTATGTGCATTGAAATCTCCAAGGAGGATATAAGGTTCTGGAAGTTGATCTATTAGGGACTGGAATTCACGTTTTTCAAGATGGTAGTGTGGAGGTATGTAGACAGAGCAGATGGTCACGAGTTTGTTCAGGAGGACTACACGAATAGCCACTGCTTCAAGAGATGTTTCGAGTGGTAGATGAGTACATGCAATCCCTTGATTTACTATAATGGCCACACCACCAGATGACGTGACAGCTTCATTCCTGTCCTTTCGAAAAATGATATACTGGCGTAGAAAATTAGTGATCTTGGGTTTTAGGTGTGTTTCTTGTACACACAGCACTTTTGGTGACTGTTTATGTAAAAGTTCTTGAATATCATCAAGGTTTCTCAGTAGTCCTCTGACGTTTTACTGTAAAATTTGTGTCTCCATTTTTAATGTAGTTAAGTGCTGTGTGTACAGAAACGTTCCCTTAAGTTACAGGGCCTGTTGGGACCCTGTAATACGGGTTTTCTCTTTTTTGCTTCGCTCCAAAGAGCTGCGCCTTTCCTTCGGCGTGTGGGGCGCCGGAGGAGTATGGCTTGTGTCCATCACCTCTTCTGAGGTGGTGGATGGTGCCTGTTTGGCAGGCACATTTATGGCAGTTTCGGACCTGACTGCACTTGCAGTGGTCCGGGGTCCAGGAGACTCTGCAGTCTGCTGGCCTTTTTGAACAGGAGGCGGAGCAGTACAGACTGCTCCAGCCGGAGGCGCTTCTGGCACAACCGCAGTCACACTTGGTGTGAATCTCGCGGGTGCCGAAAAACGTGGCACGGCGCCTCGACGCGCCACGTCGGCGAAGGAAGGTTCAGAATTATTGTGTGTACAAAAACGTTGACGTGCCTCTTGAAATGACAGGTTGAACTTTACCTTAAGTTCTAATATTTTTTCTCTTTTTTCCATGCAGGGCATGATCGGGAGTAGGCAGCGTGATCTCCTTCACAGTTGGCGCAACAGGCTTCTGAAGTGCAGTTTTCGGATACATGTTCACAAGATGCGCACTCCGCACACCTAGCGCGCCCTCTGCACGTTTGGGATCCGTGTCCGAAGCGCTGACACTTGAAACATCGGCGAGGATTCGGTATATAAGGTCTGACAGGAAGCTTGTAGTAACCAGTTTCAATAGAGTCGGGAAGGTTGCTTGTACCGAAGGTAACTATGATGTGCTTTGTTGGGATATGTTTATTATCTCGCCTGATTATTATTCTCTGCACTTTCACTACATTTTGTTCTTGCCAGCCTTCGAGCAATTCACTTTCATAAAGCTCGAGGAGGTCATCATCAGATATGACACCACGCACTGTGTTCATCGACCTATGTGGGCCCACTGATATTGGGATGTTATCAAATGAAACGAGTTTTGTGAGCTTGTCGTACTGAGTCTTGTCGCGAACTTCTAAAAGGAGATCACCATTCCCCATCTTAGTTACTTTATAGCCAGGGCCAATTGCATCTGTGAGCGTTTTCGAGACAATAAATGGTGAACTAGATCGAACTGTTTTCTTTTCATTTTGGCTGTGGATTACATGATACTTGGGGAAGGTCTGTTTAGGCTGTGCAGTTAAGAAGCTGTCATCGGTGCGCCACCTTTTCAGGCGGCGATCAGGGAGTGCAGGAAAAGGGTTTTCCATAAGAAGCATTTTAAATTCGGCGGCGATGGTGGCCACCCACCACCGAGCCCAACAAGGGGACGCTACAAGGTTGAATAGTAAACACTTGGAGACGCCAGCCATGCATTGCCGCTATAACCGAATATAACTACCCAAGGTTGGGTAACTACACAGGGTTAACCCTCGCCGCCAGGAAATTCGGAAGTAGACGGAAAAGAGAAGATGACAGGACAGATAAAAAGTGAGAGATAAAGACGAAGATGTAGGAAGAGAGAGATAGGAAACGGCGACTGCCGATTTCCCCTGGGTGGGTCAGCCCAGGGGTGCCGTCTACGTGAAGCCGGGGCCAAAGGGGTGTGTTGCCTCTGCCGGGGGGCCTTAACGGTCCAATCACCCAGCGTCGGCTCAACCCCCAGGATCCCCTTTTCCCCGGACACGGCAAAGCCACGCACGGCTAGGCGTGGGAGGGAGTAGAAACTCCCCCGTTAGCTCGGGTCCGTGGTGTCGCTACACACCAAACGCCTACTTGCGCAGGCGCCCCTGCGGGGTTATATCAAGAGCTTACCAGGTATGTCAATCGCACTGATGCCTCAGGAGCTGATGGTACAATATTACGCCTGCACTCATATCTGTGCTTTTAAGAGCACAGACTTCAGGTTTATCAAAATCAGGTGCATTGGTGCCATGATGCGTATATTATAATTTCTGCCAGGTGAAAGAGTGCTTCATTATAGCTTGGTCAGTGATATCTGAGTAGATATGTATTGTTTATTAAATTTTTAAACAAGGATAGCCAACATTGCAAACACACTCGACATTGCTTCAATATGATGCCTGACTAGTCTTTTCTGGAGCATTTACAACCACTAGTGTGGCTATGTACACCACCTGTATTTCCAAGGTTCAAATTCAGCCACAAGTGATATTTACTGTAACTTTTCATTGAAGATTTCCACTCGTTATGAAGCTGGTAATATTGGCAACAGATATACTGTTGTACTGTCGCCTTAGTGCTTACTCAGAGATTTCCAAAGTGCATTTTTGCTGTTCCTGAGTTAACATAGACAGTGAATCACATGTGGGTCATACGCACATCCCACAGACAGTAGTGTGCAGGCAAGCACACACAAGGCTGGTGAAAAAGGTTTGACATCATGTTAGACAAGCATATCACATTATTCATGTCACAGGGTCATGACACGGCAGTTACAATGCCACACTCACTATTTATTCTCCTCCAGGTGCTGCTTCTATTGTTCTTGGGCCAGCTGTCACATCTCATGCCAGCGCCACTGTGACTGTTCATGACACAAGCACTTTGCTGACCTGATGCTGTAGGAATTTGTGTCACCGCATCAATCACCAGAAAATTATCAGGCGCCATCATTTTCTGCATTCTCCACTGCCAATTCTGCACGGTTCAGCGTTCAGTCCAGCAGCATGGAACAGTGACAGGTGATCAAGTAGCTCATAAGCACACCCATATCTTTGTTTCATGAGGCTTTAGCACTACAGTCAAGATTTCATACTCATTAGAGAGTTTTAGTACTGCATACATGCGTACGTAGCGGCATTGCGTACGTAAGAACGCCACGTTCTGCGTAGTACGCGTGCGCAGACCGCAACGCGCACGTATCGCATTACGTACGCAGCCGCTACGTACGCACGCATGAGATGCGTGCGTGCGTACGTATGAGGGGATCGCGCCGCTCTCTAACAAGTTCGTGACAGCACGAGACTTCGTTTTGCGAAATGGCGACATCGAAGGCAAGCATCGACCGGCTCAGTGGCTTAAAATACGGCCATAATCTGGCTATAACACTTGGATTGGCTCACATTGGCTGTCAACAACACGTGCTTCTACTTTGATCTACCAGATGGCGCAACACGCTTCTCGCTCGTTACGTACGCGGGTACTACGGCGTACTAAAAGCCGATTAGTGGCAAACGACGCCACGTAACGCAAGGCGCTTGCGTGATGCGTACGTAGCACCATTCCACAGTACTAAAACTCTCTATTGTTAATGTTCGTCCACGTTAGTGAGTGTGAAACAAACATGTACCATGTAGATAATGTTGACTTTGTTGTCGTTATCCAGTTTGAATTTTGCTTACGACATTGCACATTCAAAACATAGCCTTCGAAAGGTGGCCTTTCAGACCTGCGGTTGTAATTTCAGCGTTGAATTTTACACTGGCAACCTCGAGCCGTAGAGAGTGCAAACATTTATGCTGGTAACCTAGCAAGAGTATTGTAAACATCACTGGCACATTATTACTGTGTTTGACAGCATACCAAATTAGTCAGCTAGAGCAGAAAAAGTCAAAACAGCACCCATTAGGGCATCCAAATTTTCATTCGTAATTTTACATCTCTTCAGGGGGATGAGTGGCGGTGCCATGAAGGAGTTTGTATGAAAAGTCAGCAACTATACCTTGATATTGAGAGTGCATGCTTAGGCTACTTTTTAACTAGTAAGATCAAACCCATCATTACCAACTTGTATAACAATTAAGAAGTCTAATCCGTGATGAGTAGCAGCTTTTCTGTTGCAAGGCAAGGCTGCTAGCTGGAAGTTCGTAGTATCACTTTCAAATATGAGTGCAGCTTTTGTAAGTTTTTTCAGTTGACACTAGACTTGCTGGCCTTTTTGACTGTATACATTTGTTATTTGACATGGGTTCTCAGGTTGACCCATTCTTTTCATATTTTTCAACAGCTCCTGATAGGGTTTTTTGCTACATATTTTACTAACACCGCAGAACATTCCTCTGAATATGCTAACTTGGGTTAAAGACTTTCTTTTGTGCAGACCTTCATTTACATCTCCTAATAATGACAGCTTTACTTCTGCCTATGTGACATCTGCTGTATTCCAAGGAAGTGTGCTCAGTGGAGGCCTGTAGCCAGAGGGGTGCCCCAGGAGTTTGTCCCCCCTTCCCGCATTCGCACGTTGCGGGTTGTCCTACTGAGCATAAGTAATGAAGAAAGCCATTTTTCATGGCCATCAACATGTGCCCCCCCCCCTCCGAAAAACATTCCTGGATTCGGGGCTGTCTCTTTATGCGCTCGTTATTTCTTCTTTCTCGTTCTTCATCGTTTGTTTTTACCTCGCATTGCCTGCTTATGTATTAAAGACAGGGTGTTTCAAGAAATGTGTCCAATATTCTTGGAATATTAGAGAAAAGACGTACTTGCGTGCTACTTGCGGCATTGCCTTTCCTGCGACAAAAGGAATCTTCAGATAGGCACAAATAATAATTGCAGCAGTACTTATAGCAATTAAGACAATCACTCTTTTTTACCAGTGGTAGTAGCTGGTCGAGTCAAATAGGCAAATTCAAGTCCTTTCTGCACCAGACACCACATCTACCATTCATTTCAAAGCACCCTCAATGACAACAATGTTTCTCTAGCTGTTGTCAACCGTCAATTTAGACACTTTGCTTTGTGGCCGCTTATCGAGGCTCACTTAATTTTCTCCTCCAATGCAAGAGAAAGTGTCGCTATTGAGGACATTGCCGAAGTGAATTGTAGATGCACTGTTTGGCGCGTCGGTTTCGGTTTCGCCAGCTAAATCGAGCAGAATGCATCACTCTGCGGTGATTATCAGTGGCTGCTTTTCTTAAGTTTCAAACTTGCTTTGGACTATTTGTAGGAAGGGGTTCGATTCGCCCATTGAACCCGAGCAGTAATTACCACTGGTTAAATAGATAGTTGTGTTAATTTTTACAATTACTGTCATTTTATTGTTTGTACCTCTCTGAAGAAGCCTTCTGCCAAAGGACGGCAACGCCACTTGTAGGGCGCGAATGCCTCTTTTCTCTAATTTTTTAAAATATTTGACACATTTCTTGGATGAATTGTCGACGTTATTTCTAATGAGCCATTTCATGCCAAACCATTCAACGTTTTTCCGACCATCATGAATATGGCTGAAAGAACTTCCACATATTTCTCGAAGGGCGAAACTCGTCCTGGTAATTTATTTTTGTTGGCAAAAAATTTCTTCTCTTTCTATGACAGCAAGGTAAAAGGTGTCGAACAACAATTTTTTTCAAGATATGTTTTTGGAATGCACTCGATCAAAGACATTCCTGGCATAGTAATGAAGTTACCTAACTTTAAAATAATGACTTATATGTTTATTGCCACGACATAGTGCCTGCATTCAAAACAACGCGCCCATCACCACGCGCACAGGGACATACATGCGCGCCGTCTAGTGTTGCGCAGAGACGATGATGATAGCACGAGAACCCAGCTGGCCCCTGCTGATGTGCGCCACGTGCTTGGTACTCTTCTTGAAGAAGTAGAAGAAGAAGACATCTTGGCGTTCTGCTGTAACGTGCTACGACCATAGTCCCTTTGAGTTGTGGGCACAGGTTCGCCCTTTAATAAATACGTTTTATTATACCCCGAGTCCTTCAACATCGTTACGTTTCTGGTGGAGGTGCTGGGTAATGAATCAAAGCCCTACGAACGCAAGACAGCGTAGCCCCGACCACCAGCCAGTTGATCCTGCCGAGCCGACACCTGTGCATCAGAGGACCAGTCGCCGTCTCCGAGGTGATTCACCAAAATTCAGTCCACTCCACTTTACGCCAAGGGGAACTCAGTTAATGGACGCTGCCACCATGACAAGTCATGTAACACCAGCCCAAGTGGTGATAAATCAGCCTCACCAGCCACCAGTATTTCATGGCGACTCGTATGAACACGTAGAAGATTGGCTGAACCTCTTTGAGAGAGTGGCACGTTTGAACAGTTGGGACGAGAAAGAGAAGCTCCACCACGTATACTTTGCTTTGAAGGACTTCGCAAAGACGTGGTATGAGAACCATGAAACCTCCTTTACGACCTGGGATGAATTTCGGCGAAAAGCTCTGGCGACTTATGCCAGCGCGGATCGAAAGAAAAGGCGCAGGCTGCCCTCGAATGCAGGAACCAACTCACCAACGAAAGTGTCACAATGTATATCAAGGACATGATCCGCCTGTTCAAGCGCGTAGATTCTCATATGACCGAAGACAAGAAGCTACGCCACCTCATGCGTGGGGTGAAGCAAGAGCTATTCGCTGTTCTCGTCCGCAACCCACCACGAACAGTTTCGGAGTTTCATACAGAAGCGACACCCATCGAGAAAACGCTAGAACAGCGGGCTCGAGAGTACAATCGAGACATAAACTATGCACCTGCCAATGTCTTCTATGGACGTCAGCGAAGTGACATGGACGCTCTGCGAGAACTCATCAGGTCGGTGATCAGGGAAGAGCTCAGCAAGTTGCAAGCACCTCACACTACAGCAACACTGTCTGACGTTGTCACACAGGTCCCGTTAATTAGGGAGGCAATCGCCGGGCTAATTCCAAGAGCCGAAGTATCGGCCCCCCGAACCGCACCACGAAAGCGTGGACAATTCAGAAGTGGTCCTTATTGGCGCGCCAGCAGACGCCGGCTGTGGCCCAAAGAACAAGTCAGAGCCGAGAGTTGATAAACAAACAAAATTATATTCTCAATAATGGCAGATCGAAAACAATACACAAAAATGCACACTCCACAATAGTTGCATACAATATGTCACCAATCAAACCAATCAATCAACGTACTACACAACACAATCAGCCACACTTGAAACAAAGGACACGGACAACAATACGCACTACAATGCAGTCGCATGCATTGAACAACCAAGACACTTAAAGACTTAAGAGATAGAAAACCTATTCAGTCCAAAGTTCTTGGAAACAAAGTCTAGATGATACTCTTCCGAGAATCACTCACTCAAAGTCCAGCGTTGTTGTCGTTCCGCAGCCCTCGAAGTTTCTCTTCCAGGAAACCTCCCGTCTTCAATTGGCCACTCTTCAAACTTCAACTTCTTCGCCGGAACACGTCGGCTTCACACCCGCAGCTGTTGCCACGCGTCTTCGCTCGATAGCGGTAAACACACGCTCTTGCCTGTAGCCCGAGCCTTCACCCCTCAGGTGGAAATCCTCTTCATCTCCGGCTTCGTCCCTACGGACCAAAACCTTCGCCGACTACACGGCGGAATCCCTACGCGCTCTGGCGCTCACTTCCGTCTCCTCCTGATCTCTCATCTCGGCTGCTCGGTTAAATACCTTGCGCGCGACATTCCAGACGCTTCTCGTCATTTCGTCGGCGCGATACGCAGCGAAAGCTGGGGAGAGGTGCGAGACGGTTCGACTGCCCTCCCCGGAGGATGATTCAACTCGGTATGACCCCGCCCCGTTCGTTCTAGAAAAATCGCGGGCTTGCTGGGCCGCCGATGCGGGGTGAGGAGGTTCGTCTGCGACGCCACGCTTCCGCGGGGAGAGCGCGCGCCCGGGCAGCCTTGGACGTTTGCTTTCTTTTTTTTTTCTTTTGACCTCGCGGCGTTTCTCCCGCCCGTTGTCTCAAGAATTTGGCGGCGCGCCTGTTTTTAGCGCTCGTTTTGTGACACTGCCCCCCACTTTAAGAATATTATCTCATAATATTCAAAACCACACAAACGAGCGCGAACAGTCACCACACATTCTCACAGACTGTAACACAATCCGTCGCTCATGACACTTCACATTCACAATATATCACTCAATACGATTGGACATTGTAATTTAATTACACAACACGTGAAAACACAACCATGCACGTGAGTACAACACTGCACCACACATTCCCAATAATACAAAGGTACAAAGTTCCCTCATTACAACAATGGTCGAATACTATACATCACATCACAGCACAACACTTCGACACTTGTGACACAGGATACCACAACATTAACACAACATATGGCACTCAACAATGCCAAACACATTCTGCTTTGACCTCAGCACTTATCCTGTGTACTTTGGGCTGCGCTTGCGTCCTTTCTTGCGGTGCTCGCTCGATCTCTTCTTGTTTTTCCTCGTTCTTTTTCGGCGAGCCCTTTCTCACGACGATATCTGAGGCGTCGTCTCAGCCATCGTTGTCTCTTCCGACACCATTAACGCGTCATTACATTCGACGGGTCCTGTCTGTTTATTTACCCGCTTGATCATGCCTCTACATTTTGCCCGGCTGGCCAACTCCGTCTCCTTTACACTGTCGGTCGGTAGAGGTCGTGCCGACGTAAGTCCGGTTGCTCGGCCCGTGAACTTATTCGACACGATCGTCTTCTCCTTCGCTGTCTCTTGCGCCGCGGCTTCGCCTCGGCCTCTAGTGAGATCCGTCACGGGATGTTCCTCCACTGTCTCGCGGTCGCTGGGTTAGCGAGGGCTCTATCTTAGGGTCTTCTCCCCAACATTCCGGATCATTCGGTCCTCGCGCCCCGGCGATGTTTCCGATGACAAGGTCATACAGGGGGGTCGTCATACATAAAGCAGTAACCTTCCCGCTGAAGTACGGGGTTTCAACCTCAATTTCTGCTTCGGGAAGCATCCGAACCGTACGGTCAATCAGGCAAACCGGTTTAGTTTTGCCTGTTAACTCACTTTCCCGTACCAAATTTTTCCGCACGATAACAGTGGAGCTGCCGGTATCTCTTAACACCGTGATCTTTTTGTCCGCAACTTTTCCAGGCAGCGTTGGCATTCCTTTCGTAACACCGGTTGGCTGTTTTGACATTACAGCACCCACAATAGGAATTTTCTCCCCATTTTTCAATTCTACGAATCCGTCGGTGACGGCATTATTATCGGATTTCGGTGCTGCTTGCACACAGGATACCTGGTGAGTTTGACTCGCTCCGTTTCGACATGCATCTGCTTTGTGCCCAGTCTGACCACACTTGAAACATTTTACAACCGTAGGGCTCGTAAAGATCGTTCGACAGTTTTTCGCGCGATGACCCACTCGGTTGCACAGAAAACATCGCGAAATGCACTCTGGTGCACGCTTCTTTTCTTCGGGAGCCAATTTCTTCGAATCATCGGGACAATCCTTCTTGACCTTGGCCAAATTAGTGCCACCTTGCGTTTCCAAGAATTGATCAGCCAATTCAAGCATTCCTTCAAGTGAGTCAGCCTTCCTCTCTTTCAAGTACAGTGACAGGCTTGGGTGGCAACTAGTAAGAAATTGTTCTCTAATTAGGGGCTCTCTAAGCTCATCGTACTCCTGCGCTGTCCCTGAAAGTTCAATCCATCTGTCGAAATAATGGCAAAGTCGGGCGGCATACTGCGTAGCCGTCTCCCCATCAGCTGGCTTTCCTGTCCTAAATCTGTCCCGGAATCCTTCCACGGTAAATCTAAATCGCTTCAGCAAAGCAGCTTTCACCTTTGCATAGTTGGCTGCATCGGTCGGCGTCAGCCTACCGTACACACTGAGAGCTTCACCACTCAAGCAAGTACTCAAAGCAGTTGCCCATTGATGTTCCGGCCAATTCTGGCTCTTCGCAATCGTCTCAAATCAGTGAAGGTACGCGTCAAGGTCGTCCTTCCTTTCATCAAACGCTACGAGCAGCTTGCTTGGGTTCAAGCGGAAGCCGTGATATTCCCGTTCGCTGCTTTCAACTCTAGCTTGGACGGGAGTTTCGCTTCGCTGTTGCAAACGGAGCCGCTCGAGTTCCATCTCGTGCTGCCGCTGCCGTTCCCTTTCAGCCATCTCCGCTTCTCTTTCTTCTCTCGCCCTTTCGGCTGCCAACTTTTCTCTCTCCAGCTCCAACTTCAATTGCTTCTCTCTTTCTTCCTTCAGCTGTCGCTCTTTTGCCTCTCTTTCTTCTTTCAGCTGTCGCTCCTTTGCTTCTCTTTCTTCTTTCAGCTGTCGCTCCTTTGCTTCTCTTTCTTCTCTCGCCCTTTCAGCGGCCAGCCTTTCTCTCTCCAACTCAGCTTCTTTTTCCGCTTTGGCTCTTTCGACCGCCAACCTCTCTCGTTCCAACTAAGCTGTTTTTTCTTCCTTGGCTCTCTCAGCTGCCAACATTTCTCTCTCCACCGCCTCTTTCTCCTTCTGGCTTACCCATTTTCGTAGTTCGGCGCCGGAAAGACCCATCTTCTCACCAAGCCCAACTAACTTTTCGAGATCCATTGTGTCTCGCAACTCGCAAATAAAACCTTGCCGCGTGCAAATAGTATCTGCCTAAATCAGTCTATCGGAACACTCCCCTGCACTCGTTAACGAGAACACTGAACAACACACAGAATCGTTCCGATAGCAGCATCACCAACTCGAGGCTCTTTCTTACTACTTTGGACACACTGTGCACCAAAAGGTCCTGTCGCGGACGCCAGATTAATTGTCACACAGGTCCCGTTAATTAGGGAGGCGATCGCCGGGCTAATTCTAAGAGCCGAAGTATCGGCCTCCCGAACCGCACCACGAAAGCGTGGACAATTCAGAAGTGGTCCTTATTGGCGCGCCAGCAGACGCCGGCTGTGGCCCAAAGAACAAGTCAGAGCCGAGAGTTGATAAACAAACAAAATTATATTCTCAATAATGGCAGATCGAAAACAATACACAAAAATGCACACTCCACAATAGTTGCATACAATATGTCACCAATCAAACCAATCAATCAACGTACTAAACAATACAATCAGCCACACTTAAAACAACGGACACGGACAACAATACGCACTACAATGCAGTCGCATGCATTGAACAACCAAGACACTTAAAGACTAAAGAGATAGAAAACCTATTCAGTCCAAAGTTCTTGGAACCAAAGTCTAGATGATACTCTTCCGAGAATCACTCACTCAAAGTCCAGCGTTGTTGTCGTTCCGCAGCCCTCGAAGTTTCTCTTCCAGGAAACCTCCCGTCTTCAATTGGCCACTCTTCAAACTTCAACTTCTTCGCCGGAACACGTCGGCTTCACACCCGCAGCTGTTGCCACGCGTCTTCGCTCGATAGCGGTAAACACACGCTCTTGCCTGTAGCCCGAGCCTTCACCCCTCAGGTGGAAATCCTCTTCATCTCCGGCTTCGTCCCTACGGACCAAAACCTTCGCCGACTACACGGCGGAATCCCTACGCGCTCTGGCGCTCACTTCCGTCTCCTCCTGATCTCTCATCTCGGCTGCTCGGTTAAATACCTTGCGCGTGACATTCCAGACGCTTCTCGTCATTTCGTCGGCGCGATACGCAGCGAAAGCTGGGGAGAGGTGCGAGACGGTTCGACTGCCCTCCCCGGAGGATGATTCAACTCGGTATGACCCCGCCCCGTGCGTTCTAGAAAAATCGCGGGCTTGCTGGGCCGCCGATGCGGGGTGAGGAGGTTCGTCTGCGACGCCACGCTTCCGCGGGGAGAGCGCGCGCCCGGGGAGCCTTGGACGTTTGCTTTCTTTTTTTTTTTCCTTTGACCTCGCGGCGTTTCTCCCGCCCGTTGTCGCAAGAATTTGGCGGCGCGCCCGTTTTTAGCGCTCGTTTTGTGACAGTCGTCGACGTAGTACGAGATGAACTGAGGCAGATGATACGTGAGCCGGAGCGTGCACCACAGCCAATCCAACGCATCCCAACGCACTCTGAAGCACTCAGACAACTCGCGGCGCAAACCAATGCAGCAGTTACGATGGCCTCACCTTGCCCACAAACGGTACGCAGCGCACCTCGTCCACTGGAACCGATGGCTACCTACCTGCCACGAGCCCGTGGTGTAGCTCGCTACGTGGATCAAAGGCCCCGGAAAAGTGACATCTGGCGTGACCATGAGCGCAGGCCCTTGTGTTTCCATTGTGGGGAAGCAGGTCACCTGTATAGGTTCTGCCCTTACCGACAGGCAGGATTAAGGGGCTTTCCGTTGTACGGATCATGCCCTTGAAACGGTGAACGGCCAACGGAGATCGAAGAGTACGTGTCCGCGCGCCAGAGCCCACTCACTCCACGCAAACATCAGCCAAGATCGCCGTCGCCCAGGCGTTACCGATCATCCTGCCCACGTGCTTCTTCCGCGCGGTCTGGGCACCGTTCTACAAGCCCACACCAGAAAAACTGATGATGATTAGTGGTGTTTATTGGCGCAAGGGCCAGATATGGCCAAAGAGCGCCAGAGCGATGATAATGAATTGTGGGATGTGAAGTGTAGATAAAACAAATGTGACGTGGCTGTAAATGGGCCTTAAAAACAGTCGCTGTAGGTGTGTCAAAATATACATATGGTAAAATTATGGCAATGACAAATGATGTGAGCTATGGAGACATAAAATGATTTAAAAGTGATAAGTATGTCAAATAAAAGCTTGGCATGGAGCACCAGTGCCTCGACAGAGCCCTTAAAACACGAGCATGGAGGCCTGGACTCATTGAAATCTGCTATCACAGCAGCATCCTCTGAACTGAGGATGTGCTATGAACCTGTTGGGCTAAAAACATTCAATGTTGGACTAAACACATTCAGTACTACATCCTTTAAAAGGCTTAAAACTGATTATGTATCAAAAAGCGGCTCTTCACCGAGAAACATAATCGGATGTAAAGGAAGATTATAGCGGTATAGAACACAGAACGGAATATAGCTCAATTATTATCGGATTTCTGAATCTGAAAAGGGATCTTAATGTATTTACGACGCTTAACGAGTCTGTGAATATAATTGATTTTTGTATGTTTGATTTCCGTATATGCTTCACAGCGGACAATAGTGCATAACCCTCAGCCGTAAATATACTTGTTTCCGGGTGCAGCACGCCGGATTCCGAGAAGGATGGTCCGACGGCTGCATAAGCCACCCCTGCATGCGACTTAGAAGCGTCAGTATAGAACTCTACGCATGAGTAGTTGGACTGGAGTTCTCGGAAATGCATTTTATTATGCGCTTCAGGTGCGTGTTTAGTGATCTCAACAAATGAGGTGTCAAAGTGTATAAGCTGCCACTGCCACGGCGGTAAAAGTATCGCTGTGGGCGTAGGACAGAGTTCCAGCAGCGGAACACCCATTTCCTCACATAAGTTTCTCACACGCAAGGAGAACGGCTTTCTCACTGTGGGTCGATTATGGAAGAGGGTGGCAGCGGTCATATCGTTTATAGTTGAATAAGATGGATGCTTGATGTTTGCACGTACCTTTATAAAATATGTGAAACTACTATAGGATCGCTGCAGGTGAAGTGACCACTGATTCGACTCTACATAGAGGCTCTGGATCGGGCTTGTCCTGAAAGCACCGGTTGCAAGTCGGATACCCAGATGGTGAACGGGGTCTAGGATTTTTAATGCACTTGGCGTTGCGGAATGATAAATTATAGAGGCATAATCAAGGCGCGACCCGACAAGGCTTTTGTATAACTTCAAGAGGCACTTTCGATCACTACCCCATGTTGTACGTGACAGGAGTTTTAGGACGTTCATCGCTTTCAAACATTTCATTTTGACATATTTATTATGGGGGATAAACGTAAGCTTAGAATCTAAAGTGGTTCCCAGGAATTTATGCTCGCTGCATACAGAGAGTTGGTCTCCTTTGATCGTAATATTTGGAAGTGGCATTACCCCTCGTTTGTTGGAGAAGAGTATGCAAGTACTTTTATGGGTGTTTATTTTAAAACCGTTTTCATCCGCCCATTTAGAGAATTTATTCATTCCAAGCTGCACTTGTCGTTCGCAGACAGACATATTGCATGATTTGAAACTCATCTGCACATCATCAACATACACGGAATAAAACATCGCACTTGGAATGACTGACTGCAGGGAGTTCATATATACAATAAAGAGTGTGCAACTAAGCACGCCCCCTTGCGGAACACCAGTCTCTTGGGTAAAAGTTCTAGAGAGAGCATTTCCCACTTTTACGCGAAAGGTTCGGTTAGACAGGTAACTTTTAATTGTGTTTAGCATGTTCCCACGGATGCCCATGGTGACAAGATCACGGAGAATCCCAAATCGCCATGTGGTGTCATACGCCTTCTCTAAGTCTAGGAATACCGAAAGTACAAACTGCCTATGAATAAATGCATCTCTGATGTATGTCTCTATGCGAACAAGGTGGTCTGTTGTTGACCTCCCCTCTCTGAAACCACACTGATGGGGGTCTAGTATACTGTTACTTTCTAAAAAGTGGATTAAGCGCCGGTTTATCATTTTCTCATATAGTTTGCATAGACAGCTTGTTAGCGCTATTGGCCTGTAGCTGGCGGCCAAAGACGGATCTTTGCCTTGTTTAAGTACTGGGATGACTATAGCTTCTTTCCATGACAATGGAATATACCCAGCTGCCCACATGTTATTGAAGAGAGTTAGGAGTGTTTTTAGTGCTTCGGGGTGAAGGTACTTGACCATTTCGTATGTTATACGATCAACACCTGGCGCTGAGTTGTTGCAGCACGCAAGAGATGCCTTAAGTTCAGCTAATGTAAATGGGCAGTTGTAAGACTCACTGGATGGATGTTTACATTTAAGGGGCTGTCGCGCTTCGCGTTCTTTGAATTTTAAGAAAGTTTCTGTATAGTTTGATGCACTTGAGACGTATTCAAAGTGTTCGCCTAGGCAGTCCGCCTGCTCCTCTAGGCTCTCACCTCGGCTACTTACCAAGGGTAGGGGGTGTGACTCCCGACCCAATAACCTATTTACCCTATTCCAAACCTTCGTTTCGTCGGTGTAAGAATTTATACTGGAGATGTACCTATTCCAACTTTCTCTCTTTGCAAGACGACGCGTTCTTCTAGATTGTTACTTCACCTGTTTAAAATTGTCGAGGTTTTCAGCCGTTGGGTAATTTCGGAGTAATCTCCAAGCTTTATTTTGACTATTTCGCGCTTTCCGACAATCGTCATTCCACCATGGAATGCGACGCTTATTAGACATTCCTTTAGTTTGCTTAATACGTTTCGCTGCAGCGTCAATAATAAAATCTGTTAGGTATGCCGCAGCATCGTCTATATTAAAATCAGCAATGTCCCCTCCATCTAAAAATGTGTTTTCTCGGAACAGTTCCCAGTTGGCTGACTTGGTGTTCCAGTGAGGAAAGTCAGGCGAGCATGTATCTTCTTTAGTTAGCTTCAACATTATCGGGAAGTGGTCACTCCCAAAGGGGTTCTTGAGAACAGACCACTCCAGATAAGGAATTAGTGTACTCGAGACAATACTCAGGTCTATAGAAGAGTATGTGTTGTGCGTAGTACTATAATATGTTGATTCTTTTTTGTTAAGTAAACATGCACCTGACGAAAACAGAAAGTGTTCTATTAGGCGTCCTCGTGCATCCAAACGGGAGTCGCCCCAGAGAGGATTATGTGCATTTAGATCACCAACGACTATATATGGCGGAGGAAGTTCATCAATGAAGCTTCGAAATTCTGTCTTCGAAAGTTGATAGCACGGAGGAATGTAAATAGAAGTAATTGTTAGTGGCTTCCCGAACAGCACTGCTCGGACAGCAACTGCTTCAAGAGAAGTTCGGAGGTTTAATTGCTTACAGGCAACACCTTTATCAACTATTATAGCGACACCGCCCGACGAGGCGGCAGCGTCGTCACGGTCTTTGTGGTAGATGGCATATTGCTTTAGAAAGTTTGTTTGTGTGGACTTGAGGTGTGTTTCCTGAACACACAGCACCTTTGGAGTGTGTTTATTAAGGAGTTATATAATATCATCGAGGTTATGGAGAAGTCCTCTCACATTCCACTGTAAAATCTGCGTGTCCATTTTAAATGTGTTTTGTGCTGTGTGCTCAAGGATAGAGAATTAGCTCACGGACCCTTTCCAGGAGCCGTGACACGAGATTTTTCTTTTTTGGATCGGTCGACGGAGTCGCGCCGATCCTTAGGCGCTTGCTGCGCCCTCACACTCGGAGTTGTGTCCATTGTCTCTAGCGAGGCACTGGACAAGCGCTCTTGCGAGCGCTGCAGTTGTTTTGAGGGCCTCGCCTCTAAAGGCAAGGCCTTCGCGGCCCCCAGCCCGGAGGTTGGTGGGTCCTTCTTCGACGGCGGAGCAGCACTGGCTGCAACCGCCGAGGGGGCGGATGGCGTCACCGCCGGCTCACTACGCGTGTGCCAGACAGCCGCCGGAGGCCGTCGTGGCGCTGCCCCCTGACACGCCACTTCGGCAAAGCTGGTTTCTGGTAGGTAGGACACCTGCCTTCGTGCCTCCTTAAAGGAAATGTTTTGTTTTACTTTAATTGTAACAATTTCCTTTTCTTTTTTCCAGCGTGGGCATGACCGTGAGTATGCGGCATGCTCCCCATTACAGTTCGCACAGTGAAGAGAGTTTTCACAGGCTTCAGATGTGTGTTCTTCAGCACTACATTTGGCGCAAGTTAGGCGGCCTCGGCAGTTCTGTGAACTGTGGCCGAACCGCTGGCATTTGAAGTCGGAGAGGGTTTGGTATATATGGCCTCACTCGAAGCTTGATAAACCCAGCCTCAACGGAGTCTGGCAGTATACTTGAATTAAACGTAAGTATAAGGTGCTTAGTCTGGAGTTCTTTGCCATCACGTCTCATCCTTATTCGTTTCACGTTGATGACATTCTGTTCGCTGAAACCCTCCAGGAGTTCAGCCTCCGTCAGCCCTAACAGGTCATCATCTGAGACAACGCCACGGGTGGTGTTCA